>NC_082725.1:46680982-47040982 GCF_030144855.1 Hypanus sabinus
ACTCCATAGAGCCTTTCGCCATTAATCAAAGCACTAATCCCTGTAAAGAGATCAAATGAATTCATCGTATGATCTACTTAAATTCATTTATAAGTCTCAATGACTTGAATGTCCATACAGCTTAGACATGATGGGCTGAATGGCTTCTGCAGGAGTTAATTGGTAAGGCAACACCCTGTCTAGAGAATGTGCTGAGAAGATTCACAAAGATGTGCAAATGAGGTGCAAAGTCTCAGTAATTAGGAGATTGGATAGGCCATATTTGCTCTTCTTGGGGGCAGAAGTAACTGAAGGGAGACTTCATGAAGGTATACAAAATTATGAGAACCATTAGGATAGATAGTAAGCAACCTGTCCTGTGGTAGAAATGTCTATACGTCAGTGGGGGGGGGGGGGTGGGTGGGAATAGGTTTAGGTTGAGGAATAAGAAGTTTAGAAGGGATTTAAAGAAGAATATTTCACCCATAGTGTGGCTGAAATCTGGAGTGCACTGCCTGAGAAGGTGGGCGTGTCAGGGACATGTCTATGCAATCATTTGAATTGCCAAAGCATGGTATCTACAGACCAAGAGCTGGGTAGATTGGGTATTTACAAGTACTGGCTGGTCATAGGCATAATGGGTCAAAAGGCCTGTTTCTTTGCTGCATCACTCTAAAAAACATTGGTGAATGAAGTATGTTTTATTTTATTCTGGAAATCTTATGGCCATTACGTTGATATTAACATGGCAGTCTGGTTTAATTAATAATAAAAAATTATAAATTTCCCAGCTACTGTACTGGGTTGTGAATTTACATCTCTGCATGGTTAGTCTAGTCCAGTAACATAACCAGAAATTTATTGTTACTTTTACCTAAAATACCTCAGATGATCCTCATTGACTCTGAAGGGCTCTGGGATGTTCCAGCGAAGGGAATGGGTCTATGTAAATAAATATTCATTCTTTAATATTGTTTTATCATGCTTTTAATGCAGATGCACCTCCTACCAGTGCAAAGGCCCCAGCGGAGACCGAGACTGAGACCAGGTGTGAGGAAAAGCCAACCAACTGAAGCTCCCAAGCCCCAGCCGTAAGTTCCCAGATCCCTCCGGAAGATGTGGAGTCAATAGAAGAGTGGATGGGAGAGGGACAAAAAGGGGAATGGTAGGTGGTGAAAAGGAAAAGCATCCTGGAAGATTCCACCTCAGATACAATGGGTTGCTGAGAGTAATAGAAAGTAATAGAAAGAACAGGGCAGTGCAGCAGGCGGAAGGCAACTACCTCTCCTCATTGGAGGATGAAACAAGTATGGAAAACCAACAATGCAGGCAGCAGAAGCACTAAAATGGAAGAACAAAGAGGAGGGGATCCTACAGAAAATATAGGGGATGAAGAAATTCTGCCTGTCATCCCTCAGCTCCAGGAGACCAGGAGCAGCACAGACTCCAACACACGCTAGCTCATCAAGAGTTGTAAAGAAGTCACTGGGCTCCAGCTCCAGGAGACTGGCAGGAGCACAGTATCTAACGCATCCCAGCTCTGGGAGACTGGCAGGAGCACAGCATCTAACGCATCCCAGCTCTGGGAGACTGGCAGGAGCACAGCATCTAACGCATCCCAGCTCTGGGAGACTGGCAGGAGCACAGTATCTAACGCATCCCAGCTCTGGGAGACTGGCAGGAGCACAGCATCTAACGCATCCCATGTCTGGGAGACTGGGAACAGAACGATTTCTGGTGTAGGTCGACTCCACGGAAAATTCTGAGCCAGAGACTGGAGCAAGAACAGAGACAAACCTCTCTCCAGTGACACCACCAGCAGGGCCACACCCTGGAGAGGATCATTCCCAGTACCTGAACCCTAAAACAGTTCACCAAAGCTGTAGGCATGAGGTCTCAGGCTGATTTTCAGTGGATTTTATATGTG
This sequence comes from Hypanus sabinus, assembly GCF_030144855.1. Lineage (NCBI taxonomy): Eukaryota > Metazoa > Chordata > Chondrichthyes > Myliobatiformes > Dasyatidae > Hypanus > Hypanus sabinus. Next base: position 46,682,889 of record NC_082725.1, read on the forward strand.
ATCGCAGAACTCAAATCATTGTAAGTATGGGGATCAAACAGGCATCTTCAGATGTACTCAGTGTGAAGTCCAGTGTATGATGTGTCAACACTTTGCAATACCTGACCAAGGTCAAGGCAGATGTGACTTTCTACAGGAGTGCAGGTTTCTACACGGCCATAACCCTTGGGATTGTCTTTGTGTTTTGGGAAATGGTTGGGGGATTTGATAGCTGAGCAGCTGGACTGGGGACTCTGCTGTGGGAAGGTAACTTCTCTATCACTGAGGTCAAAGAGGAGTTGGGGAGCACTTCTTTGTTAGTGATATAAGGTCCCTTAGCACTCTGGTCCAGCTAATTAATGCGTATGTCTCTCTTGTGCAGAGCGAGTAGCTAACTGAGCAATTTAAAGATGTCAAGTTGTGCGACAACTTTGCTACATTTGAATGAGAATGGACAGCTCAGCAAAGTCCCAGATAGACTTCATGTTGAAAGCAATCACAATCAGATCCACCCATGTCACACAGTTCTTCTTTGACCACTGCCCCCTGTCATCTGCAGGAGGCCAGAAGGCAGACAGGGGGACGTGGAAACTGAACGTCAAGCTGCTGACACCAAAGAACATTGAGGAACTAACTAGAAATTATACAAGTTGGAGAAACATGAAGCCCCTCTTTGACTCCGATTCACTGGTGGGAAACACGAAGGAGAACTTTAAGAGATTCTTCATCCTCAATGGTGTTCATAAAGCAAAAAAGAGTTGGAGGGAATTATGCCAACTCAAGATAGACATTCAGCAGCTTCTCCTTCTGCAGTTGAGGGGAGGGAGAGATGAATGCCAAAAGGTAGAGGGACAGCAAGGTGCACCCTTTGTCTCTGAATCCTTACAGGTCATCTTCAGATCCAGAGTCCATTCCATGGAGTAGGATGAAATGTGCTCACATTTCTTCCAAAAGTTTGCCAGGGGGAGCTCTATGATCCACAACCTTAGGAGTATGGCTCCATAACATCCTCATAGACAGGCATACTGAAGATCTTCAGATCTTTTCATGCTGGTTTGCATGACAATAAAACCACAGACAGCACGGTCTTCCAGAATTTCCTGTCCCCTATCAAGGAGGTGCAGCCTGGACTCTCAGTGTCCATGGAAGAGCTGGCTAGCTCCATCCGTTCCCTTGGTACAAACAACACTTACTGGCAGAGTTTCACTCAGTCCTGTGGGACTGGATGAGCCTCGATCTTCTGGAAGTGTATAATGCTACATTTCTTGCTGGCAGTATGTCAGACTTCACGAGGAAGGGCATCATTACCCTCATCAACAAGCAGAAGTGAAGATAGAGGACTTCAGGAATTGAAGAACTATTTCACTATTGAATGTGATGAATAAAGTTAAGTTCAAGACCTTCGCCAACACAGGCAAGTCTGTTCTGGGACAAGTGATCCACCCAGAGGAAACCAGTGGATCATGAGGGAATCAGAAATTGAGTCTAAGTACTTGATACATGTCTGTAGTGCAGTTCAGATCAATGGGTGAGAGACAGATAATTTCTTCATCAGGTCTGGGGTCAGGCAGGGTTGTCCACTCTCTACTGTCTTGCTTGTGTGTTGCATAGAACTCTCTGCTGAAATCATCAGGAAGGACTAGAGCATGAGAGGGGAGACATTGCCAGGCAGTGAAATTTTCCTAAATAAGGATGATGTCACTGTCTTCTGCTCAGATCTATGGTTTGTTCACAGATCGAATTGCATCTCCAACTAGTTTGAGACGGCATCTGGGGCCAGTGTCATCTGTAGGAAAACTGAGGCAATGCTCTTTGGCAAATGGCCCCACTGATCCAATGTACCTTTCATTGTCATGCCTGACCACCTGAAGGTGTTGGAGATCTGGTTTTGAAGGATTGAGGTGTGTAGCAAGAATTGTCTGGAGCAAAATCAGAAGGTCAAATGAAAACTGGGTATACAGAAATGGTGTTCTCTGTAAATAATTGGGGAGAACTTTGTCATCAGGTGTGATACACTCTCTGGGATGTTGTACTTAGTGCAGGTGTGGTTTACTCCTCCTCCTCTGCCTTGGTAATAACCTGGGATGTCTTTCAGTTTATCTGGGATTCCGAGATGGAGCAAGTCCATTGGGTCATGATCCCCAAGACTCCTGGGAATGGGAGAAAATGTGTACCCATTGTGGCCTTCATCTTGATGTTGGTCTTCACATCTGGAAGTATCAGACGGTGTGTGGCCCCAAAGTACAGAGGCATCAAGTATCACTTTGTACTAAGGCTCTACCTGTCCTTGATGCTGTGGGAGATAGTCATGGCTTCTTGACCGTGCGGTGCTTCTGCCAGGTAGATTAGTGCATTCCCTGTCCTTTGTGGAAGAATACTTCCAAGAAACCACCCTTGACCATGAGTCCATCAGGCAGTGGCCAGAGTGCAAGGCACTGCAGACACTGAGGGATGGGAACACTATGAATTCTATTGGTTTATTTCCTGATTTCCTGGTCAAGCAGTCCAAACCGTCTGGCAGAACACTTCCTCGCTAGACCTGACCAACAATCGCCAAGACCTCACTTGGCTGGTGGTGAGAGTTCTCTCCTAGCCAGAGATTCCTCCAGATGGCATATCACCCCCAATGCACACTGCCCTCAGGACAGCTGTGCTGAGGAAAAACTGGTCACCCACCTATTTGCAGACTGTGGATTTGCAAAGAGAGTATGGAGGTGGATGCCATGCTCTGGGTCCTGGTTCATCCCAGAAGCTGGCTAATAGATCTACTGGCTGATCCCCGGACACAGGCCAAGGCAGGTATCAAGTGCTGCTGGAAGGTCATCAACTCAGTGAAGGACACCGTACGGTCTGCCCAAAACATGTTGGTTTTCCAGCACAGCGAGATGCCCGTAAGGGAATGCTGCAGACTGGTTTAATCCAGGCTGCAGGAGTACATGCTAAGGGATGCACCGATGCTCGGTACAGCTCATGCTAAAGCTCTGTGAGGGAATGACCACAGTATAGGCTCCCTCTGTTACAGCACATGGAGGGTCAGAGTTGGGAGGGGAAGCTCCTTGAACAATCGAAGGGCTTGTCACCTCAGGGAATCAGATGAATGGCAATGGTATTATCTTTGTACTTCTTTTCTCTAAATTTACATTACTGAATGTTATGACCAAGAATGAAAAAGATTTTGCCCTGTTTCTTCCTTTCTATATATTTTTAAATCATGAATGAATTCAATTTTAGTAATCAAAAAAATTATCTTGCCTGTTTACCGCATTTAATTTGATGTTTTGCAAGATTGTAATTGATCATCTTATCATTGGCTCTTTGAAAAATGAACTCACTGTGAACTTCGATTGCAGTCAAAAGCAGTCTCACAAACACAAATGAAATCGAGATAAGGGTAGTTGCAAGAGAGTTGTCAGTCATAAGTGGCCTCCACACCTGACACATTACAGTATATTGTCAAAGAAATGTGGTAAAATACATGCTCCAGGGTGAAATATATCGAGGCGAGGTGAAGGTGTTAATGAAAGCAAGTGACAAAGGGAAATTAAGTAGATTATTAACAGTCACCCACACTAACTGTTAAACACACAGTGGGTAGATGTAAAATTTGTGTGTGTATTGGTGATATCCAATTTACATAAGGGGAATCTTCACTATTTGTCTCAATTCCTTAGCTTTTTTTTATCTGCCTAGTTTTATGATGCGCACACCATTTATTTAAATGCAGTGCTGGGTTTGTGCCCACTTATAATTCAGCTCTGCTGGTGTGAGTGCAACTTGGCCACACTGAGTAATGGACATTTGTTGCAGGGAGAATGAAACTACTCAAGGTACCCTGTTCAAAATTCTGTCTACTAGATGTGCCTGTACTGATGGGACTAATACTGATGGGTCTCCTCTGGTCGACATGAATGTGATGGGCTGAATGGCCTGTTTCCCTACTCTATGACAATGACTTTATATTTTGAGTATATAGAAGTTACATTCTCTTACTTGGCATTTCCAAAGTTTCTAGCAGTGGATAAATTGAAAATTAATTTCTGGGCTGTACAGTGAGCACCACAAGAGGAAAAAAGTAATTTTTTTTATTTTCTTGGACATTGTTCATTTAATAGCTTTAGATGTACTTGAGATGAGGTAGACATGTTTGTTTGAGCAGGTGGGTGAGATGACTGATGGTGGATGAGTGGGTGGATCAGTGACGTAACCTGGCCTTGTAGAGTTGACATCCCAGCTGCCAATTCTACTTCATCTTTATGGGCTGCTCTTTCTATCACTGGTCAGCTTCTTTTGAGTGAATCTGAGACTACTGCTGTATTCAGTACTGTATCTGATATTTATATCAAGCAGACCCATGTACCTGAGGGCCTCCTTGCAGACTAGACAGCAAGACTACTTGAAGCCAACTCTACAAAGAGTGATGAACTGGACATTGTTTATCAGACAAGCTGCTATCACCTGAGACCAAGAGAGACCCTGACATGGTGCAGAATGTATGCCTGTGCAGTGAATCATGATTACATTCTTAGCACTCCTCTCTCCTTGTTGATGAATATCCAAACAAACAAGATGCAAATAGCAGAAAGGTTGCTGCTACACCCTCCTATATTCCTTCATTTATTTTGTGTATTCTGCTTAATATGCAGAAACAGATGCACATCAAAGATTATGCATTCTGCACAGCTGTTCGGTACTACCGCTGAGACAGCAAGTAGCTCTGACAGTGTCAATAAAGCCCTTCTTGGTGAGTTTGATCATTAGCAAAATGCAATGCCTTGTTAACAGACAGTGGCTCTGAAATCATTAACAGCGTGTGCTGGGTAAAGACAGAATTCAATAGAAATGGTTTGGCAATCTGAGCAATGTATTACCTGACTTCAACTACAAACAATAGGAGCTTGGGTTGATTTCTTCTGGACCAGAGTAACCTCATCGTCAACCAACATTTGTAGCTCTAATAATTTAAATAATAAAATTTGCTAAAATATTAGCATAATAATCATGATGAAGCTGTCAGACATATCAATATGGCATTGATAGTTAATTAAAAAAGGATTGAAATGGCAGGCTATAGGAATGATAAGCTGCGAGGGTTATTAAAAACACTGAATAATTCAAAAGCCGTGTAATCAAGTGGTATTTGCAGCCGTTTCCACACAAGCAAAATGTCACTTATTAACATCTTCATATGAGACATTGCATTCTTTTTACATAAATTGGAATTAAATAGTTTAGATGGAACCGCTAAAGATTCAAAGGCACAAGTACTTTTTTCCGTCAGGGATGAATAGGAAAACAAACCCAGACTAATAAAATGTAATTGTGATGGTTTTAGCTTCCATACTTTTCTTTGGCAAAGCAAATACGAGCCCCATTGAGAAGTGTTTCACAGTAATTACACACCATTACAATTGAAATCTATAGTTCTGCAAAGCAGTGAAATATATTTCTGATGAATATTTAGGGACTTTTCTACTTTTCAAAATAATAATCTCATTCTCTTCAATAATTGTCATGCTAAAAGTTGAAGGTTCTAGGTCCAAGCAGAGTATTTTGGGTACTGTTCCTTGTAATACTGTAAATGCTATATTGCCTAAGAAGTTACATTTCTCATGAAATAGTCATCGAGTTACATAGCATGAAAACAGATCCTTCAGCCCAAATCATCCATGCTGACCAAATGATAAACCTCAGGTCATGTGGAACTGCTTTAGAGAAAGAGTGTTGAATGTAAGAAACAGAAGTAGAAATAGGCCATTTATACTTTCATTCCCAGTCCACCATTCAATAAAATAATGGCTAATCTTTACCCTCAGTGCTACTTTCCTATAATAACCTACATGCCCTGATTTGCTTAATATCCAAAAAAAAATCTATCAACTTCTATCTTGATTATACATAGTGACTGTGCCCTCTTAGCCCTCTTAGGAAAGGAATTCTAAAGATTCACTATGTTTTTGCTGACGGAACTTAAACACTGGGCCAGATAGACTGGAAAGACATTGTGTCAGAGGCGGGAGCCGATTTCGCTCACTTTCCCATGATGTTCACTTGTCTCTCCATGGCCAGAGGATATATATCCTGGCTGCTGTGATGCATACCTGCTATGGCACTGCATTTGGATACGGAGAGAGAGACACTTTCTCAGGCAAGGCCGAATGCAGGCAGGTAGCGTAACATTGCTGTGCTTTGCTCAAGCCTCAACAACACTACAACAAAAAGAAAGGATTCAAACGCTGCCAGATGAATCAATGATTAGCTGAAACGTGCACTTACACACGTGCAATTGTCAAATCTGCCACTCACCCCCCTATGGGGTGCATAAACCCAGCAGCAGCATCCATGGTTGTGACACGCTACTATGATGAGCTGATACTGAGGCTCTGGGCTTCTCCGGGTTTTCCGACCTGAGGACACGTTTTGGTTCAGTATTTGTTGCTCACTTCTATTGTTTGCATGATATGTATTTTTTTCCCTTTCTCTGCACATCAGAGGTTAGTCTGTATTTTATTTTTTTTAATTGGGTGTTTTCGGGTTTCTTGTTTTTTGGCTGCCTGTAAGCAAACAAGTCCCAAGGTTGTATAATTTATATGTTCTTTGATAATAAATGAAACTTTGAAACTTAATTTTGAACTTGCGTCTCCTGGTATTTGACACATGGAGGAAAGAAACATCATCCCCGCAATAGTCCTATCAAGTCCTGCAGGAGTTTTCCATATTTCAGTGAGATCACCTGTTTATTCTTGTAATTTCTAGAGTTTTGGAACCTGGAGAAATATTGCTGCTTTTGCTCCTTTATAGATATATTTTCCTTGGACACAGAGACTAGGTTTGTGCACAGCATACCAGGTGACATCATATTGGTGTCCTATATAGCTGCTGTAAGAGGTATTATTTTTGTATTCATATTGTCTAGCAATATAGACTAACATATCATTTATCTTTCCAATCACCTGTTTACTTGTAAGAACACCTAGTCCCTGTATGATTCAATTTCTTGTCTTCTTTTAACATTTCGTTACTGTTTTTCCAGTTTGCTTATTAAATGGACGACTTTGTTTCTCTATATTATGTTCTCTCTGCCATGTCTCGGACTATTCACTTAGCCTGTCTTTCCCTCCTGAAGCCGCTCATATCATCGACTCAGCGTATATTGTCAGCAAACTAAAATCTATCACCCATTGTCCTGTAACCTAGATCATTGGCACAGGTTTGAGGGTGGTTTCTACCTGTCTATTATAAGACTCTTGAATGGACTCCTACATGGTAAAAATAAACTTTGATGTCTCAATCCACCTAATTATGAGCATGTCCCCTTATTTGCCTACCTGCACTGCACTTTATCTGTAACTGTGAAACTATATTCTGATTTCTGTTAATATTTCCCTTTTGTGCAACCTCAATGTACTTATGGATGCAATGACTGGTCTGAATGACATGCAAACAAAATTCTTTGCTTTCCTCGGTAAATATTGTAATTACAAACCAATTACAAATCAATTAAGCAGCCAAGACTCCAGTATTAGCATCCCAGTTGTTTGCGTGGCAATGTAAAAGTGGCATATTTATTACTTACAGTTGTCTCTGTACGTTGTTGTTTTACATTAATTTCTGACCCCATTCCTATGTGCTCTAATTTTCTTTAATAACCTCCTGCATGACTCATCACTGAAGTTCCAGTGCAGTGAATCTTGCCTGTGGAGCAGATCAGAGAGAGAGTTTGAGACAATTCCTCGTGGAGTTTACGCGCCAGTTTTAAAACATGATCATGGCCTTTTGGGGCTTGTCTGCAGAGCGGGAGATTGCTTGGGTTCTTGGTAACTTGGCAAGGGCCAATTAAAAAAGTGAGGTGTAAGTGGAGTGGCCATTGTTGGAGTGGGCCAGGGTTAATGTGGGAGGGTTTGGCTCAATAGGTTTCAGTGAGAACAAACAGAGGCTCTAAGTAAGTTTCTAGTACAGGCATGGGCAAACTACGGCCCGCGGGCCATATGTGGCCCGTTAAGCTTTTTAATCTGGCCCGCAGAACTTGATGAAATTATATTAATAAACCTTGTTAAAGTTTTTTCCCCGCAATTCTGGCGTTTTCCCAATAGATGACGCACTCTATATGCATTGACCTTTGTTGAGGTGCAGCGGATTACTCCACATTTGCGCTTTACTCTTTGTTCGGCTCGACCTATTTTTGTGAACAGACGTTCAGCGTCATGAACATTAACAAAGCCAGCCACAGATCCAAGTTAACTGACCAACACCTCAGATCCATCCTGAGAATCGCCACAACAAAACTAAATCCAGACTTTGATGCGCTGGCTAAAAAGGGAGACCAACAACACTGTTCCCACTGAAATTAAAAATAAGTTTCTTCGTTGTGTTATGTAAAAAATGCATTTGAAAATATTTTTTTCAATAAGCCTTACATGTTACATGTCATTTCTGTTAAGTGATGGACATGAGTAGTGCGCAGGTGCACGTACGTTCTCAAAATAAAAAATGCGCTCCAGATCAAATAACGCGCTCCGCATACTGGCGCGCTGTCACTGTTCTGTCTTTGTGCTGGTCGTTGTTGAGTTTGGCACAGGGGACAATTGAATAAGAAGGAGCAGGACAAGTAGACCTGCATCTCCTACCGTTTTTGAAATAAAGACAGTCAGGAGGAGAGTGATGATGATAATATCTTGAAGGATAACAGAATTTTCAGTGCTTTAAAATAATAACTGTTACAATTAAAAAAAGCTGTATTTTATTCATTTAATTTTCAGTGTTTTAAAAGTCATTTCAATAAATAGCTAAATACCATGGGACTTCAAAGACAGATATTTTGTTGTAATGCATTTGTTCATTTTCAATTGAAATTAAAGCACATGTTTTCTACATATTCCATGATATTTTATTTTCTCTTATGAGGTGTATTACCAAAACATTCCGTCCATCTGCTCCTGGTCCGGCCCCCCTGTCAAATTTTAGAACCCTTTGTGGCCCACAAGTCAAAAAGTTTGCCCACCCCTGTTCTAGTAAGTTCTTTTATTACCTTTCTCTGTGTACTAGTGCATTGAGACTGGATCCAGGGTTAGTAGTGTGTTCATTGTGTGAGATGTGGGAATGCTGGGAGACCTGTAGTCTTCCTGATAACTACACCTATATGAAATGCTTCAAGCTGCAGTTCCTGATGGACTGTGTTACGGAACTGGAGTTGCGGTTCACTGACCTTCGACTCTTACGGGAGATTGAGGACGTGATAGATAGGAGCTTCAGGGAGATAATCACCCCTAAGTTGCAGGAAGCATGTACCTGGGTGACTGTCAGGACTGGGAAAGGGAATAGGCAGCCAACTCCGTGGCTGTTCCTCTCAATAATAAGTACACCACTTTGGATACTGTTGGTGGGGACAACCTATCAGGGAGAAGCCATCGATACTGATCTCTGGCACTGAGTCTGACTCTGTGACTCAGAGGGGATGGGGGAGAGGAGGAGTGCAGTTGTGATAGTGGATTCAATGGTTAGAGGAGCAGACAGAAGATCCCGTTGACGTGAAGGAAACACCCAGATGGTTGTTGCTTCCCACGTGTCAGGGTCAGTATCTCTTGGATCGGGTCCACAGCATTCTTAAGGGGAGGGTGAACAGCCAGAAGTCGTGGTATATATTGGTACCAACAACATAGGTCAACAAAGGGAGGAGGTCAAGAAGAGAGAATATAAGGAGTTAGTTAGAAAGCTGAAAAACAGGAGCTCCAGGATAGTAATCTCTGGATTGCTGCCTGTGCCATATACGAATAAATGATTTGGCAGATGAATTTGTAGTAACCAGTACGTGGGATACAAATTGCAATGAGAAATAGAAAAGGCATGTAAAGATGGCAATATTATGATAGTCATAGGGGATTTCAACATGCAGATAGAATGGCAATGGTGCTGGATGCCAAGAGAGGGAATTTATAGAATGCCTAATTGATTACTTTTTAGGGCAGCTGGTGATTGAGCCCACCAGGGAAAAGGCAATTCTGGAATAGGTATTGAGTAATGAACCAGATTTGATTAGAGAACAAGCTACAGGAACCCTTAGGAGGTAGTGATCTTTCTTCCATGGCTTTCTGTCCTCTTCTATCAGACTCCCCCCTTCTCCAGGTGTATCTCTTCCACCAATAAAATCCCCAGACCTTCCCCTCCAGGTTTCACCTTAAACCTTGTGTTTCTCTCTCCACTCCCCCACCTTTCAAATCTATTCCTCAGACCTGCCAAAGGGTCTCAGCCCAAAACTTTGACTGTACTCTTCCATTGGTGCTGCCTGGCCTGCTGAGTTCCTCCAGCATTTTGTGTGTGTTGCTTGGATTTCCAGCATCTGCAGATTTCCTCTTGTTTGTGATAATATGAAAGAATTCACTCTGCAGTTTGAGAGGGAGAAGCTAAAGTCTGATGTATCGGTAATAACAGTGAAGTAAAGGGAGTTACAGAGGCATGAGAGAAGAGTGGGCCAGATTTGATTGGAAGGGGACACAAGCAGGGATGATGGCTGAATAGTAATGGCTGGAGTTTCTGGGAGCAAGTCGAAAGGCACAGGACACATACATCCCAAAGAAGAAGAAGAAGTATTCTAAAGGATGAATGAAAGGTCTGAAGGCTACACCCCAGTATTCTGAAAGAGTTTGCTAAAGACGTTGTGGAGGCATTAGTAGTGCTCTTTTAATAATCACTAGATTCTAGAATGATTCCAGAACACTGGAAAAATGAAAATGCAACTCCACTCTTTAAGAAGTGTGGGAGGCAGAAAAAAGGAAAATATTAGCCAGTTAGCCTGCCTGTAACAGATGGGAAGATATTGGAGTCCATTATTCAAAATTAGATTTCAGGCTACTTGGAAGCATATGATAAAATAGGCTAACGTCAGCTTAGTTTCCATATGGATAATCTTTCCCTTACAAATATGCTGGAATTCTTTGAGGAAATAAAAGGCAGGATAGACAAAGAGGATGTCAGAGGATGTTGTTTACTTGGATTTTCAGAAGGACTTTGATAAAGTGCTGCACATGAGGCTGCTTAACATGATAAGAGCCCATGGTATTGCAGGAAAGATGCATTGGACAGAAGATTGGCTGACTGGCAGGAAACAAAGCATGGGAGTAAAGGGGGCCTTTTCTGACTGACTGACCATGATGAGCGATGTACTGCAGGGGCCATTGTTGTGACCACCTCCTTTCACATTATATGACAAGAATTTTGATGATAGGATCAATGGCTTTGTGGTCGTTTGCAGGTGATATGAGGATAGGCGGAAGAAGATAATGTTGAAGAAGTGGGGAGTCTGCAGATGGACTTAGGCAGATTAGGAGAATGGGCAAAGAAGTAGCAGATGGAATATAGTGTAGGGAAGTGTATGATAATGTACTTTGCTAGCAGGAATAAATGTGTAGACTATTTTCTAAATGAGGAGAGAATTCAGCAAACAGAGGTACAAAGGGACTTTGGAATCCTTGTAAGGGATTCCCTAAAGGTTAACTCGCAGGTTGAGTCAGCAGTCAAGGAAGCTAAATGCAATGTTATCATTCATTTTGAGAGGACTAGAATAAAAAACAAGGATATAATGGTGATGCTTTGTGAGATATTAGTTGGACCTCAGTTATAATAATGTGAGCAGTTTTAAGCCCCTTATCTAAGAAGAGATATGTTGGCATTGGGGAGGTTTCAGAGGAGATTCACAAGAATGATTCTGGTAATGAAAGAGTTTTTGTATGACTCTAGTCCTGAACCTGCTAGAGTTTAGAAGAATAATGGGTGGATCTAATTGAAACCTATCAAATATGAAATACATAGAGTGGATGTGGAAAAAATGTTTCCTGTATTAGGGGAGTCTACGACCAGAGGGCACAGCCTCAGAATTGTGGGCTGTCCACTTAGAACAGAGATGAAGAGGAAATTCTTTGGCCAGAGGTTGAAGAATCAGTAGAATTCATTGCCACAGGCAGTTATGGAGGCCAAGTCATCTGGTATATTTAAAGAGGAGGTTGATAGGTTCTTGATTAGTCAGGACATCAAAGGTTATGAGGAGAAAGCAGGAGAATGGGGTTGAGAAGGATAATAAATCTGTCATGATAGAATGGCAGAGCAGACTCGATGGGCTGAATGGTTTATAGTATGGAATCTACTAGCTCATTGTTATCTACTTTGCCTGTTACAGCCTCTGAAAACTCACATATTTGTCAAGCATCCATTTTATAAACTCTCAGTGACTCTAGCCAATGCTATTGTTATTTTCTAAGTGTCCTGCAGTATCTTCCTTAAAGTTGAACCAAGCTCTTGTTCCACTGTTGATTTCAGGTTAACTGACTGGTTGAATCTCCATTTTCTTTTCTCCTTATCCTGCTGGTTTATATTTGTTGTCTTCCAGTCCATGGAAACTGTTCTACAATGCATGACTTTATGCAAAATATCATCTAGTGCACCTGTTATTTCTATTGCCATCTTGTTTTAAACCTTAGGAAGCAGAACATCACGCCATGGGGTTTTATCAAATTTCAATCCCTTTAAGTTCCCCAGTACTATATTTGTATGAATGCTAATTTCTTTCAGCCTCTCATTCACTCTAAACTTGATCCTCTGTTGTTTTCAGGAAGATTTTTTTCTCCGATGTCGGTCACTTTGCCGTTATGTCTCTGGAATGACAAATAGATTTCACATATTTACCCTTTTTTTTTTAGCCAGAAGAATTTTGTGCAGAGGAATTTATCGCAATGCCTTGGTCAATCCTTGTGAATACAACTATTCATACGAGGAGGAGGGGTAACACCAAAGTCATGTTAGCGTGTTTTGGCTAAGGGAACACAGTATGGTAAAAGAAAGCAGAATAGCTGTCTAGGCTTTTCTATCTGGAACAGTGTCTGGGAATTTTCAATGAGGCTGTACGTTGTAGGATCTAATAAGAGGATTGTAGAGCCAATGAGATAATATATATTCAAGGTGATTTGTCATAAGCTCTCTGGTGATGTTACAATTCACCTCGGTGATCTTCCAGGAGTGCCCTACCAACTTAATGCCCCAGAGGACTTAGAAAAGAATTAAAGAGGAATGATATTGCAGTTATACAAGAGGTGTGTCATAGTGGCACAGCAATTTGTTTCACAATTGATTGAATACTGCCTGAAAATATCAATGTCATGATATATTCTCAAGTGGATACAATGAGTGGTTGACAAGAGGTGCGCTAAAGACAATGGCTCAGCTTAAGTTTACCGTTGTCTATGTCCGAACTCTGGGTTATAGAGGTAAAAGAGCAAATTGCCCTACCCTGATATAGCAGGAGACAGCTTGAGGGAAATCAGGAACATGAATTTTAAAAAAAAGCTGCAAAAATATTCCTTCTTGGAAAAAAATATTCTTCATGTAAAGGCCTGGGGAGTTAAACTAATTGATTTTTGTGCTTTCAGTTAGTTTGCACGAGCGCATCTGCGAAGATGCATTTAGTTGCAGCACAGCTTGACTATATTCATAAAAGTTATACCCTTGGGCACAACATGCAGGCACACTTATATCTTGCAAAACATAAACAGTTTTTGTGACATCATATCCCCTTCTTCAAAGGGCTAGGCCTGACATCAGGGTTCTCTCTCTCTCTCTCTCCCCCTCTCCATCTTCCTCTTCCCCATTCTCCCCCTCTCTCCTCCTCTACCCCTCTCTCTCTCTCTCTCTCTCTCTCTCTCTCTCTCTCTCTCTTCCTCTCTCTCACTCTCTACCCCTTCTCCAATCAGACCAGTTAGTTGCTGACAACTATGCCTATTGATTTTTCTTACATGCCTGTACACGTCAGAGCACCTTACTGCCGACGCCTGGTAACTACTGCACCTTGATACATTGATTAATCCCTGATTCTCTCACTGTGGCCAGGCCACTGCCACATGACTACTGGAACTAGCCTTTATGCAGCTGATGTTTGTTCATTATCCCTTCATCTTCTGTGATGATCAAATAGCATTAAACAATGACCTCCGTTGAGTCATAGCTCGGATTTGTTTTTTAATTGTTTTGTAAGGATGGTTTTAGGACAGAGAGGGGAGTTAGGGTTTAGGGGCAGGGATGTGGGGAATTAGAGATCAGAATGACCCTAAGTCTCTGCTCTGCATTTGAAGACCAGCGACATGGTCATGGGACATCCATGGTTGGATGTCGGTTTGGCAGAGAGTGGACGAGGGTCTCCTAGGTCTGCGAAATATCGCTGGGTTCCAGAGTTAGTGTTCCATGTGGGCAGAAGAAATGTGTTCTGATGTCCCCCTGGGTTCACAAATTGTGTGTGGGGTCCTATCATTGTTAAGTCCAAAGTTCAATTGATTGGTGATCAGTTTGTTCTAGGATCAATGCCAAGTATGGTGGTCCGAGAGTTGAATCGGAAGTCCAGATGTCGCGGCCTGTTGGCCAGAGTTGAGTCTGTGAATCTCTGAGTCTGCTAGGGAGGTCAAAGCCAAAGACTGCAAGCCGGAGGTGGCTGGAGGCCTGTTCTAGGGTTAAAGAACTGTTTGGTGGGAAGAAGAAATGGGGCTTGTCTTTGCTGCTGTTGATGTGTTGCTTGTTGTATTGTGTGTTGCTCTGCTAAGCATTATGGGAAGGCCATGTTGGCACCCGAATGTATGGTGACACTGGAGGCTGCCCCGTGCACACTGTTAGGTGTGTTGGTTGCTAATGTAAATGGCAGATTTCACTGTATGTTTTGATGTACACACAACAAATTCATTTGAATCTTTGGCCTTTGGTATCATTGGATTTCCCTGTGTTGAGCCCACAGACACATTTTTCATTGGCCCAGCAGAATCCATCACATCAATCCAACCAAAAAGACGTCTATCAATTTCTATATGGTTTGGTTGTGTAATAACACATTCTTCACAACTGTATGCTTCAGATTTACCATTACTAGCAATTAATGTATGGAAGTTGTGCTTTGGTTGGACCATTTAAACAGCCTTGGATTTAAAAACTGGAGTTCTGTAGGGTCTGGCCGAAGAGCTTAAGTTCTATCCTATGTGTTAACAGGAAGAAGCATTCCCTTTGAATTGTATCTATGTGTTACGTATTTGAAGAGGAGGAAGCTATAACAGAAAGCTACTTTACACTTCTGACTTTCAGTAGCAATGTCCAAATATTGTTCATTCCAGGCAAACTTAAAAACAAGTCAGATGGATGATTAGATAGACTCAGATGAGATTTATTTTATTCTCTGATGTGCTTGAAGGATAATATCCAAACTAACAAAATATCTTGGGTGAACAGCTATAGCTGACTATGAATATTCCCTGTGTACTATAGGACTCACTGGGCAGTGTTAGTAGGGCCGAGCTTGCTTTAGCAGGATCTTGCCAGCACAGATAAGCTGTTCTTGTGATGAGGAGGGAAGTATTTAGAATTAAATAGCAGATGAATTCACATCTCTTTCTCCTTTTGAATTCAAACTACTTTGCATGGTTATCTCTCCCCTAATTGTTCCTGTTGTCACTTTCCTTGTCAGATTAAGCTTTGTGTTCCTGATAATCACACTCCAATAACAGTCTTCACCTCAATTCTCCCAATTCTGGGCTCCATCTTCCATATTATTTTTGTTCTCCTCCATTTATCATCCATCCACCCAGCTCTGTCTTCCAATTTCACCCCTGCCTTATCTGGCTTGATCTGTTCATCATCTTTCATCACCCACCACCCCTAATTCTCTGCCCCCTAAATCATGAATCCATTCCTCCACTTTATGCAATCTATTTCTCCTTTCCTCTCTCAGTCCTGTTACAGCGTTTTAACCTAAAACGTTAGCAATTCCTCATCTTCCTCCCCACCACCAACAGATGCTGCTTGACCCATTGAATTCTTCCAGCAGATTGCTTGCTGATGCAGATTCCAGCATCTGCAATCTCTCGAATGGTTAGGGATTCATGGAATCAGACTGCTTACAGATTGGAGAAAAGAATTTCAACTCCTCACTGAAGCATTCCACACGTTTATGTCTGGCACAGCAGAATGCCATGCAGCCCATTGTGAGTGTATTGGTTGATAGTGAATCCCACTCCACAGTACCAGCTCCATACCCTGCAGGTCACAACTGTTCATGTGATCATCCAAATGCTTTTTAAATAAGATGTGAGTCCTGCCTCCACCTCCCCTTCACATAATGAGTTCTATCATTTTTTGAGTGTAAAGGATTTTCTTGCTCTGCTTAGGGAAATAAGCTCATGTTATTTGCATAGTCTTGGCATCCCACAATTGTACACACATCCAAAGAAAATAATCCCAGCTCTCCAAGCCTTCCTCAGATCTAAAATCTTCCAGTTGTCTTAACATCCTGATGAACCAGCTTTGCACCTTCTCCTGTACAATCACATCTCTGCTGTGTTACAGTGACCAGAAGTGTTTACAATTCCAAGATAATTTCCCTGCTCTTATATTCTTCACTTCGTGAAGAAGGAGTGCATCCCAAATGTCTGACTAATCACTTAATTGATCTGTCCATCTACTGTATATATACTGTATCCCTATATAAGTATCGGAGGATGCAAATGCTTTAGTTGTTGAGGTAGTTTCACTGAAAATCAACACTAGTAGGTCTGACTACTAAAATCAATTCAATGGTATTTCTGCCTGATGGATTATAGGCCACTTGTGTCTGATTGGAGGGGATGCAAGATGGATAGTTGGGGACTCAATAATGGCAGTGCCATCAAAAGACATTCCAGATGTTGAAGCCACATTTGTTGGAAATTGTTGTAGCCTAGCACTTCTGTGGTGGGAATTATCTGGCCAGATCAGAATGTTTTGTTGATCTTTCTGCATGGAGGCATGGAATGTTACATTTGCTGAGGAGCTTTGAATGGAATTCTACAAGGCAAGGGCTATTTTTTATATCTACAAATTTCCTAACGGTGGTGGAGCAAGTGGGAAAATTTGCATGTTGGTTCTTTGGGTTTTGCCTTAAGTCATATAGTTGTGTTAATATGATAATCATTGTGAACTGGGAGCACATGAAAATGACAAAAAGTTGAAGAACTGAAATTCTCCACTTTAATAGGTGCTAAAGTATATCTGTTGTTTGTCACTTAAACCTCTTCCCTTTGGGCACAGTTTGATGACCTCAAGATGACTACATGTCCTTAGCTCTATATAAACTGTTGCCAAATGCATCACCACAAACAGGCAACTTCTGGTAGTTTTCCCTTATCCATCTTCCCTCTTTTTCCATTCTCCTTTCTGGCCATCCTTTCACCTGTTCTCTTCTCCTCACCTGCCCATCACCTCCTTCTGATTCTCCTTCTCCCTTCCTTTCTTTCATGTACTGTCCTCTCCTATCATGTTTCTTATTCTTCAGTCCTTTGCCTCTTCCACCTCCCAGCTTTTGACTTCATCCTCCTCTCCCGCTCACCCACTCCTTTCCCTCTTCTGGTTCCACCTATCACCTTCCAGTTTGTACTCCTCTTCTTGCCCCACTTTCTTAGTCTGTCTTCATCCCCATTCCTTTCCAGTCCTGATGAAGGGTCTTGACTGTCATTTTGTGTGTGTGCCCAAGATTTCTAGCATCTGCAGAATCTCTTGTGTTTATTATCAATCATCATGTTAGATAAGTCCATTTGTGGGGGGAGGGGTGTGTTTAGTGCAGAAGTTGCTCAGTATTTCATGCTTGGAAGGAGGTGGAGATGATGACTCTTTTAAATAAAATAGTTCATATCTTTGTTCAAGTTGTGAGCTGCAGGGTCAGGAATCTACTGATCTGAACACTTACCCAAGAAACTTAAAAAAAATACCCCCACATATTTGGTAGTGGTCTCAGATCCAACTTCGAGTGGGTTTCAGCTGGTTTTCTGTTCATTGTGGCCATATTATGATTGAGAAGTTTGTCTGTCAATTTATACCTGGGTAGAAGTGAAAGAAAAGTGCCTCATAAAACTGGGATAAATGGTGTATGCAAATCTCAGAGCTGATCATTCTGTCTCTCCATACCAAGAGTGCAGTCATCTCTCTCTAGGTTGACACTTGCAGCTGTCTCTGAAGTAAAGAATCAGTATCCGTGCAGGCAAAGACAGCCCTAATCCTTCTACATAAATCAATGCAAATGGATTTGATCTTTGCAGTATGAGCTGACTTTATATCACACAAAACATATTTTCACTTTGACTTAAGGAAATAGATAGGCTTGGGCCAGAAGTCCAATGTTCACTTTGGTGCATTTCTTTAGTAGTTTCCTATACATGTTGATGACCCAAACAAAACATTCATGAAAGTGCAGCAGAATGAAATTCTATTCACTACTTTAAACTTAGCATTTACCGCCTTCTGCAGAATTATTAGTTTCCACCTTTCTTCCAACACTTTATTCCCTACGCCACCATCTCCTCCTAAACTTGCTGTGAGTTTGTGAAGTTCTCAACTTCAACAGTACTCCCCATTGGAAATGACTTTGCAGGGCATGGTTCTATTTGCTGTGCTGAACATCTTTCATCTTAATTACCAGTGCAGCATGTCCCCTGCGAGCAGACTTGGTGTTGGTATCTCACTCTCAATGGTTCTATTGTCAGTTCTCCACCTGCTTGGTAAGTTGATCTCCAGAGAGGATTCTTTATGTATTTGATACTGAGTGGATGTTTGTCCTGAGATGAAATCAAGAGCTATAAAGCAGAATCTTTGGATAAAGGCAGAGGTGAGTGTTAGCGAGTAATGGCCTGACATGGCACATTGCTGAGAAAGTGCTGAGACAATGTGGATAAGCTGGTTCAAATGGCATTTTTAGCTAAATCACCAAACCAAGAAGAAACCTAAGCTACTTTCACCCTCAATTATACATCAGCTACTAATTTCTTCCCTCAAACGGTTGTGAATTTTTGAATTTTCTACTCCATAGGTTGTGGTTGCTGAATCATCGGGCCAGATCACACCTGCTGTGGCTCGCAGATTTGAAGAGAAGTGCTGGCATTTAGCCATTTGTAGCTAAGAACCTTCCAAACCTACTGAAAGTCTGAGACCTGCTGAGTGACAGATGTTGGTGCATCTGTTACTCCACTGCTGAGCTTCAGGAGCAAGCAGCCTCTGTGATCCCGTGCCAGCAGGACAAAGCATGGACAGTGTCAGAGTTCTCGTTCATTTCTGATCTGGCATCAAGGAGGCACATTAAATTAAGTCTTTCTTTATATATTTCACTCTTAATGTTTTATTGTATCTTCTTGCATTTGAATCAAATTTACTAGTTTTGTATTTTTTAATATTTTACATTTAAGGGACGGTCCCAAGCCTTGTCTTTTCTTGATGGTTTCAGGGCATTCTGGGCAGCGTCTGGCTGGTTGGTCACCTGTCGTTTCCTGTAGAAGTCTTGTTGTGCTTTGTTGCTTGACCTGTAGGTGAGGAGTCAGATTGCTGAGCCCCGGCATTGAACCAGACAAGTCCAAGTAGTTGTGGGGTGGGGGGGGGGGGGGCAGGGTGCTTCAGATGGCAGGTCAAATCCAGTTGGATTTGGTCTGGAAAACAAGACAATGATGAAGTATATAGGTTTCTTGTCCAAAAGCAGATTAAAATGTTTTGGAGATTGGGCAGGGAAATGGCATTCAGGCTAAAGATTAGATCCAATATTGAATGACAAAGTAGGCTTGAGAAGTTTATGGCCTACTCCTTCTATTCCTTAAATTATATCAGTGCTAAGAGGTTGACTTATGCTTGGAAATACCTTGTCATATTCCTGGAGAAGAATGAAAAAATTCTATTGCATTTTAGCTCTGACCATTTTCATTTGCATGCTTTTAAATAAAACCAGCTTTATGGGGTTGGTTTTCTATGCCTCTGTTTTCTACACCTTTCTTGGTGTAAAAGACAAAACATAATGGCACAGGAATAGTCCCTTTGGCTTACAATGATATGCTGAACTAATTAAACTAGTAATTAAATGCCTAACTACACTAGTCCTTTCTGCCTGTCAAAGTCCATATCCCTCAATTTCATGTGCGTATCTAAGAGATTCTTAAACACTTCTATCAAATTTGCCTCTATTACCACCCCTGGCAGCACATTCCAGGCATCAACCACTCTCTGTGTAAAAAACTTGCTCCATATATCTCCTTTCAAGCTAACCCTTCATATTTTAAATGCATTCCCTCTAGTGTTACACTCTTTGGCCCTTGGTAAAAGATAATGGCTGTCTAATCTGTCCAGGCTGTTCACTACCTTAAACACTTCAATTAGTAATTGCTTCAGCATTCACCACTGCAGGGGAAACAATCCTAATTTACATAGAACAGTAGAGCACTGGACAGTTTAGTCCGTGATGTCATGCCTATCCTGATGTCAATTTCTACTGAATGTCCCCTTGCTATGTATCAAGCATATCCCTTCATCCCCTCATATTCCTGTCCATCTACATGTCTCTTAAGCTCCACCAAACTGCTCAGTACCACTATTACTCTTGGTAACCCATCCCATGAATCTAACACTCTCTGTGTTAAAAATTGCCCCTCACTTTGCTTTTAAACTTTCATCCCTTTTGACCTTAAAAGCATGTCCTCTGGTATTTGACACTTCTACCCTAGGGAACATGAGTCTCCTACATTCTCAGGAGAAAAACCCAGGCTTATCCAATCTTCTTTATAGCTGATACCCTCTAATCCAACCAGCATCCTGGTAGCCTTTCCACTCTCTAAGCACCCTTCATATAATGGGGTGAGCAGAACCACACACAATTCTTCAAATGCAGTCTAAAGTTTTCTATAGCTGCCCAATGACTTCCATACCTTTGAATAAAGTTCAAAGGTCAAAGTAAATTTATTATCAAAGCACATATATGTTACTGTAAACTACCTTAGGATTCATTTTCCAAGCATGGACTTATCTCTAAATATATAAATAAGTCCTATCCCTAAGTGTCCTTTGCAATAGCTTTCTTACAACAAATGGGAGGCTAACTGGCCTATAATTATCCCTATCCCCTTCTTAAACAACATTTGCTCTCTCCAGACCTATGAGACTTCACCAGAAAGATTGCCCAGCTTCACATCGTAGCGCATGTCCTCCTGGTAAACCTCTTGTGCACCCTCTCCAAAGTCTACACATCCTTTCTGTAATAGGGTGACCAGAAATGAATGCAATACTCCATATGTGGCCTAAGAAAAAGTTTATAAAGCTGTGATATAATGTCCTAACTCTTGAACTCAGTGTCATGATTTATAAAGGCAGGCATACCACATTTCTTTAACACCCTATAACTTGTGCATCAACTTTCAAGGAATTACAGACTTAGACCTCAAGATCCTTCTGCACATCAACATTGTTAAGAGCCCTGCCATTAACTGTGGGCTGAGCCTTTACTTTTGATCTGCCAAAGGGCTCATCCTTGCTCTGAGCCCAAGTGTCTGAGTAGAGTCACTAGTAAATGTAACATCTGTAAGCTTTCACAGTCTATTGGAAAATGTAACATCCACAGTCAAGAAAGGTGGAATACTGAAAGAAGGAAAGTTCAGGTCAGTTAACCCACCTTCAGTCATTGGGAAATTGCTGGAACCCATTAAGGAAGTAGCAGTAAGACATTTAGAAAATCATAATGCAATCAGAGGCAATGTGGATTTATTAATTTTTTCCAGAGCTCATTGAGAATGCAACAAACAGGGGAGCCACTAGTAGGATTGAACCAGTATTATGTGTATTTCCAGAGGATATTCTATAATGTGCTGAAACAAGTTACTGAAACAAGTAATGAAAGAACTCACTGCATTGAAGGTTAGTTATATTTTACCACAGAGAGAAGATTGGTTAATTAAAAAGAAAACAGAGAATTCAAATCAATGGATAATTTTAGCCTGGAAAGCAATACCTAGTGGTTCCATTGAGATCACTGCTAAGGCTTCAAATATTTATGATCTATATTAATAACAGATCAATTTGGGGTGTATTTAAGCCAAATAGCAAGGTAAGTGGAAAAGTGAATGGGAAGGAAGATGCAAGGTGTCTATAAAGTGAGACAGATAAACTAAATTAAAAATAAAATAATAAAAAAATCAGTTATAGATGGCAATGAAGAGGCATACTGGAATGAGATAGGGGCTTGACAAGGTAGACACCAATAGAATAGATTTCCTTATGTCTTTTTCCATATTTACTTGTGCCAAAGAAAGAAGCCATTGGGCCCATCAGGTCCATGCCATGTCTCAGGGCAATCCCATTAGTTTTTTTTCCAATTTATTTCCCACTAACCTAATTCCTTTCAGGTGTTAATTAATTCCTCTCTAAAGTCCCTTCCATCTATTTACACTAGTGGTAATTTACCGTGGCCATTTAGGCAACCAGTATGCTTTTGGGATCTAGGAGGAGACTGAGGCCCCTGCGGAAACCGCATGGTTATAAGGAGAATGTGCACGCTCCAGACAGACAGTCCCCGGGGTCTGGATTGAACCAGGGTCACTAGAGCACTGGCTGTTGCCTCACTGCACTACCCTTTATGGAGAATCTGGAACTAAAGACATGGTTTTCAATTACAGAGTCACCAATTAAGCAAGAGAGCAGGATAGACTGGATGCATTCATTCTAAGCAGAAATAGGGTTTTGTTCCAAAGGGGAATCCAGAGTTTTAGGTGACAGGCAGCAAAGTGAAGCTGAGCTCAATGTCAGATCAACTATAATGTTGTTGAATGGTAGCGTTGGGCTCAGGGCCACATGGCATCCACATGCTCCTGTTAATATGTTTTAATCTGTCCTAGCCCACCCTAACTCATTGGCTGACACAGTAACATTGATAAACTCATCAGAACAACCCTTCTAAATCACTAATAATCCATCAGGGAAGAAAATCTGCTCCCCTTACCCTGATGCACACCAATGTATTTGACTCTTAACTCCCACTGAAGTATTTTATTATAATGATACGGCAAGGAATAGGGCATTCCAGCCCTTCGAGCCTCGTTGCTCCAACAACCCCACAACCCCAGTTAACCCTAATCTAATTTACAATGGCAAATTAACTTACGCAGTACGTCTTTGGACTGCGGGAGGTAACCAGCGCACCCGGAGAAAACCCACACATTCCTCAGGGAGGACGTACAGAGACCCCTTGCAGAACAACACTGGAATTGAACCCCAAACTCCCGAACGCCCGAAGTTGTAATACTGTCGTGCTAACCGCCCCGCTCCTGTTGGCTAGAAAGAATGACAATCTTCAAATCAGTGAATTCAAATGAATCAAGGACAGTGGAAGCAGTCCTTGTTCTTGCCATGTGCTTGGGGGATGGAGGCTGCCATTTTGTGAATACACTCGATTCTCCATTTTGTGAGCTTGGCATGCTGGACTTGATTAGTGTTTTAAAGAAGACACAAAGACTCCAGGTAATCTGTTGGACTGGAGGTCATTTCCAAATAAGGAGTTGTTTGTGAGGTGTTCTTTGGTTGGCTATAACATGCAGGATTGTGAATGCTTGAGGTGATTCAAGCTCATTGCTAACTGAGAACAAAGAGCCGTGAGTCAGCAACTGTCCCTCGATGGGAAGAGGACAATAGATAGATGCTGGCTTGGACCAGAGCCAATGACCAGGTGTTAAAGGCCAGACACATGACCTGTGGCCAATGACACGGGAATGCGACATTTGAATTGATAAGCAATGGATATAAAAGTGGATGCTTTGTGTGTGCCGGTGGTGGTAACTTCTAAGAAAAACCATCGCAGACACAAGTGAGAAAAACCCTGCGTGAAGCACGTGGAGAGTGAATCGAGACCACGAGGAAAAAGGAGCGCCTGGCCAGCGTAAATTCCTCTGCCCAGGTAATACCTTTGCTATTCTTTGACTATCCAGGGGAGTCAGGGACACTTAGCAGGTGTGTGCACAAGGTATTTAGTGTATGAATTCACGTATTATTTAGTTTGAACAATAAAAGTAATTGTCAGTAAATACAGATCTCTCTGTGCCTCACTCAGAATTGTTGAAAGGAGTAGAAGCGGTATCTCTCTCTCTCTCTTTCCAACACTCCCATGTGGTTACATCTATTTTTTGTGCATTTACTTCAATTTGCAAAAGCAAACTATTCAGTTCCAATGATGACCCACAGAGAAGTCTACATCCCGTTCAAGAAACTTAAAAGCAGATGCTTATTACGCTGAATTAACTGTGCCAAGTTTAATGGGAAATTAACATGTAAATGCAATGACTTTGTGAAACTCCGTGGGATATTAAATGTCAGATGTCACTTTCTATAAACCAATGGCAGAAGAGAGCACAACTCACAACACATTATCTTTTCCTCACTTGCATTTTGTTTGCACACATTTATCTGGCCTAGGGTGCATTTTTGTAACTTATAATATACAACACATTTAGATCTTGCTTGTAATACCCAGAGAAGATGATGCAGAATAATCATAGAAGCCAGCAAAAAGATGGAATTAATGATGAGGCTGTTCTCAGTGGTTGCATTTAGATAGGTTATTCTCAAATTGCCTGTACATTATAAATTCATTTCCATCATTTGGTCTGAACATTACCACATGATGGGATTCTGATTAGATCCTTGTTTGGATACACAGTTCATTAGTCTCCTCCTAGACCCTGAGGCTTTAACTGTTCTGGCTGCTTAGTAGATGTGTGAATGAAAAGGTGGATTTAATGTTTGCAGATTTCTCTTTTACATGAATATTATAGGCGGTAACGTTTGGTTTGAGTATCAGTGGTCGTTAAATGCGATACCTTATTTGTAAATTGAAGTTTTTATTGCAGTCAACACTTTTGTGCATGAGAAGTTACCAAGAACAGACAGCATACTTCTGAAGTCTATTTAACCTTCACTCCCCTGTTCTTTCTGCATAGGATTGCAATCCTTTCCTTTACAAGAAAGTACACAATTGCCTACTGAGAATTACAATTGCATCTGTAGTCATTACTCCTTTAGGCAGTATGTTCATGTGAAAAAAAGTGTCTTCCTCATCTCTCTGAAACTTTTACCGATTATCTTAAATCTGTGCCCTTTACGTATTGGTCCTTTTGGCAATGGGACTTATTTCCTCCTATTTGCTAGTTTTGAACACAATAAGTACATTTCTGCCTAATCTTCTCTGCTCTGTTAAGCCTTCTTTCCATAGAGTCAAAGAGGCAAACAATACGGAAAAAAAGCCTTCAGCCGAACTGGTTTCTAGTGGCCAAGCTGGTCCCATTTGCCAGCATTTCGCCCAGAACCTTCTGACATTTGAAGTCCAATACGCATTCAAAAGTTGTTGTTGTACCTGTCTCAACGACTTCCTCTTTGTGGCTATAGTTGCAATTAAATTTCATGGTAGTATATTGGTTAATGCCCTTAATGTGGACAATTGGCCTTTGGGCGTGACCAGGGTGTGTGGGGGGGGGTAGGGGACAAGGGCTTTTTGGATGAGATTGGGGCTTGCCATTTCTGGTGTAGGGGTGTGGGAGGTTGTGAGCTGGGGTGGAGGGCTGAAGCAGTTGCAGCTAACATGTTCACTCTCAGAAGGTGGTATCAGTTTTAAGGAGAATAAGAATCTACAGTGTAATTTTTTTTCATATTTACACTCAATTTAGCTGGACATCTTGAGAAACCCAAACAAAATAAAAGGAAGTGATAAGGGCTGCATTTATCACATCAGGATAAACAGAGTAAATATGAAGATGGAGATGAGGAGCAAATGAGAAGGAGTGTCATTAATGATGTAACTGCAGTGTCAGCTACTCACATGACAAGGTGACTTTATTAAAACAAATCCGTATTCATTACAACCAGTGATTCATGTCTGTTCTGGCATCTAGTCTTCCTTGCCAGTGATGTTAATATGAAGCAGTTCTGCAACAAGAAAACTGCCTGTTGTACAATGTCATTGGTTTTCCCTTGATCCATGCCTTCCCATTCGTCTTCAGGTTTCTGATCCAGGGACTAAGATGGGAAAAGTTGGAATGTGGAAAATGTAGAAAATGGAGATCTATGAAAGAGATGAAACTTCATTGCCTGATATTTTCACTTATATCTAAGGCAAACCCATGGTGAACTACACCGACCTTTTCCTACTGGTCCTATGTGAAGTAGCTTAAGTCCTTCAGTAGAGGTAAAGATAAGATGTTTCATTCCCTTCTCTGACTCCAGGAATCCACTTAATCGATGCCTTTTGAGCTTTGGGAAGCAAGAAGGCGCCACCAAAGACAGCTTCTTCTGTGGCTGTTTACAGAAATGGGGTCAAGAAGGACAAGATTATGTGTTGTCTACTTAATGGGGTGGAGTGCTGAGCAGTAACTTCCATATCCGCTTGTGCCATTCTTTAATCTTCTCAGGTCAGCTGCACTTCTCTCCAACCCTATGATGCTGCAGAGCAAGTTGGTGCTGGTCACTGGGGTCAGGATTAAACAGCTCACCATCCACTTCAATACACTAAACATTCTGGTATACTACTCTTGAAAACTTTTGAAGTGGTATCACCTGTTGTGTTCATTGATTTGGGAGAGACCTTGAGAGACGCCAGTTAATGGATTTATCCTGTCATGGTAGAAATTTCACGTCACTACAGACACAAAAAAATTTACCCACTGCTGAGGTCACATCTGCATTACTGAGTGGAGAAGCAAGGGACTTCAGCTGTTGGAATCTGTATAATTCACAGATGCAGCTAGAGTTGCTGAATTCTTCCAGTAGTTTGGTTCTTACTCCACATGCTTAGATAACATTCACAAGAATTATATTTCATCAAATTATCAAGTGGATTGCTCAGCATCTCTTCATTGTCAATGGCCAGGGATGTCAAGATGCCACTGAACTCCTGGGCTTTGTCCTCTGCTTTGTGTGGCATGCAGAAGCCCAATTCCATCCTTTGTACTTTGCACTCTTTTCTCCAATAGTTACAAGGCTCTCACAGATAAATAGAGTCTGTGTATTCAGGGAGGGCATAGTGTAAAGATTACATTGATTTGTAATGGTGGGTGGATAGATTGGGACATAGGCAAGTACATAGAAAAACAAGGAAGGCTCTGCTTAGCAATCATGCAAGTGAACATGATTGTCATGACGGAGTGAGGAGTAAAGTAAATTGGGTGCATTTTCAGGTATAATGACCTTTTCTGACCTGCTTGGATTATTAAAGCACTTCCTGCAGGAAATCCGGAAATCCACAGGCATAGTATAGTGCTCCTGCTTCTGACCACTTGAGCCACTTCCAAACCTGGCTTCCTCGTGGCAGATTTATTTCACCCATGGCCAAGTATCTCTGGGGCTTCTGACGGACTTACATGAAAGGCACTATGCAAGTTGAGTTTGGTCTTTGACAGTGTTAAGTTAATTTTCAAATAGAACCAAAAGTTACAGTATGAGTGGCCTTTATCACCCGGTGGATGGAATTCATTGGAAATAGATTCATAATTCAATGAAAACTGGAAATAATGGGGTTTTTTAGCAGGTTAGATAGCATTCAGGGCTAATGGTTCAGGTCTGCTGAGTCCTTCCTGAATTTTCTGTTCTTATTTTAACTTTCAGGTTTCTGTTGCCCATTATGTGTTTGAAAACTTCTAACAGATCTCTTGATCTCTCGATAACCTACTCTGTTCATAGAACATGGAAGAGTAAAACAGGCCCTTTGGCCCACAATGTTGTGTCAAACCAGCTAAAAAGTAAATCAAAACAAGCCCCAAACAATAATTCCTCCTATCTACACAGTGTCTATATCCCTCCATCTTCCTTTGATCCATCTGCATAACTAACCATCTTTTAAAAGCCTCTAATGTACTTGCCTCCTACCGCCATTCCATGCAGCCAATATTCTCTGAGTAAAAACTTACCCCTCACACCCCCTTTGAACCTACTCCCTCTCACCTTCAATGCCTCTGGTATTAGACAAAGAAAAAGATACTCTCTGTCTACCCTACCTATTGTATGCCTCTTTACCTTAAACAGCTGTGATGTTTCTGCTGCTGGACTGTCGGGTCATCAGCCGGGTCCATCTGTCTCCAGACGTTTCATTCCCTAACCCGGAACATCCTCGTGATGGTGGGACAGCAGAAGGAGATCAATCTTCTACCCCCGATGGTCAGACTTCCAGCTACTATTGTCCCTCGCAACTAAAGCCAATTGGATGCTCTCTCTACTATGGGCCATGGTGTTAATGGCTCTCTTCCTGGTTCTCCCTTGTATCCCTAAAGCTGCCATCATCTTCCAGCATGACATGGAGGGAAATCCTCTTGCCCTCACTTTGACAGGGAATTCCACATCTGCCAGCCTTGCCGTCTGCATTCTGCCACCAGGTCTTCATATCTCGCAAGCTTCCTCTCATGGGTCTCTTGGCATCGGGTCTCCCATGGTACTGTTAGGTCTATCACCACGAGCTTCTTTGCACTCTCTGACAATAGTAGAACGTCTGGTCAAAGTGTGGTCTTTACCATTAGTGGGAACACCTGCTTCTTTTCAAGATCGACCTTCATCTCCCAGTCCTTTGCCATGCTCAGGATACCATCTCTGTGCTTGTTTGTTGCTGCAGCACGTTCCCCGAACCTGATGAAGTTGATGAAGTTTGGTTGGCTGTCCTTTTTGTGGCCCTTCTTCCTCTCTGTCTCCAAAGTGTGGGCGAGTGCTCTCAAAACCTGGTCGTGTCTCCATCTGTACCGTCCTTGGCAAAGGGCAACCTGGCACGAAGAAAGAATATGCT
Organism: Hypanus sabinus; assembly: GCF_030144855.1. Lineage (NCBI taxonomy): Eukaryota > Metazoa > Chordata > Chondrichthyes > Myliobatiformes > Dasyatidae > Hypanus > Hypanus sabinus. The sequence continues at coordinate 46,711,465 of NC_082725.1, forward strand.
CTAGTTTGGCTGGTTTCTGGCACAGATGGCACATTTAGTCTTCTGTTATTCCCCAGCTCCGCAGGTTTGTTGGAGTTGATAGTACATCGTACACAGCCCTCAGTAAAAACTGGAGTTGGAAAGATGTATATTTCCATATGTCATCCCATGTCAACACTCTCTGGTCTGTTTCCCACTTTGTCCAGGTCCCTTGACTCCCCATCTCCACTGCTCACACATACCTAGCCTCCTCCTCTTTCTTCCTTATCTCCTGCTGGACCAAGTGCCGCCTGTCCTTAGGGCTGACCTTCCTCCACCTGGTTGTTGACTCACATCCCAGGCCTTGTCTGCCCATACACACTATTCCCACAGTGTCTCTGTGGCGAAGTCAGGACTCTGTCCTTAGGGTTGGCCTCCCTCCACCTGGTTGTTGACTCACATCCCAGGCCTTGTCTGCCCTTATACACTCTTCCGACAACGTCTCTGTGGCGAAGTCAGGATTCTGCTTCTTCTACCGCCCCTGCCGTCTTCCATTTGCTTCCTGTCTGTATCTCGACTTCTGCTTCACTGACCTTGTCATCCGTGGAGTCTTTGAGGGTCACGATGAGGTGTGCTTTCCCTTCCTTAAATTCCTCTACAACTGAGGTGAGGGGCAACTGGAGCTTGGCTGACTTGCTGTAGAGCCCTGTTGATGAGAAGCACTGTGGTACTCCTAACCACCTTCTCAGATACCGGTTAATCTTCCTCTCCATGCCCTCCATCGTTGACAGGCCATGTCATACAGCATCATTGGCCCCATTAGTCTGGGTAAGAGCCCATGTTGGGAGATCCATGCCTTGAACTTTCCTGGTAAACCTGATTTGTCGATCTTTACCAGCCTTTCTGCTGTTTGTTTCTCCAGGCGTCTGCTGTTGTTGACATCCTTCAGGCTGTCATCATACCATTTCCCTAGGCACTCGATGGAGTTTCCTATGATAGGTGGGATTTCTTCATCCTGAATCTTCAAGGTGAACTTCTGGGTAAGTTGGCCTTTCTTTATCACCAAACACCTCGATTTGGCAGGTTTAAATTTCATCTGCACCCATGTGGCTGTCATGAGAAATGCAGTAACCATTTTTGAATGGACAATGAACCCTCAGATACCACCTCACTATTTTTTAAAAATATATTTCATATGGTATTTATGATATATTTCATGTATTACTGCTGCAGATTTCACAACATACATCAATGATAATAAACCTGATTCAGATTCTGAATCTTCAACATATAAATTAAAATAATAAAAAACAGTAAATGCTCAAATACTGAAATGGAAAATGATGTCAATACACAGCAAGAGGGATCACACCTGTGAGACTCTTTCAGTTCTGACTGTGACTTTGACCTGGAACTTTAACTCTATTGCTCTTCCAATGGATGCAGCCTGAGCTGTTGAGTATTTCCAGCAGGTGCTGTTTTTATTACAGCGATTTATAAAAATCATTAAAATGCCTTGCTTTTGTAGATGTTACATGCTTCTAAAACCAGATCCTCTCTAACTAAATGTTTTTTTTAATTCCAATTGTTATTGCATGGACTATTTCGAAGAGTGGGAGGGAGGGAGGAGGAGGAGAGCGAGAGAGAGAGAGAGAGAGAGAGAGAGAGAGAGAGAATGAGAACGAACACCAGGGTTTATGCAAATTACAGAAGGCTCCATACTACATCATTGTGCCATGCACTGAAATTAGACTAAGGCAGAATGAATTTTAATGCATGTAATGCCACTTTGTAAACTGGTCAAGATGATACTTATAAGTCCAGTGGGGGCAATTATAATGATTATAAGTAGTCAGTGTACAATGGAATATGAAGGAGTGGGGCCAAAATAATACAGCTTTTCCAGAAGCTGATATGCTTTCTAGAATTGGCTGCAAAGGATGCTGGCACACAGCTCTCCTGTATGATTCAGTCAATCTAATGGTGGGAGAAGGGATATATCTTATTTGGGACTTTCCTATGGGTCAGAAGTTGTATAAATAACAAGAAACAGGACCTAACCTGATTCTGTGCAACAATAACATTACCAAAATTAGTCAGGTGCCTGGGTTCCTGATTCCAACCAAGAATGTCAACAGTAATAGTAACAGTAGTAAACATGAAAGATTTTTTTCTCTTCTATTACTAGTTGGCAAAATTCTAAGCACTATTGATGAGATAGGGAGGTAAAGTAGAAAATCTTGAGCACGAGTAGTAAATGTTCTGTCCCTGGTCTCACTTTGAATTCTTGCCAAAGTACAATTTGGGTCTTAATTTCAAAGGTAGTTGTTATTCACTGTTGGTTTCTGAGTCATTTTATGCATATTGATCAGAATATCAGCATCGCAGAGATGGTTTTGTATGCAGAGAACATTTAGCTTCCAGCCTCAGATTGAAATTAGAGTGATCAATGCTAAATAATGAAGCAAGAGGCAGGAAATGGGTTGATAAGCAGATGAGAGTGAAGATGAAAGTTTCAGTTCATTGGTGGCATCCAGTCTTCAAAAGAAAATATTAGCTCTGCTAGTATCGTAAATGGATAGCATATGGAAGAACTCACAAACTATCTTTAAGTGTCATTTTTACATGGAACACAGGAAGTAAGCAGTGCACCTGTCTGCAAAACACAAAACCATAAAAAGTGCACACCTGGCTAGCTATTTCATTACTGAACTGGTAGCTTTATTTTTACCTGCTAATAGAATGAATTGATTCAAATATTCATCCCAATGTGTAAACTGCAAAATCAGCTCTAGAAAACAAGAGCAATTCATTAATATGGAAGATATTTGATTCCATTGTGTGAGATGCTGTCATGCATATTTATCTATTTTTAAAGTTGCAGTGGTTACTCCATGTCCTAATGCATTCTTACTGCATTAGTATGTAACTCCAGTTTAGTTGTATAATGTATTTGATGTCTGCAACTGATTACCATTCAATAAAATGGATGTCCTTGAAACTTTGTTGAATTCATTGACAGTAATACCATTAGATCTGCAGTATATCTTGTTTTACTTAATGCAATGAATCTAAGTCAACTAGCCTAATTTAAGTGAATGCTAATTAATTTAAACTACGTGTAACTTTGACTTATTAGATCAAATATAAATATACATGTAATTCCTGAATTCTATTGTTCTTTTTGGACCAATACTCACATTAGCTACTTTTCTCACACCAAAACAATGGATCTCCTGTTGGGCAAACAACAGAATCTTCTCCCTGATTGGGACATAGGGTCTTTTGTGCGATAGTTGGCCTCCCCAGTGCTCCTGCTCGTTAGTTTCCTGCGTTTTCAGTGCTGTACCTCTGAAAAATTTAATTATTATTCTTTTCTCTTACAACTTCTGATCGTCCCTTTATATTTATTGCTGATTCTGGCCATTTCACACTTATTATAGTCAGTTCAAGTCAGACGCTGGGCTCAGGCTGCTCCAGTTCATTGATACTGACTACTCCCACGTTGATGATTCTGCTTTATCAAAGAGTATCCCACAAAATAACTTCAAATTTAGAAATGATCTCTGATTATCAGGTTATTGGTACAACACTCATTATGTCTATTTTCAAGTACTTCAATCCAGAACGAGTTAATTCTCATGATGGCAGTCTTCAATTCTTCCAGCACCTGGTGTGAGCTCAGACATTTTTTTCCTACTCATCCACTAGCCTGGACTTATTCCAAATAGCTGTTCTACAGACTTTTTATTTCTTCAGACCGACAGTGTTAACAAGAGCGTGGCATAAAGTAAGACATCAATAAAAAAAACTATATAAAATATAATAAGTAAATAAGTAAACAAGTATTTATTATATCTAATTCTATATCTATCTATGTATCAATCTATATATCAATCTCTCTGTCTCTGTCTCTCTCGCTCTATATATATATATATATATATATATATATATATATAAAATGTGTGTGTGCGTGCAGTGCTGTAAAGCATGGATGGAGGATTGGTTAACCAATAGAAGAAGGAAGAGAGATGAGGTAAATGGGTGTTTTCTGATTGGCAGTCAGTGATGAGTGGAGTGCTGCAGGGGTTGGTGCACAGCCCGCAATCTGCAATTGTTGAATGATCTACCCTTTGGTAATAATGAGCAGAGAGGCACAGAGAGAATCTGTAATTAGCACAAGTACCTTTATTGTCTTAATGGAAGAGCTGGTGAATTTACACAACCGGAGTCAAACATTGGTTCATGCGCTGTTCCGCAGCCTGCTTACCATGAGGTTTGTGCACACTGCCTCTGCCTCCTGGAATCCTCTCAGAGACTGCAGAGTGCTGAAACATCCAAACAATCAACAAACGGCAAAGCTGAAATATTCAAGATGAAAGACAAACATAAAAGGCATATAAGAAAATGTCTGCTGAAGGAGCATTGTACATAGGTGTCATCTTGTCTGAAAGTCCCGACAAAACCAGTTCACAAGATGAAGGTTACAGAGCAGCTTCACAAAGTGGCAGCCCCTATTCTTCCAACCTCATAGCAAAAGCAAGGACAATTTGTTTATCTACCTCTAGTGTCTTAGATTCAATTGGATTCACTGATTTGTAGACAATAGTTCTTTCTAACTAACAATATACATTACAATTTGGCAGAGGGGGCTGAGTGCAACTTATCTAAATTTGCTGATGACACTAAACTGATAGAAAAGCATATTGTTCAGATGATGAGTAGAGTGTGTGGAGAGTTATAAGGAGGTTAGGTGATTGGACAATGGTCTATCAGATGGAGTACAACATTGGTAAATGCAAGGTCATTCACTTTGGAAGGAAAAATAGAAAATCAGATTATTATTTAAGTTGTAAAAGATTAATGGATACTGTTGTATGGGAGTGCTAGTGAATGATTAAAATGATTTATCTTCTTGAATTTTTTGAAGCGGTTACCAGGAAAGTTGAATCTTATTGAATTTTTTTGAAGAGGTTACTAGGAAAGTTGATGAGGGTAAAGCATATGGACTTCAGTAAGGCCTTTGACAAGGTTCCACACAGAAGGTTAGTTAGGAAGGTTCAATCATTAGGTATTAATATTGAAGAAGAAAAATGGATTCAACTGTGGCTGAATGGGAGATGCCAGAAAGTAGTGGTGGATAACTGTTTGTCAGGTTGGAGGCCGGTGACTAGTGGTGTGCCTCAGGGATCTGTACAGGGTCCAATGTTGTTTGTCATATACATTAATGATCTGGATGATGGGGTGGTAAATTGGATTAGTACGTATGCAGTTGATAGATGGCGTTGTGGATAATGAAGTAGGTTTTCAAAGCTTGCAGAGAGATTTAGGCCAGTTAGAAGAGTGGGCTGAAAGATGACAGATGGAGTTTAATGCTGAGAAGTGTGAGGTGCTACATTTTGATAGGACTAATCAAAATAGGACATACATGGTAAATGGTAAGGCATTGAGGAATGCAGTGGAACAGAGTGATCTAGGAATAATGGTGCATAGTTCCCTGAAGGTGGAACCTCATGTGGATAGGGTAGTGAAGAAAGCTTTTGGTATGCTGGCCTTTATAAATCAGAGCGTTGAGTATAGGAGTTGGGATGTAATGTTAAAATTGTACAAGGCATTGGTGAGGCCAAATTTGGAGTATTTACTACAGTTCTGGTCACTGAATAATAGGAAAGATGTCAACAAATTAGGGAGAGTACAGAGGAGATTTTCTAGAATGTTACCTGGGTTTCAGCACCTAAGTTACAGAGAAAAGTTGAACAAGTTAGGTCTTAATTCTTTGGAGTGTAGAAGGTTCGGGGGACTTGATAGAGGTATTTAAAATTATGAGGGGGATAGATAGAGTTTACGTAGATAGGCTTTTCCCATTGAGAGTAGGGGAGATTCAAACAAGAGGACATGAGTTGAGAGTTAAGGGGCAAAAGTTTAGGGGTAACACGAGGGTGAACTTCTTTACTCAGAGAGTGATAGCTGAGTGGAACAAACTTCCAGTAGAAGTGGTAGAGGGAGGTTTGATTTTGTCATTTAAAAAAAAATTGGATAGGTATATGGACAGGAAAGGAATGGAGGGTTACGGTCAGGTAGGTAGGTAGGTAGGAGTGCAGGTAGGTGGAACTACATGAGAGTAAGCATTCGGCATGGACTAGAAGGGCCGAGATGGCCTGTTTCCATGCTGTAATTGTTATATGGTTATATTAAAAGGCAAATGGAATGTTGGCCTTCATTGCTAGAGGGATTGAATTTATGAGTAGAGAGGTTTTGCAGCAACTGAGGTTGTGCTTGCAGTACTGCATGCAGTTCTAGTCTCCATGAGGAAAGATAGGCTGGATTTGGAGTGGTGCTGAGGAGGTTCATCAGCTTGATTCCGGAGTTGAGGGGTTAGCCTATAAGGAGAGATTTAGTCGCTTGGGACTGTACTCTTTCGAATTCAGAAGAATGAGAGAGGATCTTATGGAACATATACAATTATAAAGGAGATAGGTAAGAGAGAGACAGGAATGTTGTTTCCATAGGTAGGTGATATTAGAACTAGGGGACATAGCCTCAAGAATAGATGTAGGACAGAGATGAGGAGAAACTGCATTTTTCAGAGAGCAGTAAACCTGTGGAATTCTCTGCCCAGGGAAGCAGTAGAAGCTACCTCATTAAATATAGTTAAAACACAGCTTAATAGATTTTTGCATAGCAGGGGAATAAGAGTAATGGGGAAAAGATAGATGTGAAGCTGACTCCATGGCCAGATCAGCAATGATCTTATTGAATGGCCAATGACTCCTGCTCCTGTTTCTTATGTTTTTTTATGTTATGTGAACAATTCAAAGCAACTCCAGATGAAATGGAAGAAAGTGAGGGGTAGTGAATAAAGTAAGGTTGAATATCTTCTCTTTAAACAGATCATCAGCGTCAAGGATAGTCAGCTCAGTCTCCAGTTCCATGGGTTTCTGAGGTGATTGAAAAATCCCTTGTGTCATCCATAGACTTTGCCATAGATGGGACAAGGAATGATTGAAACAGCAGGTGGGTGGCCTGTTTTGGAGGTGGTGTGCTCCTTCCACCATTTTTCAGTGACACTTGTGTCCTTCCATTCATGAGACTCAAGGTGTACAGTGCCTTCTGGGATGTTCCTTCTCCATTCTGAGTGGTCATGGACAAGAGATTTCCATGAGGTGAGGAGAATATTATATTTCTTCAGGTAAAGTTTGGGAATATCCATGAAGCATTTCCTCCTGGAAATCTCTTGCTATTGATTGAGCTCAGAATAAAAGACCTATTTTGGGATCTGGCTTATGACTACGGAACCCGCACATCAGAACATAATTACAGTTTATTTAAAATGGAGGAGGAACATCCAGGAAGGTTCTGAAAATGCTCAGTATCTGGAATGGGAGGGCACAGGGCCAGTTCAGAAATAGTGGAAGCAGCAGATAATCTCTGAAGTAACTCATCCTCCTGCCCTTTCAAATGTCCTTTCCCATCTATTCAAGTTCGTTCTGTTTTTTGTTATTGAGCTGTAGACATGTTTGCCAGCAAATGAAACAACATTTCTCGGGACCAAGGTGCACAACGTAGTACATATAACTCGCATGTCTCCGGGTTCAGATATGGTCCAAGTGCGGAGCGAGAGATACTGAAGTGGGTTGATAGTTCACAGACTTCAATGCGAACAGTGTTACAGGGGAAATAAAACAATAAACACTAGGCCAACACAGGGCTGCTGACTAAAACTCTCAAATGGAAAAATGAAGCCGACACTGCGGCTGAAAAGAACACTAAGAATAAAACAAATACCGTGAGCCTTCACAGTCAGTTGACTTGACAGTCCAATTTCTCAGGAAAGGCTGAATGAAAACAGGCAGCGAAGTGTTGCTGTGCTCTGTCCAAGTCTCGACAAGCACTACGATGACAAGTATGGAGTTACATACTATTACAATTAAATAATAATTATCTGACAGGTGCATATTCACAAGCGCAATTGCTTTATCTGTTGCGCTGCCAAATCCGTGGATGTGACAAATGCAAAAAGTAATATTAACAGAAATAAATTAATGAATAATAAATTGCCTATACCATCCAAATTAAAAAGTAAAAAGTTTAACATGACTGCTGCTTCATATGTGATGAAATGTATGATGAGGCCTGGGTGGTGGCAGGGATTGCAGTAGTCTTATAGCCTGGGGGAAGAAGATGTTTCCACCCTAACAGTCCTTGTCCTAATGCTACAGTACCCCCTGTCTGATTGTAGGGGGTCAAGGAGATTCTTAGATGATGTTGGCCTACCTTAGCAATGGATTTGGAGGACTGATTGTATTTGGAGCCTGCATCTCCTCTTTCTAGTTCTCATGTCCTCATGATTTAATTATGGTAATGACACTAACTGTCAAAAGAAGGTTGGACTCGTTGGATATACGTCTGTTTATTCACAACTTAGATTACTCTAATTTCAGTCTGATACAGGAATCTAAATGCACTCTGTATGCAGAACCAACACCATTTGGGTAATCATGCCAGGAACAAGTTTAGGAATGGAGTTGGGATAGACAACTTCTGTCCATTGTTTCATTGGTATCTCTCTCGGTGTTCTGCTGAGACATAATCCTACCTGCAGACAGGAGGAAGGAGTGCCTGTGGAGACTGAAGACGAAAATGGAGGAAGTTAGCAGCAGGGGTATTATGCCATTTAGATTCTCTACTGGAACTATTTAGTGACCAGGTCAGGAGGGTACATCTGCACATTTGTGCAAATGGTCCCATCCTTGCACACTGCCACCCCCCACTCCAAGCCCACTCCCTCACCTTGTTCCTTTCACACACTCCTTACATGAATTTGTCTCTTTACCCACATGCAAGTCATCAGAGATACGTTTCAATTCTTTTTACATGAGAAGACAGTACAAAATATCTAGGAGAGGAAGTGGAATGGGAGGAATTGTCTGTATTTCTGATAGTTGGCAACTACAGTGAAGAAGGCACTGCTATCCAGTGGAACTGTAACATCACTAACTGCTGCGGTTGACACAATTAGGTAAAAGTTATATGGCACCAAGATATATTGACTTTGTTTTAACAGCAAGCTTAACAAGCTTCATAATGATGACACACTACATATTCTTACGTTGTCAGGATTGATTTATCTCACAGAAGTCTTACAGCATTTTGTGTCTACTGAAGTCTGGGGATAAGTTCTTAAATTCATAAAATGAATGCATTTTCTGTAGCATTGTAAGTATTTATGTGGGTTGCTAGTTTAAAAGAGAATCGATTGTGGCTATGGTTAAGAGCCCAAGGAGTTAATAAGTCAACTTGTAATTTCATTCTGTCAATCTAGGAGCTTAAAATATAATAAGTTGTTACATGGTGAACTAAGCAAAACTGCCAGTGGAAAGGGTGAATACTTTTGTATAAAATGTTGTCAAAAGTAATTCCATCTACGCATCTCAAAGAATAAGGAATCAAATATACTTTACAATTTCTGAAATCTTTCTACCTTATAAAACGTGCATAAGCATTTCTTATCATCTCTTTTACCAAAATCCTTAAAAATACCAGAAATTGCTGGAAGCATATTTTTGAAAGGGTTGTAGGGTCACTTGAAGTAGTTTCATCAAATTCCTGTGAAATCCTTCTCTAGATACGGTGTCAATACCTATAGAAAGTTAAAGAACTAATAATTGATTATCTTTTTATCTTAAGCCAACCGACATCACTCTGAATGGGTTTGCAATGACCTTCTCTTCACAGAATAAATATTGGGAATGCAGTGTCATGTGTTTCACTGAGACATGGTTACATGAGCAAATCCTGGATTGCAATGCTACTGTGAATGGGCTTTCAATGATACGAGCAGAGTTAATCTACAGTGCGGTAAGAGGAAGGGATGTGGGCTTGCTGTGCTTGTGAACAACAGATGGTGTAACCCCGGTCATATTTCTGTGAAAGAATGAATCTGCAGTCCAGACATCGAACTGCTTGCTGTGAGTTTGTGTCTGTTTTATCTACCATGTGAATTCACGTCCATTTTATCTACTGCGCGAGTTCATGTCCATTTTATCTACTGCATGAGTTCAGCCACGCCATTTTTCTCATTGTCTACATTCTGCCTTCCTGACACAGTCTGGTTGCTGTGTGTGACATCAAACACACTGCCATTGCAAGACTCCAGTCTCAACATCCCAATGCATTCATTGCAGTTTCGGGAGAGTTCAACCATGTTTCTCTCTCAACAACCCTACCCACCTTCGATCAGTTTGTCAAGTGTCATACAACAGAAATAAAACACTGGATCTCTTGTATGCGAATGTTAAAGATGCATACAGCTTTGCAGCTCTCCTCCTACTTAGAAGATCAGATCACAACCCAGCTCACCTCATGCCCTTGTATAAGCCCGAAGTACAGCAACAGCTAGCTGTCACTAAGTTAGTAAAGAAATGGTCTCCAGAGGTGATTGAGGCCTTGAAGGCTGCTTTGAGGTTACTGACTGGAATGTGCTTTGTGAACCATACGGGGAGGACATTAATGGACTTACCGATTGCATCACTGGCTTCATCAGCTTTTGTGTGGACACAGTAATACCATCAAGGACTGTTCGCTGCTTCCCTGACAACAAACCACACACTCTCCTCAAGCACAAAAAGAGAGCCTTTAGATCGGGAGACAGGGAGGAATTGAATCATGTGCAGAGGGAGCTAAAGGAGAAGATCAGGTTGGCTAAAGAGGAGTACAGGAGGGAGCTGGAGAACAGCCTTGGACAGAGTAGCACACAGGAGGGGTGGAGAGGCAGGAAGAGCATCAATCAGCTGAACTCTAGAGCCTCAGAATGCAGCCGTGAACAGGCTAATGAGTTAAACCAATTCTTCAATAGGTTCGACAATTGCCCTCCTGTTCACAACTCCCCCAGCACACCAGTCCAGGGGTTGAGGCACCTGAAGCTCGCTCAGCACCAACACCTCCCTTCCTTCCTCCTCCCCCCTCCAGCTCAACACGAGGATGAACAACACAGGTTACCACTATCTACATCCCCTCCTTGCCCTGAATCCATCCACACCTCCACACACCACTGCTAACGTTGCGATCTTCACTCCCTCTCCTGCTCCCACCTTCCACCATCTCCCCATCGTCACGGACTCACCTTCACTACTGAGCAGGTGAGAAGTGCTCTGGGGAAACTCAAACATGGCAAAGCATCAGGACCGGATATTGTGAACCCCAGGGTCCCGAAGGAGTGTGCTGACTAGTTGTGGGAGTTCTTCAGCACATTTTCAATCTGCGTCTCAGCCTGGAAAGGGTCCCGACTGTGTGGAAAACATCATGTGTGGTCCCAGTACCTAAGAAGGGCCGACCAAAAGTCTTGAATGACTACCGTCCAGTGGCCCTGACCTCACAAATCATGAAGACCCTAGAGAACTGTACCTGGCTCACCTCTGACCCCCAGTCAGATCAGCCCTTGGTCCCCTGCAGTTTGCCACATTGGGATAGATGGTGCTGTCATCTCCCTGCTGCTCTCATTTGAATAAGCAGGGCAGCACTGTGGGAATCATGTGTTTTGATTTCTCAAGAGCCTTAAGAGCCAGAGTTGCCTCTACTTCCTGAGGAGACTGAGGTACCTCGAGTATGCTGACCCCTCCTTCACATATTCTACCAGTCTGTTGTCGCCAGTACAATCTTCCGTGGGGTGGTGTCCTGGGGCAATGGCATCAACACGGGTGATGCCAACAGGCTCAATGAACTGATTAGAAAGGCCGGCTCTGTTATAGGAGTCAGACTGGACACTCTGGAGGCTGTGGTAGAACAAAGGACCCTACGGAAAATCTGGACAATGTTTCTCACCCTCTGCATGTCACCTTGGCTGATCAGAGAAGCACTTTTGGTAATAGACTAAGACAACTGCACTGCTCTAAAGAGTATGATATGAGGTCATTCTTACCCTTGGCCAGTAGGCTCTATAATGAATCAACATAGCCAGGGAAGTGATGACCCCATCCTGTTAGACTGGCTCAGGTAACTTTTTTAAAATTCTTTCTTACTTCTCTTCTAATATTTGTATATCTGTGCATTTGTAATGCTACTGTGACACCATAATTTCCTTTGGGATCAATAAAGTATCAATTTATCTATCTATGTGGAGTAATTCTCTGGTTCAGTTAATTATTCAGTCATAAAGTCTTTTCTATATTCAAAACCTAAGTTTGTCTATGTCTGTACCAGTGACTACTACCCTCGTGCTTTTTCTTCCTCCCACTATTGTGGCACAACAATTTAGTTAGACTGATGCGTATGGAGTCCACGTAAATGTACTGGCTCCTCTTAAACTAGATCATTTAATGATCTTGAATGGGAGGGAATGACAGACAGAAATTGCTTAGCTTGATGTAGCATTCTAAAATGAGTGGGGACAGCAGAACACAAAATGGGTTCAAATAAACACTTTTTGATTGTAAACTGCAGCAGTCTATCAAAATAATTTAGCAATAAGGGATAGTCACAAAAACAGGAGAGTAGTGAAAAGGCAGCCCAGCTTGATTAGAGATTGATGACAGCAAACCTGCTCTGAATCATAAAGCTGTGGCTTTATTTCCCAATCAGAAGCTAAAGAATAAAATCCTAGCTGATGCCCTGATGGAATTAATCCATGCTATTGTGGCGACCCACTTCCTAGTACACTCGAACCGGCTCACAAGTAGCCAGCGCGCCGGCATAAAGGCCAGTCCCAAAAGGGCGCCAGGTCTGCTTCACCAACAAAGGGAAAAGCCCGCGCGGGACTGTGAATACAGCATCCGCGCCCGGGGAGGGCAGGATCAGGGAGGCTTTAAAGCGAGTCCATGAAGTTCGAATAAAATCTTTTTCTAACTGCAGTTTACTGACTCCGTGTCGTTATTTCAGCCTTGCGTGTAGCACACCGCTACAATTGGTGACCCCGACGGCCCAAACGATATTTGAGCCAAAGATGAACGACGCCGCATCTGTTCATGCGGTTTCGTTGAAACGGCCAAGCTTCTGGACGCTGCGACCTCACCTGTAGTTCCAGCAAGCAGAAGCCCAATTCCATGTTCGGCAGATAACCTCGGAGGACACACGTTACTACAATGTGGTGAGCTCCCTCGACCAGGACACAGCGGCCCAGGTAGAGGAGTTCATACAGTCTCCCCTAGTGGATGGCAAATACACGGACTTCAAAACCCTGCTCATAAGGACTTTTGGACTCTCACGGCGCGAACGAGCTGCCCGTATACTGCACCTGGATGGCTTGGGAGACAGGCCACCATCGGCTTTAATGAATGAGATGTTGTCTCTGGCCGGCGGACACAAACCCTGCCTCATGTTTGAGCAGGCATTCCTGGAGCAGCTGCCCGAGGACATACGCCTGCTGCTGTCCGACGCGGATTTCAGCGACCCCCGGCAGGTGGCAGCCCGGGTGGACTTGCTGTGGAACGCCAAGAAGGAGAGTGGGGCGTCCATCGCACAGATCACCAGGCCACGCTCCCAGCAGCAAACCAGTCCAGGCCCGGCCACAGAGCCCGCTAACCCCAGAGGCAGGGGTGAGGAGACCAACGAACAATGGTGCTTCTACCACCAGCGGTGGGGCGCAGAAGCCCGCCGCTGTCGCCCGCCCTGCAAGTTCCCGGGAAACGCCAGGGCCAGCCGCCGCTGATGGCTACGACGGCTGGCCAACGGGATAGCCTCCTGTATGTGTGGGACAAGAGGTCGGGACGCCATTTTTTGGTCGACACCGGTGCTGAGATCAACGTCTTACCTCCGATGAGTTACGGCACCGGCAACAGGGCACCGGGTCCCACCCTGAGGGCCGTGAAAGGCAGCATGGTAAGGACCAATGGCACCTGTACGGTGCAGCTACAGTTAGCCTCCAGCCGGTTCACGTGGGACTTCACACTGGCCGCCGTAGCCCAACTGCTTCTGGGTGCGGATTTTTTGCGGTCTCACAGCCTGCTGGTCGACCTGCCAAGGCAGAGACTGGTCCACGCCGAGACCTTTCAAATGTTCTCCCTAGGAGAAGCCCAGTTGCCAGCCCCTCACCTCGGCTCCATCACGCTGTCCGACAACGACTTCACCAGGGTCCTGGCGGATTTCCCATCGGTTCTGGCACCGCAGTTCACGGCGGCCATGCCCAGACACGGCGTACAGCACCACATCCTGACCCAGGGACCATCCCTCCATGCCCGTGCTCGGCGGCTTCCCCCGGACAAGCTCCGACTGGCGAAGGAGGAGTTCAAGAGGATGGAGGAATTGGGGATCATCCGGCGGTCTGACAGCCCATGGGCCTCTCCCCTGCACATGGTGCCCAAAGCGACAGGGGGCTGGAGACCATGCGGCGACTACCGCAGGCTGAACGAGGCTACCACACTGGACCGCTACCCTGTGCTGCACATTCAGGACTTTGCAGCAAACCAGCACGGCGCACGGATCTTCTCCAAGGTAGACCTCGTCCGAGGGTACCATCAAATCCCAATGCATCCGGACGACGTCCCCAAAACGGCTCTCATCACCCCGTTTGGCCTCTTCGAGTTCCTCCGCATGCCGTTCAGCCTGAAGAATGCTGCACAGACGTTCCAGCGGTTAATGGACGCAGTGGGATGCGACCTGGACTTCGCTTTCATCTATTTGGACGACATCCTCATAGCCAGCAGCAGTCGTCAGGAGCATCTGTCCCACCTCCGTCTCCTCTACACCCAACTGAGTGAGTATGGTCTAACAATCAACCTGGCCAAATGCCAGTTCGGGCTCGACACCATCAACTTCCTGGGCCATAGGATTACTAAAGACGGGGCAACCCCTCTGCCCGCTAAGGTAGACGCAGTCCGCCATTTTCCCTGACCCACCACAATCAAAGCCCTTTAGGAATTCATGGGTATGGTCAATTTCTACCGCCGCTTTCTCCCTTCAGCTGCCTGAATCATGCGCCCCTTGTTTGCCCTGATGTCGGGTCCGGGCAAGGACGTTACCTGGGACGAGGAGTCCGCCGCCGCTTTCATTAAAGCGAAAGATGCCTTGGCGAACGCCGCAATGTTAGTGCACCCCAGAATGGACACCCCTACCGCCCTCACAGTGGACGCATCTAACACGGCAGTCGGTGGGGTACTGGAGCAACTCATTGGGGTCGCTGGCAACCCCTGGCATTTTTCAGCAAACACCTGCAACCACCCGAGCTCAAATACAGTGCTTTTGACCGGGAACTGTTGGCGCTATACCTGGCAATCCGGCATTTCAGGTACTTCTTAGAAGGTAGGCCCTTCACCGCGTTCACGGACCACAAGCCGCTTACCCTTACGTTCATGAAGGTGTCCGATCCCTGGTCGTCCTGCCAGCAGCGCCATCTGTTCTACATCTCTGAATACATGACAGACGTCCGGCACGTCTTGGGTAAGGTCAATGTCGTGGCAGATGCGCTCTCTCGCCCTAACATTCATGCCCTTTCCCAAGGGGTGGACTTTGAGGCGCTGGCAGAGGCGCAGCAGGCAGTCGAGGAGATCCCGAGTTACAGAACCGCAGTCTCCGGTTTGCAGCTCCAGGACCTCTCCGTAGGCCCAGGTGAGAGGACCCTACACTGTGACGTCACCACCGGCCAACCCCGTCCCATTGTCCCAGCACCTTGGTGGCGACGCGTTTTCGACTCCATTCATAACTTAGCGCACCCCTCCATCAGGACAACTGTCCAGCTGGTCTCCAGCAGGTTCGTTTGGCACGGACTCCGCAAGCAGGTCAGTGAATAGGCCAAAACGTGTATGCCAATGTGCAGTGGCACACCAAAGCTCTGCCGCAGGAGTTCCACCCCACCCACCGGCGTTTCGACCACATTCATGTGGATATCGTGGGCCCCCTGCCAGTGTCACGCGGAGCGCGGCACCTCCTCACTATCGTGGACCAGTTCACCAGATGGCCAGAGGCGGTTCCGCTCACCGACACCACCTCCGAATCTTGCTCCCGGGCACTGATCACCACCTGGGTGTCCCGCTTTGGTGTACCGGCCCACATTACCTCCAACAGAGGCGCCTAGTTCACCTCCAGCCTGTGGTCAGCTATGGCCAGCCTTTTGGGGATTCACGACTGCCTACCACCCACAGTCGAACATCCTGGTGGAGCATTTCCACCATCACCTAAAGTCGGCTCTCATGGCCCGCCTGCGAGGAGCTAACTGGGTGGACGAGCTTCCCTGGGTTCTACTCGGCATCCGCAAAGATGATCTGCACACCTCCTTGGCCGAGCTGGTATATGGCGCACCCCTGGTTGTCCCAGGGGAGTTCACACCAGCCCCAAGGGGGCACAAGGAAGAACCCGCAGCAGTCCTGGGCAGACTACGCGAGAGGCTTGGCAACCTGGCCCCCATACCCACTTCACAGCAGGGACAGAACACGACCTGCATACCCAAAGACCTGCAGAACTGTAAGTTTGTGTTTGTATGAAGGAGCGGGCATCAGCCACCGCTGCAACGGCCGTACGAGGGGCTGTTTACGGTGCTCAGGAGCAACGGGTCCACGATCGTGCTGGACGTTGGGGGGAGAGAGGAGGTTTTCATGGTGGACCGACTCAAACCGGCCCATGTGGACCTGGCGCAACCGGTCGAGTTTCCGGCACCGCGGCGCAGAGGCCGACCTCCCAAACAGGGTCCGGCCCAGACAGTGGACATTGGGAGGTGTATCGCCGGTTCTGTGGGGGGGTGGTTATGTGGTGACCCACTTCTTAGCACACTCAAACCGGCTCACAAATAGCCAGCGCGCCGGCATAAAGGCCAGTCCCAAAAGGGCGTCAGGTCTGCTTCACCAACAAAGGGAAAAGCCCGCGTGGGACTGTGAGTACGTGCCCCCTACAGCATCCGCGCGCGGGACAGGACTGTGAATACGTGCCCCCTGCAGCATCCGCGCCCGGGAAGGGCGGGATCAGGGCGGCTTTAAAGCGAGGCCGTGAAGTTCAAATAAAATCTTTTTTTAACTGCTGTTTACTGACTCGAGTTGCTATTTCAGCGTTGCATGTAGCACACCGCTACACTATCATATCTCCCGATAGGTGGGATTGGAAGAGACGGAGATCGGATGCCCTGACAAAGATAGTATAAATCATTACTAAAATCCAGAATTCTGTTTGTGGAAATTTGCTCTGCATGAATTAGATCATACACCATGGAAGTAAACACTTCAGCTGACTCCACCAGCTAACCACTTACACCGATTCTGCGGATGCAGGAAAAGCCACAGCAGCAAACACAAAATGCTGAAGATGGAACCTTCGTTCTATCCATCACAAAAGGTGGGCTTTCTTGGTGGCCATCCATTGTTAATTGTACTTCCCATTTCCATTCTGTCATGTTCCCATGCTCCCCTCTATGACCACAATGAGGCTTCTCTCAGGTTGGAGGAGCAACACCTCATATTCCATCTAAGTAGTCCCTAACCTGACAACATGAATATTAATTACTCAAACTTCCAGTAATTTCTCCCCACTTCCATCCTTCTCTCTTTTTCCATTCCCTATGCTGGCTCCTGTCCTACCCCTTTTCTTCTTATCACACTCAGCTGGTGCCTCTCTTCCTTCCCTTTCTCCCATGGTCCATTCTTCCCTCCTATCAGATTCCTTCTTTGCCTCATCCAACTATCACTTCCCAGCTTCTCGCTTCATCCTCCCACCCCCTCCCACCTATCTTCCTCCTCACCTGCTCTCAGCTATCATTTACCAGCTTTCACTCATTCCTCTCCCTCCTATCTTATTATTCCGGCTTCTTCCCTCTTCCTTTCCAGTGCTGATGAAGGCTCTCTGCCTGAAATGTAGATTGTTTATTCCTCTCCATAGATGCTGCCTGGCTTGTTGAGTTCCTCCAGCATTTTGTGATTATGACCCATTTTTGTTACCTATCTACACTAATCCTGCATTATTCCCAATTTTATTAACTCTCCCCAGATTCTTCTGCTCACCTACATCTTCAGGTGGCTAGTTGTGATATAGAGAAAGCCAGGGCTCCTGAAAGAAGCTTGTGTGGTCTCAGAGACGAGGAGCAAGCTCCACCCAGACACAGCCCGAGGTCAGGACTGAACTCATTATGTTGAAGGTGTGCCATTGTATTAGCTGCCACAACCTGTCACCGTCATGTTACCTGCATTAAAAGTAATTGCGTTGAGAAAAATATGTATATATCAGTAGCTGAATGGTGCTTCAGGACGATCTGAAGTCACAAAATCCTGCTTCTCAACCATTCCTAAGCCTATTTAAATGCAAGTCTTTGCACCAGTGAACTCAACATCTGCTGTAAATTTTCTCTGTCACGGCGGCACTTGTTTGCAGCTGTGACTCTTAGCCACTCGTTTGTTTATGATATGAAATATTGTCTGACACGATAATAACTCTTAATGTGAAGTGAAAAAAGCACCAGCAGAACCAAAAACAAGGGTGGGTAGAGTGGGAGGGAATGTGCAACTGGGGGTAGGTTGAGGAGCTTGATGGAAGAGGCCTGGTGGTCTGGGAGTATGAGGTAAAGGGAAGCCTTACCCATTTATATTTCCAACATATGCATCTTTCACCTTCTGGAAGGTGGAAACAGAGAGAAAGGAATCAATTTATTAAGATAAATGAGCACTGTGTCCTTCTGTCTGGAAATTCTGCCTCTACGTGTACCTAGTGAGGCACATGAGAAAACTCTCCTGATAACACTCTGAAATGAGGAACCACAAGCCTTGCGTCTTGTGACTAATTAGGAATTCAGGGATCTCAGAATTGTACTTAACCCGCGGTTACCAGACAAGGCGAGAGCGATTCTCTCTTTCATAGAATAATTGAGGGAGCAGACTGCTTCCTAGATTTTCCAGATAATTAAACTCATAAAGTCTGAGTTTTTTTATCAACTGGCTTTCTGCCTCCAAACCAAAGATCACTCAGTGCTGTTGCAAGCACATATTATAATAAATTATAGTAAACAGACTTTATAAAACACATATATAATTACAATGTTCTCTAATGAGGCCCGCACTTTATCAATCCCTTCAGGAAGTCTCATTATCCTCTATATTATTCTTCACAAAGAATTTCCTGAAGGTGACCTTTTTATAGCTGTAACCATGGTTACAGGCCTCTTATCCACCAGCTAAATGACACTATTCTTGTATGGCAAACGTTATTGGTTTAACAAAAAAATCACAACTTCTCTTGAGGTCTTGGCTGATTAAATATAAATTCAAAATAAAATTGCTTTAGAAATTCAAAGTATGTGTTGCTTACTGATTTGACAATCACCTGGTGCTGCTGACAATCACAGGGTATAAAAATATCTTGCAAAACTTTCAGGAGATGAAATCAATCCTCTTCAAGATCTCCCTGATAAAGGGAACATGTCATTTATCCTGCTGATTTATTCCATGAATGCTAATGCAACTTCAATGATTGTTTAATGCAAGTGAAAAGATTGTAAGCTACAGTTATTGGGATAGTGATTCATGTCCTAAATTTGTTGCCTTGTTCATATTGTGCATTTATTGCAAGTGTGAACCTTCATAGACGTCTTAGTGTGAGAACGTACCTGGAGATAATTCAATTACGCATCTCTGTGCTACTCCGATGTAGTGGTTTTGTCAAACTCATGTTCCTCCTGTTCTGTTCTTAATAGTTCAGTAATATTTGAGTAATCTTGTAGATACAGTATGTGTGTGTGTATATATATATATATGTTCAGTTGTTAAGTCAAGTCTGACTCTCTGTGACCTCATGGACCATAAGGTTTTCAAGGCCTTTCCTCCATGCAGGTACTGCTGCTGCTCAAGTTGGGACCTGTCTGGGTTTGAACTTAGGACCATCTGCCTTGAAGTCCAGTGCTGATGCCACTACACCACCAGCCAGCCCATATATATATAGATTGATTAAGCATTCTTGTTGATTTAAAGAATTCATTACAGGTTAAAAGTATAAATAAGTGAATTGCATAATCATCATGCTATCACATGATATGTGCGTGCCTCGCTTAAAGTAAACATGAAGTTAGACTCACATTTCAGACTCCAGTGTCTTTCTTCGAATTAATTTAATGTTTTCAAGTTACGAAGCATAACACTGATGATGTTTTCAAGTTACGAAGCATAACACTGATGATGAGGTATTTTTAAAATGAACTTGAGATGGCTACTGACTTGTTGAAGTGCAGCGAGGAATGGTCAAGTTTAAAAAAATGCAGCGCAGTACGAATTCTTTGGAAGGAAAGACACAATCTAGTATTTAAAAAAGGCAGTAAACTGGCTCATGAAGAGTGAGCACTAGGTGTTAATAATCAGGAAAAATGGCTGGCTACACTCATTTGATTACACAACAGATAACTGGATTTTATATACTGAATGGATTGAGCATTATTTCAAAGCCAATGAAATTGCCAATGAGAAACAAGTACTGATTTTGCTGAGTGCATGGGGTTTAAAGACATATAGCTTGCTTCGAAGTTTAACTGCTCCAAACAAATCAGCAGAAATGAGCTTTGCTGATATTGTGGAAGTAATGCAGGATCATTTAGAACCAAAGCCATTGTTGATTGCAGAATGCTTTAGATTTCATAGGTGGAATCAAAACGAAGGGGAGTCGATTTCAGCATACATGGATGAATTGAAGAATGCCTGACCATTGCCAGTCGGTAATGGGCTTAATGATGTAATAAGAGATAGATTAGTTAGTGAATTCTTACAAGAAAGTATTCAAAAATAGTTCCTAACTGAAGCATAGCTCCCATTTAAAAGGACAGTTGAAATTGCCATGTCAATGGAAACAGCAGGCAGAGACGCCACTGAGTTGCAGTCAGCACTGAAAGTGAGCATGAACAAAATTGCTGCGTCTAAACACAAACGTGCCTGGCTAAACAAATTGTGTTACCATTATGGCAGGTGTCACATACACCAGACCAATGCAGGTTTAAGGAAAAAATTTGCAGAAAATGCAACAAAGTAGAACAGATACAAAGAGCAAGTCAGGCAGACAGAAATAAATGGACTGCACAGGGAAGGGTAAAAGCTAAAAAGTCAAACTGCAGTTTCAAAAAGAGAACTGATCTTCATGCTGTTGATAAAAAAACTGATAATGATGAGAGTGATAAAGGACTGAGTATGCTTGGAATTTAGAATGTGAAAAATAACAATATACAAGCACTATGGCACACACCAGAAGTGAATGGCAAGTTAATTAAAATAGAATTAGTCACTGGATCAGCTGATTCGGTCATTCCATAAAATGAGTTTGAATGGCATTTCAAAAATACCAAACTGAAGCCGGCAGATATCCAACTAAGAGCTCAAACTGGAGAAAATATAACTCTTTTGGGAATGACATACGTAACAGTGAAACACAATAACCACATTGAGCTTGTATGTGGTAAAAACAGGACGAGGACCGACATTGTGGGGGCGTGATTGACTGAGGCAATTTCAACTTGATTGGAGATCCATCCACCATTTGCAGGCCACATCCCTTAAAATAAAGGCAATGGAAAGCAAGTTAAGAAAGGTACCGGATGATGCCACATCCGTCTCCTTGCTGAACACCATGAACCGTTGCCCAGCAGAAGACAAACAGGTGTTAGTGCCAGCCTCTGTGCCTTTGTATGGAAAGCTCAGTGGATCAAGTAGGACCATGCTGCTCAGAGGAATCATGAAAGACGAGAACAGTGATCTGACTGCAACAGTTTTTTTGTCAGCAGCATATCTGAGAAAGCATCTGATATGTTAATCAGGCAAAATGTGGCTTGGTTTTAAGTTGGAGGAGAGTTAAATAAGCTTCAAGAAAGTTTCAAACATTCGGCTTTTGTGAGTATAAAGAACCAAGATCTACTCTCTATGCATTAATGTCATTGCATGAACTTCAAGTGGGAGACTAAAAGCTGCTTGTAAAAGCAGATGCAAAGACCAAAGCCCAGTTGGACGAACGGAAAGCCAAAAAGAAAGGAGTCAATGGAGATATTGAAACAAAGGATTTGTCAGATGATTTTGTGGATGAGGAGAGCAAGAGGAGAGATCAGATCGTGAAGGGAGCAATAGAAGGATTAATAATAAAATACTCCAGTGAATTCAATAGACTTTGCAAAGATTAAGATGCACAAGCTAGAAGAAGGAAAGGGAAGAAGAAAGGTGGTTACCACCATCAGAACCGCTTGCTTTAGACTCCAGGATGCCCCAGAGCCTGAGATTATTTCTCAGCAATGTCTCACCTGACAAGCAGAGTGATCCCCCTTGTCAGGAAAGATGTTATCCCACAAGAGTAAGAAATCATCCATGGCAATTAGATCTTAAGGCCTGAATGGAACAATTTAAAAGTTACTATCCTGTGTATGTCTGTGTAGTAGTTATATATCGTAATATACAATGTATATAGTCATATATACAGTATAGTTGTACTGTATATACAGACTCACATTTTTGATTCCTGTGCCTTCCTTTCAATTATTTTAAATATTTTGAAGTTATAAAATATAACACCCCTGACCTTGAACACCCAATGTTCAAATGCTGACCATTCCATTTACCAAGAGAGTTCCCCTCCATGATCCTGACTGCAGTAATCATACCACCAACGGCCGACGATAATCATGTGCTTCAGATACCATCACCGAACAAGAAACCCTGACACATTTCAAATCATAGTCAGGGATTTCTATCAGGCATGTTTGGAGAAATCCTTGCCCAATTACCATCAGCATATAGCACCAGAGGTCCCATCACACCAGACCTCTGCTATATTACGATAAGGAATACCTACATACCATGCCCAGACTGCATTTCAGGAAATCTGATCATTTGGCTGTCTGTCTCCTACCTGCATACAGGCAAAGGCTAAAGATCAAGGCTGTAGACATTAGGACCACAAAGAGGTGGTTGCGAGAGGCAGAGGGGTGACTATGGGAATGCTTTGATTCAGTGGACTGCGGTGTTCAAGACTCATCTGTGAATCTGAATGAATTCACCACAGTTGTTATGGACTTTATAAAAACTGTCACAGATGAGTGTATCCCCACAAAATCATTCAGTCTTCCGCAACCAGAGGCCCTGAGTGAACCTTGAGATTAACAGTCTGCTGAGGGCCGGATCAGAGGCATTCAAGTCTGGTGACCAAGCAAGTGACAAGAGATCCAGGTACAATCTCCAGAAACCCATCTCATGGACAAAGTGGCAATTAGAAACTTAGAAACATAGAAAATCTACAGCACAATACAGGCCCTTCAGCCCACATAGCTGTGCTGAACGTGTCCTTATCTTAGAAATTACCTAGGGTTGCTCATAGCACTCTGTTTTTCTAAGCTTCATGTACCTGTCCAGCAGTCTCTTAAAAGACCCTCTTGTAACCACCTCCACCACCATCGCCAGCAGCCCATTCCACACACTCACCACTCTCTGAGTAAAAAACTTACACCTGATATAATTTCTGTACTTATTTCCAAGCACATTAAAACTGTCTCCTCTTGTGCTAGTCATTTCAGTCCTGGGAAAAAGCCTTTGACTATCCACACGATCAATGCCTCTCATCATCTTACACACCTCTATCAGGTCACCCCTCATCCTCTGTCACTTCAAGGAGAAAAGGCCGAGTTCACTCAACCTATTCTCATGAGGCATGCTCCCCAATCCAGGCAACATCCTTGTAACTCTCCTCTGCACTCTCTCTGTAGTATCCACATCCTTCCTGTAGTGTGGTAACCAGAACTGAGCACGGTACTCCAAGTGGGTTCTGACCAGGATCCTATATAGCTGCAACATTACCTCTCGGATCTTAAAATCAATCCCTCGATTGATGAAGGCCAATGGACCGTACTTCTTCTTAACCACAGAGTCAACCTGAGCAGCAGCTTTGAGTGTCCTATGGACTCGGACCCCAAGATCCTTCTAACCCTCGACACTGCCAAGAGTCTTACCATTAATACTACATTTTGCCATCATGTTTGACCAACCAAAATGAACCACCTCACACTTATCTGGGTTGAACTCCATCTGCCACTTCTCAGCCCAGTTTTGCATCCTATCAATATCCTGCTGTAACTCTGACAGCCCTCCACACCATGCACAACACCTCCAATATTTGTATCTTCAGCAAATTTATTAACCCATCACTCCACTTCCTCCCTAGGTAATTTATAAAAATCACGAAGAGTAGGGGTCCCAGAACAGATCCCTAAGGTACACCACTGTTTACTGACCTCCATGCAGAATATGACCCATCTACAACCACTCTTTGCCTTCTGTGGGCAAGCCAATTCTGAATCCACAAAGCAATGTTCCCTTGGATCCCATGCCTCCTTACTTTCTCAATTTGCCTTGCATGGGGTACCTTATCAAATGCCTTGCTGAAATCCATATACACTACATCTACTGCTCTACCTTCATCAATGTGTTTGGTCACATCCTCAAAAATTCAATCAGGCTCGTAAGGCACAAACGGCCTTTGACAAAGCCATGCTGACTATTCTTAATCATATTATGCCTCTCCAAATGTTAATAAATCCTGCCCCTCAAGATCTTTTCCATCAACTTCCCAACCACTGAAGTAAGACTCACTGGTCTATAATTTCCTGGGCAATCTCTACTCCGTTTCGTGAATAAGGGAACAGCATCTGCAACCCTCCAAACCTCTGGAACCTCTCCCGTCCCCATTGATGATGCAAAGATCATTGCCAGAGGCTCAGCAATCTCATCCCTCACCTCTCGCAGAAGCTAGGGGCACAACTTGTCCGGTCCTGAAGACTTATCCAGCTTGATGCTTTCCAAAAGCTCCAGCACATCCTCTTCCTTAATAAACATGAAGCAATGAAGGACGCTCAACCACTGTGGCAGGGCTTGAATGCTATCACCTCTTACAAAGTGAAAACAAGTGACATAGGTGACAACAGGGCTTCATTCCATCAAACATGGAGGGACCATCACGAACTCCCACTGCACCCAGACCCTGTGATTTCAATCTCTGAAGCTGACTTGAGAGCATCCTTCAGAAGGATGAACCCTCAGAAAGCATCTGGCCCAGAAGGGGTCCTTGACCAAATACTAAAGGCCTGTGCTGCAGTGTTCACTGAGATCATTAACCTCTCACTGCAGCACTCTAAAGTACCCAACTGCTTCAAGCAGACTTCAATTTTACTGTTGCCTAAGAAGAACGTGGCAACCTACCTCAATAACTATTGTCCAGTAGCACTAACATCCACAGTGATGAGGTACTTTGAAAAGTTGGTGATGAAACATATCAACTCCTGTCTGAGAAGTGATTTGGATCTGCTCCTGTTTCCAACAGATCCCCTCCACTGGCTTAAAAGGTCCACAGCAGATGCCATTTCATTGGCTTATCACTCCACCCTGGAACATCAGGACAGCAAACATGCATACATGAGGATGCTCATTATCGATTATAGCTCGGCATTCACTACTATCATCCCCTCAAACTTTGGCCTCAATCCCTCCTTGTGCAAGTGGATCCTCGATTTCCTCTCTTGTAGACCCCAGTCAGTTCGGATTGGCAACAACATCTCCATCAGCACAGGTGCACCACAAGGCTGTGTGCTTAGTCCCTTGCTCTACTCACTTTATACTTATGACTGTGTGGCTAAGCAGAGCTCCAATGCCATGTTATGTCTGCTGATGGCACCGCTGAATCAAAGGTGGTGATGAATCAACACGTAGAGGTGAGATTGAAAACCCAGTGAATGATGCCACAACAGTAGCCTCTCACTCAACATCAGCGGAACTAAAGAGCTGATTATTGACTGAAGTGGAGGAAACCAGAGTTCCATGAGCCAATTCTCATGGGTCAGTAACTTTAAATTACTTGCTGTTATTATATCAGGGGATCTGACCTGGGACCAGTGCATTAGTGCCAACACTAAAAGGCATGACAGTGCCTCCTGTTTCTTCAGAGTTTGGGAGGATTTGGCATGCCATCTACAACTTAGGCAAACTTCTTTAGATGCATGGGGAAAGTATCCTTACTGGCTGCATGTGGCCTAGTATGGAAATACCAGTGCCCAAGAACAGAAAACCCTACAAAAAGTGATAGACATCATCCAGTCCATCACAGGCATAGCTCTCCCCACCACCGAGCACATCTACAAGTAAAACTGCACAAGAAAACAGCATCCATTATCAAGGAGCCTCAATATCTAGGCCCTGTCCTCTTCTCCCTGCTGCCATAGGGAAGGAGGTACAGGAGACTTAGGTCCTACACCACCAGGTTCATGAACAGTTATTACTCTTCAACCATCGGGCTCCTGAACCTACTTGGATAACTCCACTCATTTCAAATCTGAACTGATTGCACAACTTATAGACTTACTTTCAAAAAGCCTACAATTCATGTCCTTGGGTATTATTTATTTATTTCCTTGCTCAGTTTGTCTTCTCTTAAACATTTATTTGCAAGTCAGTCTTTGTGTGCAGTTGTTTATTGATTCTCATGTAGTTCTTTGTTCTACTATGAATGCTTGCAAGAAACTGAATCTCAAGGTGACATACTTTGATAGTAAATTTACTTTGAACTTTGAACTTCACACTTCTGAAGAAATATTCTAAGATCATGAAAATGTAAGTCATTCAATCCAAATTTATCTAACCAAGGTTCTACTTGGTGACATAGTCTCACATTCACCAGACTTTGAGGCGAGTGGTTTGAGTCTGGCTGGCTCCTTGCATGCTTTGCATATGTGCTGGGTTGAGCATTGAGCTAGCAACTCAGCCTTGTAAAAAACCGATAAAAATGCTCAAGAAACTGCAAAGTTGCCACCTGATGTGCCACAAGGTGCGGAACGGAACAACAATAATGACAAGGTTCTACTTATATTGAGGATTTCCCCTATAAAATTAAGCAGTCTTAAGTTACTGAGTCCATTGACCATCTAGAAAAATATGTGATGGTTTGTATAACATCATAATGTGTGTTTTAATTATACTGTAAGAATCTCAGAAACAGGCCCAAAGTTATAAACTAACAGTTCAATGAAGAAAGGCTTGTTAGTCTTAATTGTAGAGAAAATCTCCTCCAAATTGCAATGCCTTTGTTATGGTCCTGAGGATCTGGAAGTTAACCTCCAAATTTTTCCAAATACAATTGATTCTGCTTAATTGGGCCATCAGTTAATTGGGGCAGCCATTTATTTTGGACAACTCTTAAAGAGCAAATACCAATCAAGAAAATTGCTGAGACTCCCTTTATATATTTGGGTCACTATGCCACCTTACAGGAGCCTTGCCGAACAGCTTCAACTAGCATCAGTCACACATACTTGTGTGCCCATTAGATGCTACACTGTGCTTAGAGTGTACAATTTTTAAAAATAGCATCGGTTACATGTGCTAGAGTTCAAAAAGAAGCTATTTTTGTTACTGATAAGTTGGCGAGAAATAAGAAGTAAGACAATTCTGAATTGTATTGCTCACTGTGGTTTCAAGCAGTAAGGCATTGTGTATGGCATTGAGGCAAATTTCAGCTGGTGGTGGTCCTTGTGCCCTTGTCCTTCTAACTGGCAGAGCTTATGTGTATGGAAGATGATGAGAAAGCTGAAAATTCCTTTACTTTTCCTGACAGCCTTTTCTGCTGACTGCATTATTATTCTTGTCTGGTCTTTCAGTACCAGTGTTTATTTTGCTGCGACAATCCTCGGAATTGGAAGAGTGATGAAGAAAATGATTGTTGAGGTGGTTCCCAGCATCTTTCATGGCACCATCTCTTCAACACTTACTTTCAGCACTCTCATCAGAGTCAAGACTGCTTTATAAAATCAATGGACCATTGGATGTTATGGTTAGCTGAGGCATTTTAACCTGTCATTACAACATTAATGAGCTTCCTTTATGACATACACCTCAATGAATTGTACAACCAGTAAAATCTGTAGAGCATGACAGAATCCCTCCAACGTCTATTAATCATGATTTTCTCCTGCACTCAAGCTTAACATATCTTTCTTCATTGAGTTCCCTTTATTTTATAATACGAATCTGTGAACAATGGCCCTGTTTCTCCAGGTAATTTGAGCAAATGATATTAGTATGATAATATGCAGCTACCCATGTCAGTCCTCCCTACATGGCTCTGTTTAGCTCCTTGTACAACGTTGCTGGTACAAGGGGAGTTCACGGTGAGAGCTGACTACTTGTGGCTGGGTGGTGCCAAGCTTTTCTCTCAGAGCATCTTTCGTCTTCTGCAACTGTGGATGTTGAGTTATTAAGTATATAAAAAATAGATTTTTGTACTGTTCAGAAGTACAAGGTTATGGTGAGTAGGTTGGGAAGTGGAATTGATTCCGGGACTAGATCAGCTCTGCACAATGGATAAAGTTTCAGAAGCTTACTGGTTCTCCTATGTCTTCTGCTCAAAAGACACAAATCCTGAGCCAATAACTCTATTCACTTACCTGCCTGTTTTCTCGGGCTGAACTAGGCTTTAGCACCAGATTTGTCTGGGAGCTGAGTATTTAACCTCAAGTCCTTCCCATCTCCAAATCAGCTTATTTTCAGTCCTGTATGCAGTTCTGGAGAGAAAAAAAACTAAGAATTCTTTTATTTCAGTGCCTGTTAATATTTCCCTGCTGATCATAAAAAAGATCTGAGATTGGAAGGAAATCTATTTGACAGGCTGTCAAAGATCATTCAATCTGCTCCTGAGCAATCTGCTTGCTGTCCTATTGATGTGAAAATGTTGCATGGGTTAGTTTATGTAAGCCATGACAGAAGTGTGAGAGCAGGCAAGTAGAGAGTAAGAGATCATGTTGTGAAACCTAGAGGAAGATGTCAATCCAGATTGGCAGCCCAGGGCACCAGCTGTCCAGTTTGGAAGTGCAATGCTTGAGATATTGCTAGAAGTCCCTCGTCAGATATTGCTGAAGTATGTGCCTTTGACAGGAAACTTGCCACGCTACCTGTGCATGCTGGGAAGGCTGTGGGGAGGTGGGTGGCAAACCCATGATTTCAGTGTGTGCTCTGCAGGGGAATGAGCATTCTGCCTTCTCAGGAAGTTCAGCCACGGAGACCCATTCCTCTTAAGCAGGAAAAAAATGAAACTGATTTATTTTGCCTTGTAAAATTGCAGGGTTTCTTCTGAGCTATTTTCTTATCTGATGGTGTCATTCACTTTGCTAATTAAATGCAAAGTATGCGGTGAAGAAGTATTTTCAATGCCTATTTAAATTAACCATGAAAGGGTAATCCTGGTTTGCCCTGGTGACATCCTGAAGCACATAAAGAGGAATAGGCTTCACTAACAAAATTAAAAGAATCTAATTAAACTAAAAGAATTAGACAAGTTAGGTCTCAGCCTAATTATTAGCCAGTAGTGAGCTAATGGAACAGTTGAATACTCTGAGGACTATTTTCACTTTTATAAACAAAATAAGTGTCAAGGTGGCCATTGGGGTTACAGAAACAATCAATGAGATTAAATGCTCCCTTTGCCAGCCAGCTCTATACCCCCCCAAAAAATGTGAATTAAAATGAAAAGCAAGGCTGGTTTCTGAAGATTGCTAGAAAGTTAGAAGACTTCCTTTTCGCTCTAGGGAGTTGGGTTCAAGTTCCATCCAGTTGTACCAAGGTGAAAGATCCCTCAATATAACTAGTCAATCAAATGGATTTGGGAGATACAATTAACTTCTGAGTGACATAATTTCATAAGACAAAACTCTCACTGGGGTAAGCAGACACTTAGCTGTTTCAGTTTACTTTTGAATGTACAGCGCTGCTTTGAATTCTTTCATATTACAGGTGGTGTGCTTTTCAGCACTGTCCTTGCATAGATGAATAACCTGAAGATGGATAACTGTTGGCATCAACTGGGTGAGGTACATCATGTGTGAGTATCAAGTAGATGTGCATGAGTGAACCAATAATTGAGAATGCCAAATAAGGCTGCGAACAGATGTGAAATCAGGTGGATGTATTACTCCTCATATATAAATAAACACACGCCTCAGCCTCTTTTTTATTTCTGCATTACATGTGGATATCATGGCTGCACGGGCAATGCAACTAGCCCGTGTCTTCCCAAACACGGGTGTGTTGCAGGGTGTTCTGGAGTTATGTGAAAAAAGCACATATTAATTCAAGCAGGAACCAGTCTTCAGTTTTTATTGTAATCTACAAGCAGTAAATTGAAGTTAAAAGCACAGTCTAGCCCACAGACAAAGAGATTACAAATGCATAGCCTAATGTTAAAACAATGGGGTTGTGTTAATTGCCCTGCACCAGCTACGCGATCTTGCACCATTGTAACATTGTGAACATTGTGTAAGTTCAAGGAGGTTTACAATTAGTTTGTTTCAGCAAAGGTATTTGAAAATTCAGAGGTGTCTTCCACTGTAGATATGCACTTCAAAGGAAACATTATCCACCCTAACTGTTAAAATAAATAATGCCATTGTAACAATTGAAACTATATTGATTCATCTGCTGTTACCAGTGATCTCAAGGGTATAAAATGTTAAAATGTTAAAATGTTATGTAATTTGAGATTGAGAGACACTACCATTAAGATCACCAGTTGTGATGAATAAGGCCATAAGACATAAGATATACGAACAGAGTTAGGCCATTTGGCCCATCGAGTCTACTCCATCATTTCATCATGGCCGATTCACTTTTCCACAGCTCCAATCTCCTACCTCCCCACCACACCATATCCCGCCGTGCCCTGACCAATCAAGAATCTATCAATCTCTGCCTTAAATAACCATAAAGACTTGAACTCCACAGATGCTTGTGGCAATGAGTTTTGCAGGTTCACTGCTCTCTGGTTAAAGAAATTCCTCCTCATTTCCATTCTGAAAGGATGCCCCTATATTTTCAGGCCGTCTCCTTTGGTCTTAGATACTCCCACCACAGAAAACATCCTTATCACAGCCACTCTATCAAGGCCTTTCACCATTCAATGGGTTCAATTAGGTCACTCCTCATTCTCCTAAATTCCAGTGAATACAGGAGCAGAGCCATCAAACACTCCTCATATGACAAGCTGTTTAATACTGGAATCATTTTTGTGAATCTCCTTTGAACACTCTCTAGTTTCAACTCATCCTTGCGAAGATAAGCAGCCCAGAAATGCACACAATACTCCAAGTGAGGCCTTATCAGCACTTTAAAAAAGTTTCAACATTACTTCCTTGCTTTTATATTCTAGTCCTCTTGAAATGAATGCTAGCGTTGCATTTGCCTTCTTCACTACAGACTCAACCTATAAATTAATCTTTAGGGACTCTTACACAAGCACCCCCAATCTCTTTGCACGTCTGGCTTTTGTATTTAAAAAATCATCAACCATTTCATTTCTTGCACCAAAGTGCATGACCATACACTTCCCAACACTGTATTCCATCTGCCATTTCTTTGCCCATTCTCCTAATCTATCTAAGTCATTCTTTAGCCTCTCTATTTTCTCAAAACTACCTGCCCCTCCACCTATCTTAGTATCGCCTGCAAACGTTGCAACAAACCACCAATTCCATCATCCAAATCGCTTACACATAATGTAAAAAGAATCAGCCCCAACATAGACCCCTGTGAAACACCACTAGTCACTGGCAACCAACCAGAAAAGGCTCCCTTTATTCCCACTCTTTGCCTCCTGCCAATCAGCCACTGCTTTATCCATGCTGGATAAATCTTTCCTGTAATCCATGGGCTCATTGTTTGTTAAGCAGTCTCATGTGTGGCATCTTGTCAAAAGCCTTCTGAAAACCCAAGAACTCATCAACCAATTCTCCTTTTGTCTATCCTGATTGTTATTTCTTCAAGGAATTCCAACAGACTTGTCAGTCATGATTTTCCCTTGAGGAAGACATGTTGACTGCATCCTTAACAATCAAAACCACTTCCTTAACAAATGATTCCTACATCTTCCCAACCACTAGTATCAGACTAACTGGCCTATAATTTCCTTTCCTCTGCCTCTCTCCCTTCTTGAAGTGTGCAGTGACATTTGCTGTTTTCCAATCTTCCAGAACCATCCAGAATCTAGAACATCTTCAGGAAAGATTATTACTAATGCCTCCACAGTCTCTTCAGAACCCTGGATGTACATCATTTTGTCCAGGTGATTTATCTACCTTTAGACCTTTCAATTTCCCAAGAACCTTCTCTCTAGAAATGGCAACTTCACACCCTTCATGATCCCTGACACCTGGAGCTTCCATACTGCTTTTCTCTTTCACAGTGAAGACTGATGCAAAATACTTATTCAGTTCACCTGCCATTTCCTTGTCCCCCATTACTACCTCTCCAGCATCATCTTCTAGTGGTCCAGTATCCACTTTTGCCTCTCTTTTACACTTTATGTATCTGAAGAAACTTTCAGTATCCTCTTTAATACTATTGGCCAGCTTACTTTGTATTCCATCTTTACCTTCATAACGACTTTTTTAGTTGCCTTCTGTTGGTATTTAAAAACTTCCCAATCCTCTAACTTCCCACTAATTTTTGTTCTATTATGTGCCCTCTCTTTCACCTTTATATTGGCTTTGACTTCCCTTGTTAGCAATGGCTGTGACTGCTTGCTTTTGGAATACGTCTTCCTCTTTGGGATGTATATATCTTGTGCCTTCCGATTTGCTTCCAGAAATTCCAGCCATTGCTGCTTGTTTGTTGTTTTCCAAACGACTCTGACCAACTCCTCTCTCATGTAATTTCTTTTACTCCACTGTAATATTGATACCCCTGACTTTAGCTTCTCCTTCTCAAATTTCAGGGTAAGTTAATTTATGTTATAATCACTTGCCCCTAATGGTTCTTTTTCTTTAAGCTCTCTAATCAATTCAGGTTGATCACAAACACCCAGTTCAGTATAGCTGATTCCCTCCAGGGCTCAGCCATGAGCTGCTCTGAAAAGCCATCTTGTAGCTATTCTAGTGTTACTGGGTGTCTTACCAGCAAAGACAGAAGTATCCGTTGTAGTCTGATACTATTTGCAAAACAGTGTTTATTAGTAAAATATACAAATCAATATCAACAATGGAAATATACAGATAATACACGTTAGCAATACTAAACCTAAAGTGTGGGTATAATAACAATCAATAATAAACAAGCTCTATCGTTGTCTAGGGGATAATGAATTATCATGGGAAAGTATAAAGTTCAGTTCAGTTCATGTAGGCTGAGGTAGTTGTCGGTTCTTTTGTTGTAACCGTTGGAGGGAGAGAGAGAGAGAGAGAGAGAGAGAGAGAGAGAGCGAACAAACAGTGACAGCTACAGTCAGTCAAATCTTCCTTTGTGTTTTTGATCCGTTGATGTGTTGTGGCCATTCAGGTATGACCCCTCTGTCCTTTAGCTAGACCGTTCTTCTATGGTGGACCCGTCACCCAGGCAAGGGTGGACACACACACAAGCCCCCACCAGCCTCGCTATAAACACTGTGAGTTAAAATTGACTGATCCTTCGTTCGGTCTCCGATGCCCCCACACCTTCTCGTGGGTTCCAACACTTAAGCAGTGCTCACTAGTGTGTCTCCTGGTACACCTCTTGGTGTGTCTGAGGGGTGTCTCCCCAGACCTCACTTTTGTCCCTACTCATGGGGTCTCAGGTGTCAATCAGTTTTGAATGGCTTAGTCCATCAAACCAGCCCACTCCAGCTGTCCACTGAGGAATTTGAATGAACAGAATGGTACCAAGTAAACAGCCCTCTCCAAAAGACATAACAGTAAATCAATGGCTCCTCTCCTCCCTTTTATCAGCAGCAGATGTTCCAACTTGTTTTCCTCTTGATCTCTCTTTCTCTCTCATTAGCAGCATGGCAACAATACCGGTTTATAATTCTCCCAGGGGAGGGGGACATGGGCAACCCTGCACCCTTCTGCCCATCAGAGCTGTTCATCCTTCGTAACACTAGAAACTCCCCTCCTGGAATCTCACAGTAAACTGATTTTCCCATCTATTGAAATATTGAAATCCCCCATGACTATTGTAATGTTGCTCTTTTGGCATGCCTTTTTAAATCTCCTGTGGTAACTTGTAGACCACATCCTTACTACTGTTTGGGAGTCTATATATAACTCCCACCAGGGTGTTTTTACCCTTGCTATCAACAATGATGCAAAACCTTCTGACCCTATGTCACCTCTTTCTAATGATTTAATTTCATTTTTTACTAACAAAGCCATACCACTCCCTCCTCCTTCCTGCCTTATCCTTTTGATACAATGTGAATCCCTGGACGTTAAGCTCCCAGCTAAAATCTTCTTTCAGCCACGATTCAGTGATGCCTACAACATCATACCAGCCAATCTGTATCTGTGCTACAAGTTCATTGACCTTATTCCATATACTGCACACATTCAAATGTAACACTTTCAGTCCTGTTTTCACCTTCATCGATTTTGTCTGCCTTTTACATTGCAACTCATCCTGTTGACTGCAATCTTGCCCCATCATCCGCCTCTCCTTCCTCACTACCCATTGCCTCTGCTTGGAAACCAAGTATGTCAATTTCAGCACGATCACTCTGGCTCCCATCCCTCTGCCAAATTAATTTAAAGCCAGCCAAAGAACTCTAGCCAACCCGCCCGCAAGGATATTGTATCCCATTGGGTTCAAGTACAACTCATCCATTTTGTGCTGGTCATACTTTCCCCAGAAGAGATCCCAACGATCCATAAATCTGAATCGCTGCACCCTGAACCAATTCCTTAGACACACATTCACCTGTGAAATCATTCTATTATTACTCTCATTGGCCAGTGGCACAGAGATCACACCCCTAGAGGTCCTATTTCTCACCTTTCTACCTAGCTCCCTAAAATCTCTCTTCAGGACCTTCTCTCCTTGTCTACCTATGCCAGTGGGGCCAATATGCATCAAGACTTCTGGCTGCTCACCCTCGCCCTTGAGAATGCCCTGAACATGATTTGAAACATCCCTGATGCCAGCACCAAGGAGGCAACATATGATGCAGGTGTCTCTATTGCATCCACGGAACCCCTTCTCTGTTCATCTAACTAGGGAATCTCCTCAACACCAAAGTCCTCCTATATAAAGACTTCTATATCATCAGCTTCAGTGTCTCTCCAGTGGCATCAATCGCACTCACAAAAGGTGTTTGTTGCCCTTGTCTTGGAAAGTGGTTGTGAGCAACCTTCTAGAATTATTGCAGTCTGAGTGTTGAAAAAACTCTCAAGTATTATTCTGTAGGGAGTTCCAATATTATCGTTGCAACATACTAGGAACTTTGGAGAATCGTTAAGTAACTTGAGGTAATTAAGATAGCTAATGGAATACAAGCCTTTGTATCATGGTAGTTGAAAGACAAAAGTGATGAAATGAATTTTCACTTGTGCAGAGACTTAATCAGAACATTCAGAGATAAAAGCAACGTAATTTTACTGGTACATTGATGTGCATTTCTTAGTGGTATAGTTGTATCGTATATAACTAGTGTCAGTTTTTTTTACTGTGTACTACACCGGAATGAACCATTTGTCATTCTGCTCTGGAAGTACCATACTTATCAGCGTAGGCTGATACAGAAGCAGAGCAATACTTCAGAGAAGGAAATTAGGAGAAGTAATGAAGAAAAAAGTAGTTGGAAACTGCACCACAGATCAGAGAGAAACTGATGAAGACATAAATCAGGGAAGATTCCTAGAAGCATAAATAAAAATAACTGGTTTAAATGTATTTCCTGAATACTAATTTAATTTGACTATATTTTTTTCTAATACATTCTTTATCCTGTCAAACAGCAACTATCTTCTACTTAGCCAAATGATTCCTTTATAATGGCCTATTCACTTGCTAAGTTTTCTTTCATGGGTTTTTTCTGCATTAGCAAGTAGAGAGCAGATGTAGCTATGATATAAAAGCATATCTGAAGGATAGCACTTCCAACATAGTAGGACTTTCTTAATATTTTGCTATAGATGGGCCAAATAGCTCAGAGGCTTAAGTACTATCATAGCTACATGGTCAACACTACTTACCTGTTCTTTGACCAACACGCCATATAGATTTGAGATAAGGCTTGGTCTTGAATATGAATCAAGAATTCAAAATCCCCAGTGATTACTGCCAAAACTTACATATGACGAACAGACTTAAAGGAGACATAGTGAAAATATTTTCCATACGAAAGTAACAGAGTTCAACAGAGTAGGTGGGAAACTTATGGGAAAATTACCTGAAAGAGATGTTCAAGTAGTCCCTATGTACTGATGATG
Organism: Hypanus sabinus; assembly: GCF_030144855.1. Classification (NCBI taxonomy): domain Eukaryota; kingdom Metazoa; phylum Chordata; class Chondrichthyes; order Myliobatiformes; family Dasyatidae; genus Hypanus; species Hypanus sabinus. Next base: position 46,747,544 of record NC_082725.1, read on the forward strand.
GTTGAAGTTTGCATGTTTATGAAATTTTGTCTTCCTGTTTCAAATATGGAAACAGAAGTTGGAACTGTGGTATCAAGAGGCTAAGAAGTTAGCTGCTGTTACTGCTTTTGGCTTTCCTCATTCACATTCAAATATACACCAGTGGGAAATGCTGGAACTGGCAACGCCTCTGATATAAATTCTGTTTGTCAGGGAGGATAAGCAAAAGCAATGCTGTGGAATATTGACAATTGTAAATTAAACCTGCAGTAAAAGCTCTCCTTAAATACAAATTATTCCACTACTGCTGGCCGCACAGAATCAGAATCAGAATTCAGGTTTATTATCTCCGGCATATGACATGAAATTTGTTCATGATTCTTATGCAAATTATTCTTATGGCCCTTTACAGGTAGATTTAATAAAATCTTGGATACATCCTCTGGGATGTTCTTGTGTATACTGAAATTTAGAAAAAAACCCCCAGAAAATCCTGGAAATACTCAAAAGGATAGGCAGCATCTGTAGAGAGAGGACTGTTTCAGGTCGAAGAGCCTTTGCTAGAATTGGGGAGAAAAGTAGATAAGAAAGGTCATTTGAAATTGCATTGATGGTTGAGGCAGGGGTGGATGGGACAGAGGGAATATCTGTGATAGGGTGAAACAAGCTGAAACGGGTTAATGGTTCAATTACAGCGTGATAATCACATGGAATTCCCACTTCCCAAAGACGTGTGGGTTGCAGGCCAATGGATATTGTAAATTGCCTCCAGGGTGTAGCTGGAAAGTTTAATGCAGAATCTGCAAGGCTGCAGTGAGTCCAGTCAGAAGACGAGGTGTTGTTCCTCGAGCTTGCTTTGGCCTTGTTAGCAGAGTCATGTTTATTATCTATGACATGTGCCTTAAATTCAGTTGTTTTGATGCAGTAGTACAGTGCAAGACATAAAGAAGTAAAATAAAAAGTTACAATAAAAATTAAAGCAATGGTGGAAAAGAGGAAACTGAGGTAATGTTCATAGGTTCACAGACTATTCAGAAGTCTGATGGCAGAAGGGAAGAAGCCGAACCTAAAACATTTAGTGTGGGTTATCAGGCTGCTGACAATCCACACTAAGTTCTTTAGGAATAGCTTCTTTCCCTCCCTGATGGTTGTAAGGAATAGAGAGCATGTTATAACAGTGCAAGAAGCCACTACAAGCTAAGTGAGAGTGGAATTGGGATGGAGAGTTAACATGGCAGGCAACAGATCAGATCAGGGTTATTTCTGTGAACAGAACACAAGTGCACCCCAAAGCAATTACCGAATGAGATGTTGGTTTCCCCAGTGTAGAAGGAACCAGATTGTGAACGCTGAATGCAGTACTCGAGAATGGACAAAGCACAAGGGTAACCCCCCAGGTTCGTGAGTCCAGAGGTCAAGGCCAGGAGATCACACTCCCATGATATCAAATCCTGGGGTTGATACTAGAGGTTGTGCTCGAAGGTCGAATTGGCATGTCCAGATTCAAAGGCCCAATGTCTGCACTGTGCGAGCCTGGCTCAGGAACCGGAGGTTGGAGACACACTGTCTGTGAGACAGAGAGTCTGGGGCAAAGGGTTGGAGATTGGAGACCTGGAGGTAGCTTGTCCTGGGGTTGGAGGCCTGTCTGTGTCTGAGTGTCTGCGAAGGAGCTTGTTCTGCTGTTGGTGTTTTGTTCTATTGTGTTCTGTGAACATTGTGGGCATGCTATGTTGGTGCCAGAATGTGTGGTGTCACTTGTGGGCACAGCCTTTGCTTGTGTTGGCTGCCAACAGAAATGATGCATTTCGCTGTATGTTTTGATGTACGTGTGAATCTGATAAATGAATGAATCTGATTCTGAATGTGAATCTCTGGAACAGCTGGATTCTGGATCGTGGAAGGAGAGGAAGTGAAAGGACAGGAGTTGCACTCCTGTGGTTGCTCAGGTGACACCTGTAGAATGGGGAGAGATTGGTGAGGATCATGGTGTCATCTTTTGTCAAGGTGTTAAACCAAGCTCTGACTTGCTCTCTTAGATGCATAAGATAGATTGCATGGTGCTGTTTTGACAAAGGGCTGATGAGTTATCGCTGGTGTCTGGCCAATGTTTATCCTTCACTAAACTTCACAAGAAAACATTAGCAGACAATTATCACCTTGCTGTTTGTAGGAGTCTGCATAATATCTGCCATATTTCATGCATTAAACATGCAGTAGACTTCAAAATAATAGAATCATAGAGCAGAGAAGCATGGCCCACCCAGTCCATAACAAATCGATTAATCCCATTGATCTACACATGGACCTGATCCCCTCATACTCCTTCCATCCATGTACTTACCAACATTTTTCTTAAATGTTGAAATAAAGCTAGCATCCACCACTTCCATTGAGTGAAGGAGTTCCCCAGCAGGTTCCCCTTAAATATTTCACCTTTCACCTTTAACCAATGAGCTCTAGTTCTAGTTTCACCCAGCTTAGTGGAAAAAGCTTGTTTGTACTTACCCTATTTGTACTCCTCATTGTTTTCTGTATCTCTACCAAATCTCCCCTCATTCTCCTATGCTCCATGGAAATAAGTCCTAATCTACTCAGTTTTTCCCTTTAACCCAGGTCTTCAAGCCCTGGCAACATCCTAGTGAATTTTCAATCTTATTGGTATCTTTCCAGTAGGTAGGTGACTAGAACTTCACACAACACTCCAAATTAGGCTTCACCAAAATCTTAAGCAACTTCAACATTACATCCTTTACTTAGTACTCTGATTTAAGAATGACAATGTGCTAAAAGTCTATCTACCTGTGATGCTATTTTCAAGGAATTATGGATCTATATTCCAAGATCCCTTTGTTCAACCACACCCCCCTGTACGCTATCATTCACTATTTAAATCCAACCCTGGTTTGACCTCTCAAAATGCCATCTGCCATCTTTCAGCCATATTTCCATCTGGTCCCGATCCTGCAACAAACCTTGCTGGCCTTCCTCACCATCCATTACGTGCCAATATTGGTGTCATCTGCAAATTTTATGATCCAAATACTTGAATATATGTTAAATGCCAGTGTTTTGATAAGAATGATTAATATAATAATACAAGCATTTTGTTCATTGTTGACAGCATCACTGATAAACAGGGTATTTAGCAAACTGGCCTTCATCAGTCAGGGCACTGAGTATAGGAGTTGGGACATTATGTTACAAGTGTGTAAGTTGTTGGTGAGGCTGCACTTGGAGTACTATGTACAGTCTGGTCACCCTATCATAGAACATGAGTGGTTAAACTTTAAAAAGAGTGTAGAGAATATTTACAACAATGTTGCAGGACTAAAAGACATGAGTTAACAGATGAGGTTGGTAAGGCTGTGTTTTCATTACTTCAAATGTCGGACTGTGAAGGATGACTTTGTATAAATGCTTAAAGTTAAGAGAGGCATAGATAAGGTGGATGGTAACAAGTTTTTCCCCAGGGTAGGGGATTCTAAAAGTGGAAAGCATAGGTTTAGTTTGAGAGGGGAATTATTTACAAAGGACCTGAGGGTTAATATTTTTTACTCTGAGGAAGGTGAGTATATGGAAGGAGCTGCCAGAGGAAGTAGTTGAGGCAGGTAAAATTAAATCACTTAGTGAGTATTTGTATTGGAACAAAGAGGGGTGGAGCTTAGGATGATACGTGCCGAATCTGGAAAATTAGGATCATTGGGTGAAAGGGCCTGCATCCATATTGGACTGCTCAATGAAAAATCTTTACTTTCTAGACCATTGCACATAGTCATCCTAGATTTCTCGAGCATTGCTCCTACCTCCCTATTTCTCTTCCTATTTTATGGCATTGTGAACTGTCATTCAACATTCTCTCTAAACTGTAGATGCCTAAGCCTGCAGTTATTTTCCCTCAGTTCAATAGAATCCTACCATCTACCTTCTTGGATCCTGCCAAATAATCTACCGTTGATTAACCCTCCCTAGGTGCTGTCTTCTCCAATCGCTCTCTCATATTGCTCGACTCACCTCTCAGAGATTTTCTGGAATGGGTTGTCACTGCGTTGGAAGAATGGCAATGGGAGTAATAGCAAAGAATAGCAATGAATAGCAATTTAGCTTATTCATCTCCTTGATCCTTCTCTGAAATCTGGTTGGATTGAAACACTCTGGGTTCCTCGGCTGTGTAAGTCTAGGGAAGACAATCTCTGGCCCCACCAAACGTGTAGGATTGAGGTGTGAGCCCAACCCTCCCAATCCCCTGTTTGTGCGCATTCTCTGTAATTTTCTACCCTGTTACAAATTAATGCCATGAAATAACAGACAGTACACTACATACAATTAAAGAAATTATATTTATAAATCTTAACTAAAGGGTTAGTAAAGAATAACAAAAAGAAAAGGGCCCACTTTAATTTGACAGAGAAGTTCAAGATGAGCTCCGACTTGTGCACATTTGACTGTTTCTCATGCGCTGGGCCCTCGGTCAGCACCAAAGCTCACACCACCTTCCAAACGTCACTCGCAATCCATCTTGAACTAACGGGTCTCCCACCGGATCGTGTGCTATAACCACTTCTCCCCGGCATCTTTGCTCTTCATCTCCAACCAAACGAGAGCCCAAGACCAGCCTTATTGTCCCTCCCCAAGAAAGACCTCCCACTAATTGGACAGCACACATCATCCCTCATCTTCAACAATAACCCAAAGCAGAACAAACAGCTGTCACAGAGCTGCCAAATGAAATACCTACAGCATTACAGTAAAGATGTGAACCAGGGCACCACGCCCGATCTGTACCCCTGCACAAGTTAACCGTGGCTCAGTTTCCCTCAGTACCCATGCACAGCAAAAATTTGACTTTGTCATGATAAAGCGATTAAAATTAAAATTATATGTTTTTAATGTCAAGTCTTTCTGTTCTCTTTTCCCTCTCTCTCCCATCTCAGGCCTCTGTCTGAAAGCTCTGAACTCCTTCCATTAATAATTTCTTTTTTCTGAGTTGGTTCATTAATCTTTGAACTCTATTGCTGGTTTACCTTGAACATAAAACAAAGACAAAATATTCACTTGGTATTTTGATGGATGTTGTCAATTATGGTCAAATTTTGTTGGCTGATGGTTCCCAGATCTCTATCCAGAGGATTACCCTTTAGCAACCTGCTGCTAACCTCACAGTTCAAAGTTCACCATATACTAACTACCATGAGATTCATTTTCTTGCAGGCATTCATGGTAGAACAAAGAAATAGACCAGAATCATTGGAAAACTAGCACATCAAAGACTGACAAACAACCAATGTGCAAAAGAATAAAATCTATACAAATACAAAAAAAAAATAATATTGAGAACATGCATTGTAAAGTCCCCAAGAGTGAGTCCATAGGTTAAGGAATTAGCTCAGAATTGAGGTGAGTGAAACTGGTAGGGAAGCTGGATGGTTGAGGAGTAATAACTGTTCCTGAACCTGGTGGTGTGGGAGCAAATGCTCCTGTACCTCCTCCCTGGTGGCAGCAGCGAGAAGAGCGCATGGTGTGGGTGGTGGGGGTCCTGAAGGATGGATGCTGCTTTCTTGCGGTAGCACCTTATATAGATGTGCTCAATAGTGGTGGGAGGTTTCCTTCTGATGGACCGGGCTGTGTGCACCAGTTTCTGTCGGCCTTCCCATTCCTGGGCATCGGTGTTTCCATACCAGGCTGTGATGCGACCTGCTTTGCATCCTGTCAAATTCTGCTCCACCATTGTCACTGGTCTTCCTATCACAGATTACCATTGCGAATTGCCTAGAGCTGAGAATAAAAGGAAACAGCCAAGAAGATGGGAAAGGAAAAGAGTCATTTTGAAAGAGAAACAATGTAAGTCTAAAAAAATAAAGTAAGAAGGTGACTGAATGGTTGAAAGAGACAAGCGCAGAAAAGAAAACATGAGGATTTGACTTAGTCTGTTCCTATTAATGCATCTACTGTTATGTTTTTAACTTGTATATTATATTATTGCACAGAATCCAGTTGACTTGTCTACCAATGAGGAAGATGTTAATAATTATGAGCCTTTAAGCTGGCTGCCACATTTTAGAAGTGTAAAACAGGAGGATTAACATCTGGTGTTGTGCAAATGTGTGCACATCCATGTGATTATACGCACTTACAGTACGTGCATCCAATATCAGCTTAGCTCAGTGTGTGAGTGCAAGTCCGAGTCACACTCTGGACTTGAACATTGTTATGATGAAGAAGGTTCATGGGTTTGGTAAGTGAGACAGAAGGCACTGATTAGGAATAAGTACTTTAATCATTTACTTACAGACAAACAGTAAAACATTAGACCAGACATCTAAGCCATCCTAAGTGACTATATATTCTGTAGCCTATATATTCTATATATTCAAACTCAACAGATACCTCATTAAGTCTCCCAAGTTACACAATTACAAGAGTAAACACTCAACAGATAATCAGCAAAGTGTGTGGAAGCGTCCTCCTAAATCTGCAGCACTTTCCCAATGATTCTTCAGCACTGGTCACGACCTCAGTGTGAAGATGAGCAGCTGGAGACAAAGGAAGGTCCCTGAGGCTCCCGAAACCAGACTCCGTGCTGTGGCACACAAGGCAACCAATGAGAAAGGGCTGCTTCATCTTTCAAATGGTCCAATTGATGACTGGCGTGGCAGAAGCGACTTTCGATCGACAAGTAAGTGAACCCTTCATGTGACAAACATATAATAGAAATGGATGTTTCAATACACTTTTGAAGAGATGCTACACTGCCACAGATGTCATGTTAAGGTGTGGTATTCTGATTTTTGAAGCTAATGATGTCTTCCTGATACTTTGCATACAACACCCAATAGCATTACCTAGTGACTCCTTTCATTTTCTTACTTGCGTACTGTTACCCTATGCCGTTTATTTACTTTAAAACATTTTTTGGACAATAAGATACATCACACCTGTATGCTACTTGTATTTAACTGAGTAAATAATTCTTCTCTTGTTTACAAATTGCACAATAGCCTGACTTGTTGCTCTGTCCATAACCTCCTGCAGCCTTATAACTCTCTGAAACTACTGTCAATTTTGATTACTCACATACTTTCAACTTCCATCATTAGTGATTGTGTCTTTGAATCCTCTCCCTAAGTGATTATATCTCTCTACATCCCCTCCTTTAACACGTTCCTCAAAGGTGAAGTATTTAAACAAAGTTTTGATGCCTGCTTCTAATAACACATCATGTAACTTTGGATTAAGTTTTTTAATTCCTTTACAATATTTTACTGCATTAATGAATTAATATAAATGCACGTTGCTGTTGTCTTTACAAAATGTATATTTCTTACTCATCTTTAGAAATCTTCTGTTGTGGATAATACTTATATATTCATTTGCTACTTTGACTTAAGTAATATATTTAAATGCAGAATCAGAACATGAACAGCAATTTCAGTCCTGAAATTACTGTTGAGTGCTTATAGTAATCTAGATAAGCAAAGTTTCCCTCACTCTGTGATTATAGAGATGCATTAGAAAACCACAGGATTCTGATGATCATATAGGAAATCGTAGATAAGAAACAGATCTGTTCACTGCTACCCATGGTTTCATTCATTAAAATATAAGCTTATGGAATTGTTTAGCTTTCAGCCATGCTGTGTTAGTATAAGACTTTGAAAACAAGATTGTAATTGAAATTTTCCTTTCTAAGTCTAGATAGGAAGCACTAACATTCTGTAACAAGAGTATTGGTGAGGTTATCAGCATCATTATGGAGTAGATAGGGTAGGAAATTTTGGAGTCAACATATTTACTGATAAAAATGAGAAACCCTAACATTACATACACAGAATGCTGGAGGAACTCAACAGATCGGGCAGCATCCATAGAAAAGAGTAAATAGTCGACGTTTCCGTCCAAGACCAAAACATCATCTGTTTGTTCATTTCCATGGATGTTGCCTGACCTACTGAGTTCCTCCAGCATTTTGTGTGTTGCTTTGGAGTTCCAGCATCTGCAGATGTGGTTATGAAACCCTAAAGTTGTTGTCCAATTCACCTTACTCCTTTATAACATGTGACTCACAGCACCTCAATACAAGGTGTGACATTGAAGCATATTCAACAATATGCCTATGAGCTATAATTCCACTCTAAATCATGCTCTTTGAGTCAGGGCTGGTGGATTCATGTGTACATGAAATTTTCACAGCATTCTGACAACTTCAATGATGTGGAATTCCACTCTTTCAAAATTAATTTATTGTCGGAGCTTTTAAAAAATCACATTTATTTCACTTGTTTTTTTCATCCTTTTTTTTGATTTTACCCTCATTGTAACTTCTTTTCTCTCATTTCATGCAAATTCTAGAGATGATGTTTATGACAAATTCAATATTTCTGATTTATATTTCCTTATTTGAACTCAGTACGTGTATCAGCGAGAATCCTTTGAACTGATTGACTGAAGATCATTCTGCTGCTTAGCTGGGTCACATAAGCCTCAGATCCTTAATAGCTGAGGAATTCAAATAACCAATGACAACAAAATGGCATCATGATATCAGAGAAAACTTGTGACTTGCTTTAAATGACAACTGCTCTTCCTTTCTTGTTGATTGCAAAATTCAACGTAAGCATTTCAGGGTTTACAAAAAGAAGTTCAGTGAAACCAAAGTGATTAAAGAAAGTTGTGTAACTTTTACCAGCTGTAGCTCTGCTACTTCAAATGTTTAATGATTTAACAATTAATCAAATAATGAATTCAAGTAGTGACATGATATAAATGTCACACTTGAGGTTGAATATAGCATATGGAGATGCTAACATTTCAGTTCTTCATTGGTGGTGACATCATTTATGGTAATATATAGTACAAATATATTTCTACAAATATAAATACTAGTACAAAGTATATTCTAGAAAATTAAGAGAAAGTTTACTGCTTTCAGTTCTCCAGAAAACTTGGGTAAGTTCCCTTGTGATTTTTAGAACCTTCAACAACTCCCCACAAACCTAGCTTGTATTGACATTGCTTCATTCTGGGTTCCCAAACCTCCCTGTCTCACAGGAACATCCTTTGATCCCACTGCTAAAGTCCTTAGTGAGATCTCACTGAACTAAGGCTCATCTCTTCCCATCTCAAACTCTATTTTTAATATTTTCCACTTTTCTGTGTTCCCGAAAAGTGGTTGAGGACCAAGTGCATCTGACCTGAAATGAAAGATACGGAGATTATCATGTTGGAACAGGACATCCCTTTGCATTTTGGGATCTTCCACATTTTGCCTCTGCATTTCTTTGAGCATAGTAACTTGGAACATTTAAACAGACAGCTGGATGTATATCTCAAACTGTTATTGGCAAAAACAGAAAAAAATGAGTGAAAGCACTTATAAACCTTGGACCTGGGAGGCAGATTGGCACAAGATTTGGATTAATATCCTCCAGGAAAAAAAAAACCTGAAATAAATTGTTTAAAATACCTGCACTGTAAATTAGGACTCTTAGTGTGACAGATCATGCTCGGTCCGACCCACTGCCTGCTCTCAAGTCCTGTGCTAATATTATGGGCACTCTAATTACTCCTGCAGCTGTGGAATCTCTTCCACTGCCCCTGTAAGTCTGTGGCCCATGGTCAGACTCAAACCTGTCCAATGATGAGAAAAACTGCAATAATCTGTTTGCACTGAATGAACAGTCACTGATACTACAAGCAGAGGTGTGTTGATTGAAAAAAAGCTGCTAAACTATGAAAATAATGAAGTAATAAATGTTTCAAAAAAATTCTAAATGGTGAAAACTGTCAACAGTGCATGGTAAAGCTGTGTGTTACAAATGTTGGGGTCTGAAGTAAAAGTGTTTTTATCCTCCATAATGCAGTGCTGGGATAAAATTCAATAGTGTGCCTTTCAGTTTAGAAATACTCAGAAGTTCCTTTCATTCATCACTGATCAGTTTGAAGTCAGTAGAAGATGATAAAGTAACAATTTTTTTTAAAAGTCTTGCATTATAAGGTGTCTTACATTACCTCAAGGTTGTCCGATGCACTAATGAAATCTTTTTTTGAAGGAGAATTACCTTAGTAACTTAGTAAATTCATAGCTAAATCACTTGCAGCATGATTCTACAAACACACGAGGTGGATTTCCCACACTCTTCTTCAAAGAGTGCCGAATGATCTTTAACAATCATTGAATAGGGTATAAGAGGACTCAATTGAATGTTAAGTCTAAAAGGCAGTAACTACAGCAGGCAGGGAGAACTCCTTTGGATTAACATCCTAGAATTGGAGCTCTATAGGACATGAGCACCTAACTTTAAGCGCTCTAGTTATGAGCCAGCCGGTCAAGGTATTTGCAACACATACCAAATACTAAATGGAGCATGTGTCCCAACTTTTCGACTGGAATTAGAAGAGATGATGAACTGACCCAAACAGCCACTTAGGAACTAATTGCTTAGCCATGGCATTTCTTATCTTTCCAGAGAAAGTCCGCTTATTTCTTTCATGCCTATTAAAGTCTAACTACAGCAATTTTGCCAGACTTTACAATTCTCAATTAAGTATTAGCAATAAGTCATCTTGCATCTGTAACCCATGGCATTGCCTGTAGTTTGTTCATATTGATTCATTTCTATTTCGTAAGCCATGCCACCAGGGTAGTGCTGCTGCCTTGCAGATCTGCTCCTGCTGAAGTCCTGATGAGAAGTCTCAGCTCAAAACATTGACTGTTTATTCCTCTCCATCAGGAGCTCTTCACCTGGGGTCCACAGAACTCTGCCTATTAATATAAGTCCATGGCATAAAAAACACTGGGAGCCCATGCTCTCCACAGATGCTGCCTGAACTGCTGAGGTCCTCCAGCATTTTGTGTGTCTTGCTCTGCTCCTACATTTGCTGTTTCTGCTGCACAAAGTTTCCAGGCTGACTTTCCATCTTACAGAAACTTCAGCTCAACTTAACTTCTTCTTTCCATGCCCTAATGACTATACTGCCATCAACCTGCCTCTTGATCCAGAAATGTTGTCTGGCCTATTTTTCCTTCCTAACACTTAGCTTTAATCATGCTTTTGGTCTCTTTTCCTACTGCTTCTTTGGGTACAAATTATCCAATTATCTCCATTAAATAGTTTGGATTGTCTCACTATGCTGAGGTATTATGTAAATGAACATTCATACTACAAAATTGAGAGTAGATGGTATTTGCATAAATTATGGATCATTGCTTCAGTTTTCCCTTTTGAACTCTAAACTGCATTACTAAAATCTTGGATTGTTCTGAAACCATACATTTATTAATAGTTAATCATCAGAACTCTTAATTCAGTTTTGATCTGTCATGTCCCCTTAAGAATGGAACATTTAATGTCAAAACTTTCATAATCATTGTAGGCACAGTAGTGCAGTGGTTAGCACTACGCTTTGTACAGCACCAGTGACCTGGGTTCAATTCCCACTGCTGCCTGTAAGGAGTTTGTATTTTTTCCCCATGACTACATGGGTTTCCTCCAGGTGCTCTGGTTTCCTCCCACAGTCCAAATAATTAACGGTTGGTAGGTTAATTGGTCATTGTAAATTGTCCTGTGATTAGGCTAGGGTTGAATTGGGGGATTGGTGGGCGGCGTGGCTCGAAGAGCCAGAAAGGTCTGTTTCACACTGTTTGTCAATAAATAAAATAAACAAATAACATATGCTTGTCTTGTCCATTCACAAACTCAGACTATAACCCAATCTATTGAATGGGTTAGCACCTCAGTTAAGTATATAATGTAAAGAAGTATCAGTGACATTTACTAAGGAATAGGAAGGGTGCTTAGATTGGAATGATTCCTTATTGCTGATAAGGATGTGTTCAGACTAACTGGGTGGTGCAATTTTTATATAATGTTCAAAGGAAACAGCTTTATACTTGATGAAAATGTTTTCTATTTTATAATGGCTTGCTATAGCATTACAAATGTGGATAAGATATAATATTTAATTTACATTCCTGAATATAATCAACTGACAAATTCATGACGATGATGTGTTACTTTTCTTGATTTATGTGGGCCAGCATAATTAATAAAGTGTGAAATTAGCATTCAAAACCACATTTGTGCAAATCCTTATTTTAGTGGAATTTGTTTTTTTTTTCTGAGGCTTTCAGAATGAATTCTGTTCATTAAGCAGCAACAATTTGTATATCACTGCAAGAAAATATTCCAAAGCATCTCACATGAGGGTGAGGCGATGTTTGGAGAGGGGAAAAATGCTTAATCAACAAGGTAGATTGAAGTGGGAACAGAGACAATGAGGTTCAGGAAGGGAATTAGAGAGTAGGCAGTTGAATGCACACAGAACTAGAAGAGGACAGTGTATTCAGGCAGGAAGCAAAGACAGCAGAGAGTAGAGATCCTGGAGGGATGTAGGATTAGAGGAGGTTGCAGAGATTGGGAAAGACAGTTGAGATCACTGAATGAGTCAGATAGAAATATGAGAATGTTTTATTTATCTGGACAGATCGCCAGTCTCAGGTACACATCAAGTTGCACAGCCCCCAAGGCAGCTGGCCAGCTGGGACTGTAGCTAAAGTCGAAGTCAAGTTTATTGTTATGTGCACAAGTATATCCGTTACATGCAGGTGCATAAAATATATTTAGTTGCAGGTACACATATTTTTATAGGAAAGTCCATTATTGGAACAAGTAGGAACATCTAAACCCCTTGGAGATCAACATGTTGATGTATTGACATAGTGATCAGGGTTGCACAGGGTTGTTGAAGAACTGAATGGTTGAAGGGAAGCTTGAACCCGCGGTGAGTGTTGTTAGGCTTCTGAATAACCTCATTATTCAAGTTCAAGTTTAGCTTCAAGTTTATTGTCTTTCAGCTCTTCACATGTATACAGCTAAATGAAACATAACGCCTCGGGGGGCTAAGGTGCAAAACACAGTGCATATAGTCACACGCAGTACATATAATTACAATCCAGCACATGCATCACAAAATAATACTGGCACGTCCCTGAGTGGCTCAGCCTGAAGATTGACAAGTTGACTTAAAATGCAAGGTGCATATTTTTATAAGACAGTATAATATTGCTAGCACTTTTATAATAAAATGAGCAATGGCATAAATATGTGAACAGCAGCAATAAAAGATGAAAAGTGACCAACACAGGTCGAGTGTGTGTCAGTGAGTTGGAGACTGGGAGGTGTGGAGAGGTCGGCAGGGCATTCAGACAAGGTCTGCAAGATGTTATTGGTAGCCTGCTGGCCACAATGTGTCCTTTAGGACAGGACAGCATGTCGAAGTCCCAGACCTCAGAATTGCTTGATTTATATGGGAGTGTTAGAGATTACTGTGGATCCTCCCAGACTTACGACTTCCACTCACTCACCGCTCCAGTACATGGAATCTTTAGCTTGTAACAGATCAAATTAAATTAAACATTATATTTGACAAGACAAGTTCTTTGTGGCTTCAGGGAATGAGTCTGTTTCATTTACTCATTTGGCTTTTCTTTTTGAATTCCTGACAATTGTTCAAAAATGTATTTGAGTGCAAGATTGCCAACTGGATCTATGCCAGTTTTTTTTTCATTTCAGGTGTGAATCTGCATTTTTGCTTTTGTTCAGAGTGCCAATATTTTCTTTTAATCCTGTCCTGCATTTATATGACCTCACTGATCCTTTTCTGATTCTTGTAGACATTTCACATCTCATTGAAGCCAGAACAGAGAGACCTACTGTTGTACCATGAAGTAATTTCAACTGGTAAAGAAATTTTGCTGTTATCTACATAGCCAACAAGGAGCTGCATATGAATGACGTGTTATAAGCACTCATTTAAATGATAGAATAACTATCTGATCAAATTGTTGTCTGAGCACAAGTTTGGATGAGTTTTTGAAAGTCACATTATCTCTCATTGATCAATCACAGTCTGTGACGATACCAGATCAGATTGCTAGCATTGGGTACCTCTATACAGAAAACATGGGGGTCACAATTGACTCTTTGCAGAGAAACTCCCATCAAAGCAAACATGTGATTCAGTGCACAGACTGCAGAGTTCTTACCTGGCTTCATGTTATCTGCAATATCCTCTCGGTGCACACAGAGAAAATACGAGCAGAAATCTGAGAAGTCTCAGAGGGCCCAAGCTTACTAAAGATCTCGGTTTGTGTGCTTTCAGGATGGAAAGTGGGTCCTGATAAATCAAGAGTGAGAAATGTCTCTAATCTTAATCAGTGTTTAGTTTACTCTTTGAGATGTCAATGGATTGCCTACTATCCTCTGAAACTGCAATTCAAACATTCAACATCATTGTGAGTTAGGAAAGGTAAACCAGCAACATCTAGTGGCAAGAGTGGGTCTGGCAATCAGTCTTTTCTCATTTAACATTACAATAAAAACAGGTTTGCCAACTTCATCTCAACCATAAATGAGCTTTACTTATGGGGAGAAGTTCTACTGAGCAAAGATTCATTGAAGTTCCACTCTAGAGGTTAGAGCTCATAACATTGGCTGACAATATTAATGGTGTGAGACCCTGTATACTTTCCACAGTGAGTGATCTCATGAAGCTATTCAAAGGAGATGAGAACTTCCACTGGTGACCAAGCCTCAGGTAATATATTAAAAAAAGTTGACTAAACACTTGCTCACAGCTGCACATGGGACACTTTGTCAAGATCAACTGCCAGTGTTCCTCCAATCCAAACAACAGCAGTTCAAAGATACATGTTTTGGCACTAACTTGCTTTGGTCTGACTTGAGGATGTGCAAGATGCTACATAAATGAAAGTTTTTTTTCTTTTTCACAGCAAATTCAATTCTGTAAGGGGATTGCCCAAAAAATAAATATATCTTTTCTTCATATTTTTCCATTAAGTGTGTTGAACATAACAATGAGAGTAATTTATACTGAGTAGCCAAGATCTTTTCTCCAATTTAGCTACTAGAACACCTGGAGACATTATGTAGAAAAGGATGAAAAAAATTGTTTTGACAACCTGGTTTTGAGATGAAGAGATCCACCTGGCATCTTTTTGCAATGATGGGTAGGCGATCCTGGAGATTGCATAGGATATGCTGCACAGAAACAGCTGTTCAGACCAATCAATTCATGTCAGTAGTCATCTACATCTTTCTGAAACCACAAACACTGTACAGTGCTCCACAGCAGTTTTAAATTCTTGGGCATTAGAATAGCAGATAAACTGTCATGGGCCTAGTCCATAAATGCAATAACAAAAAAGAAGGCACACTTGAATCTTGACATTCTTAGAAAGTTAAGGAGGTTCACCAAAGACTCTAGTAAATGTCTCAGATGTACTGTTGAAGATATTCCAAAAGGTTGCAACATGGTCTGGTGCAGCAAATTAAATTCACAGGAAGGTAAGAAATGGCAGAGAATAGTGGACTTGGCCCAATACATCTTTGACACATCCCTCTCCACAATTAGTTTTATCTACAGGAGGTACTGCCTCAAGAAGGCAACATCTATCATAAATGGTCCACACCATCTGGGCCATGGCGTCTTCTCGCACCTACAGTACCGTCAGGCAGGAAACACAGAAGCCTGAAGTCTCACACCATCAGGTTCAAGAATAGTTACTTCCCTTCAACCACTCAGTTCTTGACCCAACTGGGACAACCCTGCTCACTACAGTTTAGTAACAGTAAGGCCACTTTGATCTCTTGGCACTGAAGTGGCTTTTTTGTTGTTTTAATTGTGTTCTTGTAAAAATAATATTTAATTTATGTTTTTCTTGAGAATGCTGCAAGTGTACCTGTGATGATGCTGCAGTAAGTTTCTCATTGCTCCTGTGCATACACCAACTTGTGCATTCAAAAATAGACTCCATCCTGACTTTGATTAAGACCATTAGCTATAGGAGAAGAATTAAGCCGTACGGCCCATTGGGTCTGCTTCCCCATTCTATCAAGGCTGATTTATTATCTCTCTCAACCCCGTTCTCCTGTCTTCTCTCCATAACCTTTGACAGCCTTAGTAATCTAGAACCTATCACCCTCTTCTTTAGCTATATCAGGGATTTGGCCTCCATAGCTGGCTGTAGCAATGAACTCCACAGATTCATCACCCTCTGGCTATAGAAATTCCACCTCATTTCTGTTCTGAAGGGACATCCTTCTGTTCTGAGATTGTGTTCTCCGGTCCTAGACTCCCCCACTAGGGGAGCATTTTTTTCACATCCTCTCTATCTAGGTTTTTCAATATTTGATAGGTTTCATTGCAATCCCCCTTTATTCTTCTAAACTCCAGTGAGTACAGGCTCAGGGTCATCAATCACTCTTCATACGTTAACACTTTCATTTCTGGGATCATTCTTCGGAACCTCCTCTGGATGCTCTCTAATGCCAGCACATCCTTTCTTAGATAAGGGGCCCAAAACTGCTCACAATACTCCAAGAGCAGTCTGACCAATGCACTATGAAGCCTCAGCTTCTGATGTTCTGAGGTTTTATCTTTTCCTACACTGGGTTTTGATAGACTTAATGCCCAAGCTGTGGAGGCAGAGTGCCATCCTGGGTAGGCCTGTCATAGGATTCATCTTAGAAGGAATCCCTTGGGCCATACCTGGAAATTTCGCTTGAACCTGTGGTGCAGGATCATTGTGGAGCTGCAGAGCTGAAAGTACTAATTACCTCTAAAAAACGTTTGATCTCCCACCATAACTTAAATTTTCCATTTTTGCCAAAGGCACTCAATATCTACAAGATGAGATACTCTCTTCCACACACTCCATTGGCAATCCCCTTTCTGATGAGTGCATCACCTCTCACCCATTTATACTCAATCCTTCCCCCAGTTTCTTTTCTGCTACCTGATTAAATCTTGGTTCCCTCTTGCATCTGGCCAGGATAATGGATGGGAAAGTTGCAAAGGGATATGGGCCAGGGTCAGGAACTGTGACTGGCTCAGGAAGGCACCTTGATGAGTTGGGCTGTAGGTTCTGGTTCCATGCTGTATAACTCCATATTGCCATGCTTTACTTTCCATTTCATCAATTGGCATCTGCCTCCCCAATGAATACATCCCCTTCCCCCTCTACTAATTGTATTCTTCCCTCTCTACTTGCACAATTTTCTTCTGCTGATCACAGTATTACCCTCTTTCCCTCTGTTGATCACTATTTTCACTGGGTGCAGTCCTTCACATCGCTCTCACTCATTCTCTCTGCTTGCTGTTGGTACTTTACCATCTGCGTGTTCTGCGTTTAACTGCTGAACACTGTGGGCATGCTATCTTCATGCCAGAGTGTGTGGTGGCACCGGCAGGCTGCCTCTAGTAAATCCCCGAGTGCTTTCTTTGTTAAGTTCAATGACAAATTTCACTGTATGCTTCGACGTACATGTGATAAATAAATCTGAACCTGAATTTACTGATGGACTCTTCCCTGTCACTGATGCCCCCTTCCACTTCACTGATCACATTTTCCCCTCCTGTGACTGCACCCTTATCCTCTCCTAATGAAGCTACCCTTCTTTTGATGATACTGCTCCCTGCAATTGCACTTTCCTGAACCATATAGAAACTGCCTCTACCCAGTGCTGGTTTAACATCTCCCCTACATCGGACTCTCTTACCTCAGATTGCAACTCTCTTTTCCACTTGTGGAATGTGAGCTCCTGAATAAGGACCAGGGAAAAGATGGCAACAAGCATTTTTATCTTCGATGATGAGAATACATTGGTTAGGCCAGAGAGACCATATCAACATAAGCATCATACTGCGTATTATTGAGACAGTCTCTGAGGCCTCTGTCAGTCAGAGTTGACCATGGGTATTGTGTCCTAGCTGTCTAGAATCGCCATCTTGGGCAGTATGATATGGAGAGCAAGCTGTTGGCCATATAGCAAGCTCCCCCTCTCCATGCATCTGATGAGCCCAAAGGAACGGCAGAGACCAACACAGTTTGGTACCAGCAGTTTCCCAGGAGTTGCCAGTCAGCATCAAACTCAATGTAGGACTGCCTTAGGGACTCCAGCTCCCGATGTTTTTCCTCGGGGCTTACTCCTGAAGCCTTTCCCATAAGTAGGTGTAGCTGCAAGGCAGTGGAGATTTGAGATCAGAGTTTTCCTTCTCTTAGATGAGCTGCCAACCACGATTGACGAGCCCCATCTGTCCGAAACTACTAGTTTTAAGGCACCAGTAACCCACCTTTGACACTTCTCCTGTCAGTAGAAATGGTTCTGCTGGGCTTAGTAGCTAAGCCACTCATGAAGGCCAGGAGCTAGACTTGGTTGTCAAAGGCACACGCTATTGAGAGCATTAAATAGATAGCGAGAGCTTGCCCCATGACCACCCTTGGCTATAACAACCTCAAGGAACAGTATGCATACTCCATGACTCAAAGAATAGTATAGGTGCATACAGTATTTTGGTATAAGCCCCAGTGGATCTGACTGGATTAAATGGTCTGTTTTCAAAGGTTTCAAAGGTACATTTAATGTCAGAGAAATGTATACAATAAACATTCGCAACCACCCATGAAAACAGAGGAGTGCCCCAAAGAATGCATGATAGTTAATGTTAGAACCCCAGAGTACCCCCCAGCTCCTCTCCCTCCCGCGCAGAAGCAGCAGCAAGCAACGATCCCCCTTCCTCCACCAGCAAAAACAAGCATTGGCACCCACCACCGAGCATTGAAGCTTGCAGCAAAGCAGCAGCAAACATACAGACTTGCAGCACCCCAAAGACTACTCGTTCACCCAGTATTTGTCATACCATAGGCTCTCTTTCCCTAATAAGGGAAAAAGAAGTGTTTGCATTTCACAGCTACAGGGGAAGCATAGCAAACAACTCGCTGGTTTATGATGTTAAAAGACCGTTGCGTCACTCTTTCTGAGCTCTGTGCCCAAAGATCTCAGGTTTCTGGGCACACAACCTTAGATCTTCCGATTCTCATGACACGGTCATGAGACACTCCTGCTGGGACATGGTCCTTCAATCTGCCCATCTCCAGAGCCACGAAATCTCGGACCTCTGAAGGTGAGCGAAGCTCTTAGGCTGTGCCCTTGGCACGTTGAATAACGGCCAGTCATGAGACCCCGAGAGCGGGTCCCATTCCCACAAAGAACCATAGTCAGCGTGTAACTCCAGGTCAGGGTCTTCAAAAGAACCCTGAAAGGGAGAAATAGAGATATTAAAGATAGAAATAGAGCTGTTTCCAAAGGAGTTCCATTAGGTGCCATTGACTAAGCTCCTCCTGATTTTATCCTAACACAGAGTGGTGCAATTAATCCTTACACCATTTTGAATTTTCTACAAGTATATACTGTACCTTTGCTTTTAATGTTCAAAGTATATTTTATTATCAAAGTACATATATGTCAGCATAAACAACCCTGAGATTCACTTTTTTTGTGAGCATGCTTAACAAACCTATAGGGTAGTACTACTACATCGACTCAGGCCCAGGGGGCCGGCGTCGGCACTTCAGGTCAGGCCAAGGCCTTGCCTTGCTACTGGTACCACGTAGCTAGTACTACCTGTCTCTGGTTGGGTTGTCAGCGACTCAACCGGCACACCCCCTGGTGCACTTCGGTTAACCAGGGAGGAGGATGTGTAGGCACCCAGCAGGACTAAAAACAAAACCTGTCAAATGGCGGATGAACTCCTTGTGAGTCAATGGCCACCTGCCGTCTGTGTGAGGAGTGGTGTGCCACACAGTCTTTCGTTTTGTGCCTTGTAAGGCATAGAATAGTAACTGTAACAGGATTAATGAACGACCGCCAAACTAGGGTTTTCAATCAGACTGCAGAAGACAACAAACAGTGCAAATGCAAAAAGAAAAATAATAATATAAATAAATAAGCAATAAACATCAAAAGCATGAGCTGAAAAGTCTTTTGTTCCAGAGCCTGATGGTCGAGGGGCAATAACTATTCTTAAACCTGGTAATGTGAGACCTAAGGCTCGATTTTTCACTGATTCTAGATATAAATGGACTCTGAATCCGATGTTAGTTGAAGGGTTCACATAGTACATTGTACCAATGGGCAAATGATTATGTAATTAATGTATTGGATCAGTTTCTCTCTGCGATTTGGAGCAGACATTTCTGGAGAGGACAATTCTATATTTTTATAGTTGGAGCAGGTGGTCCTTCTCTTTGAATCACTGCATATTATACACTCAGTGGTCACTTCATTAGTTACGGGAGGTGTGTGTTCACGGTCTTCTGCTGCCGTAACCCTTGCACTTGAAGGTTTGATGAATTGTGCATTCAGTGATGATCTTTTGCACATCACTGTGGTAACGGGTGGTTACACAAGTTACTGTCGCCTTCCTGTCAGCTTGAACCCGTCCGACCTCTCTCATTAATAGGGCATTTTCACCCACAGAACTGTCACTCACTGCATGTTTTTCTTTGTTTCTCACACCATTCTCTGCAAAATGTTGTGGTGAGTATTGTCACATGGCAAGCCATATTGGAGAAGATGTGGCTTGTAAGTTCCTGCTCTTCTTGGCATGTAGGTGGTGGAGTCTCTGGCTTGAGAGAAAGTCTTAAAAACTTGCAGCAGTGCACCCTGGAGGAATTAATCTGTTTTTAAAGTGTTAAGTATTTTTGCCTCTTTTACATTAATTCCCTGATGCATTAGATCTGAAGATTATCTCTGAACACAGCACTTCTAATTCCCTGCCAGAGATTAGCTGCAATTTCTGGTTTCTGCAGTTTATCTTTTGCCTTTAGGTCAAGCGACTGCAGTCCCATTACACAGACATAAGCACCAAATCATTCCACTGTAGGACGGAGGGACACAAGTACAATAGCAACAGGCATGTTAGAAACCCTTTCGGTCAAAAAGCTAGCCAAGCCTACGCAGTGGGATATAAAACTAGTTCATCAAGATGGAAGAAAGTTTCCCCTGGTTATGCCAGCCAATATTTTCTTCTCGATCAATATCAACAAAACCAATTACTCAGTCATTATCACTTTGAGTTTGGAACAAACTCACTGAATACAAACTGCCTGTATTGTGTTTTCCAAGTTACATGAGGGAGACGGTGCCTCAAACTTAGTTCATTCCTGAAAAGGCCTTTGTCACACTCTGGCTTTGTGACCAGAATCATATAAATGCGAATCCTTTTTTTATGAAACACAGTCTACCAGATACTTAGGTTTATTCCTTCACATTTACAACTCAAGAAAATCTGAAGGACCGTCGGCTTGGCATGAATGTGGGAGCAGGTGTGTCCTTAATGACCATTGGTCGTGTCCAATGTAAGTAGAATTATTGGGGGAGAAGAAGTAATTACTGCAGGTGTAAATGCCAAATATTTTGATTGGTTAATAAAACCTTATCATCATGCTTCCTCCAGGGGAAATCAAAGCATCTCCTCGGCTGTTAAATAGAGGGTTAATCAGTGACATTCATATCACACAGTCAAATATTTGGGCAGCAGTGAAAACAGATGCTCCTGCACTGTGTGGACAAGCCACCGGATGTGTTATGTTTGAGAAGAATGAAAATGTGCCTATTTCCTGCAGGGTTCCCTTTGTCACACTGTAACAGCTAAGTGCAAGCAGATGCCCTCCGTGACATAGAAATAAGAAGCTCAGAACAATTGCTACTTCATGCCAATCAGCTTTGAGAGGATTACACACAAGGCAATGTATTGATAAGGGAATGCCACTTTTGTTTTGTGCTGCTGGCAGCTAACAAAAGAGGGCAGTGGGTGAGGCTGGTAACCCTGGCAGCTGTTGCAGCAGCGGTGAACAGATTGAGCTAGCCTTTGTAAATACAGAGCTCCCCCACCCACCCAAAACTGGCAGCAGCACTTAACGCTGATAAAAGAAATAATATTTGGTCCTTACAGAACATGATGGAGTAAATGAGCTTTGTGCAGGAAGCCTCTGAATGCACCTGCTCCTGAAACTCGTATCCCTGCACTGCTAGGAACCAATGGCCTGCTTTTCCCATTACAATCCTTACATATACCCATAATATCTGGAAAAAGTTGGAGAGTGTGCCTAATTAAATAGCTCTGTCAAAAGAGGCACCTTGGGCACAAATCAGACAATGAACTTTTTCTCTATTACAAAATTGTCAATAATAAAGCCAAATGCTAAAGCCTCCAATAGAAAGCTTAAAACTGGAAATAATTACAAGTGTGAATGCAAACGAAATACTTAGGCTCCCTTGCAATAGGTCAATGTATGTGAATATATCTTCTGCTAAAAATTAAGGACCACGGTAACCGTGTTCAATGCTAAACTTATTTTCATTTTAGTTTGGAATCAGTTGTTCTATTACTGGAATACCTAAAAGGTTTTTGCTATCTTACAGCATAATTCCTCATATGCAGTTCATAGTATTTTGGCCGATTGAATCCATGTTGTCCATTAACCACCTATTTACAGTAAGGCATTTTATTCTTTCCACATTCTCATTAACTTCCCCAGATTCTACCAACATATGAGTCTGGGACGGAGTCTGGCTCTGTAACTCAGAAGGAAAGGTGGGGGGTGGACAACAGGTGAGCTGTGATGATGGCGGATTCATTAGTTAGAGAAACAGACAGGAGGTTCTGTGGGTGTGAACGAGATTCCTAGATGCTATGTTGCCTCCTGGGTGCCAGGGTCTGGGATATCTTGGACTGAGTACTCAGCATTGTTAAATGGGAGAGTGAACAGCCAGAGGTAGAGGCCCACGTAGGTACCAGTGACATAGGTAGGATGAGTGATGGGGTTCTGCAAAGGAAGTTCAGGGACTTAGGCGCTAAGTTAAAGGGCAAGACTTCCAGGGTTGTGATCTCAGGATTGCTACCCGTGCCACGTGCAGGTGAGGCCAGAAATAGGAAGATTATATGGGTTAACATGTGGCTAAGGAGTTGGTGTAGAAGGGAGGGCATAAGATTTTTGGATCATTGGGTGCTCTTTCAGGTTAGGTGAGACCATTACAGAAGAGATGGTTTGCACCTGAACTGGAAGGGGTTTAAACTAGCGTTACAGGGGATGGGAATCAGAGTGCCAGAATGGTTCGTGGAGAGATTAGGGAGACATATATTGGTAAGACCTCAGACAAAGTCAGAAATGAAAAGCTTGAGCATGATGCAACTAGAGTCCTGAGTGGTGTATATTTGAATGCAAGAAGTGTGGTAGGAAAGGTGGATGAGCTCAGGACATGGATCAACACCTGGAATTATGATATTGTTATAATTTGTGAGACTTGATTGCAGGACAGGCAGGAATGGTAGATCAATATTCTGGGGTTCTGTTATTTTAGGCATGACAGAGGGGGAGGGATTGAAGGAGGAGGGGTGACATTACTAGTCAGGGAAAACGTCATGCCAGTGCTCCAGCAGGACAGACTGGAGAACTCATCTAGTGAGGTGTTATGGGTGGAAATGAGAAATAAGAAAGGCATGACAATGTTAATGGGGTTATATTACAGACCACCTAATAGTCTAATAGTGTGTGGCACGTGGCCAAGTGGTTAAGGCGTTGGACTAGTAATCTGAAGGTCGTGAGTTCAAGCCTCAGCAGAGGTAGTGTGTTGTGTCCTTGAGCAAGGCACTTAATCACACATTGCTCCACTCCACCCAGCTGAAAATGGGTAACAGCAAAATGCTGGGGGTTAACCTCACGATAGACTGGCGTCCTATCTGGGGGTGGGGAAGCTCAGTCACCTCAAGCCACAGAAACCGGCACAAGCACGGTCTAATGAGCCTATAAGGCTCAGGACAGACATTAATTTTAACTTTAACTAATATTCTAGGGATTTAGAGGAACAAATTTGTAGCGAAATCTTAGACTGTTGCAAGAAACATAAGGTTGCCATAGTAGGTGATTTTAACTTTCTATATATTGACTGGGATTCCCATAATGTAGAAGGATAGAGCCTGTCAAATATGTTCAGGAAACTTCCTTTAATCAATACGTAGAAATCCCAATGGGAGAGCATGTGCAATACTGGATCTGCTATTAGCGAATGAGACAGAAGTTTGTATAGGGGAGCACTTTACATCTCGTGAACACACTTGAAACTATTAGTTTCAAGGTAACTATGCAAAATAGGTCTGGTCTACTGTTTGAGATCCTAAATTGAAGAACTGCCAATTTTCATGGTATCAGGAATGATCTGGTAAGTATAGATTGGGACAGGCTGTTTTCTGGCAAAGGTGTACTCAGTAAGTGGGAGGGCTTCAAAAATGATATGATGGCTTGCAGGGGGATCTGCATTGGCTGGGTAAATGGGCTGAAAAGTGGCAGATGGAATTTAATGCAGACCAGTGTGAGGTGTTGCATTTCGGTAGGAACAACCAGGGGAGGCCTTAGCCAGTGAACAGTAAAGCACTGAAGAGTGTGGTAGAACAAAGGGATCTGGGAATATAGGTCCATTGTTTATTGAAAATGGCATCACAGGTAAACAGGGTTTTAAAGAAAGCTCTTGGCACATTCAGAAATCAATATATTGAGTACAGGAGATTGGATGTTATGTTGAAGTTGTATAAGACTTTATACTTCCTAATTTTGAGTATTCTGTGTAGTTTTGGTCACCTTCCTACAGGAATGATGTACATAAGGTTGAAAGAGTAAAGAGAAAATTTACAAGGAAGTTGCCAGGTCTGGAGGACCCGAGTTATAAGGGAAGATTGGAATAGGTTTGGAATTATTTATTAGAACATAGAAGATTGCCTGGAGATCTGATAGAGATATACAAAATTATGAGGGTATAGACAGCATAAATGCAAGCAGGCTTTTTCCATTGAGGTTGGGTGGGTCTACAACCAGAGGTCATGGGTTAAGAGTGAAAGGTGAAAAGTTTAAGGGGAACATGAGGGGAAACTTCTTCAATTGGAGGGTCATGAGAGTGTGCAATGAGCTGCCAGCACAAGTGGTGCATGTGAACTCGATTTCAATATTAAAGAGAAGTTTGGATAGGTGCATGGA
The DNA here is from genome assembly GCF_030144855.1 of Hypanus sabinus. Lineage (NCBI taxonomy): Eukaryota > Metazoa > Chordata > Chondrichthyes > Myliobatiformes > Dasyatidae > Hypanus > Hypanus sabinus. Next base: position 46,772,412 of record NC_082725.1, read on the forward strand.
TAGTAGGGTATGGAGAGCCATGGTCCCGGTGTACTTTTGTGCTGTATCTCTCTATGATTCCATGAGAGAAAATTTACAGGAGCCAATTAACCTGCTAGCCCACAAGCCACTGAGGCGTGGGAGTAAACCCGAGCACTGGAGGAAACTGCACACAGATTGTACCCTGGTTTCTGGCGCAGTGAGGCTATGGCTTTATCAGCTGCATCACTGTGTTTTTCTAACCATGAAATACAACGCACTGAATATCCTAGCCCTTATATTATTGCTTACATTTATACAGCACCTCAGGATGTCTCCAGACATTTTTCAGCCAATCTATTTATTGTCAATTTATAGAAAGAGCATCAGTTAATTTGCATATTCCAAAACCCTGCAAATTGTACTTAACTACTGGGTCAAACAGAGGAGCAATTCCTATCCCTGTTTTTTTTGCCTGGTGTGGTGAACTACATATACCTGTCTGGACATGCCCCCCCCCACCCCCCGCTGACTGCTCCTGTGACTCTGCCCCAATAGCCTATATCTCGCCTCATGTCTCCAAGAGTTATTGATGGTGCATCAGCTGGGGACAATGGGGATGAAACAGGAAGAAGCCTCACTTTCCTGCACTGATCTAGATGTTATCATTTCAGTTTTAACACAGAAATAGAAAGAACAGTTGCTGTTCACAATTAGCCTGTTGAGAGATGATGAAGAATGTTTGGCTCTGTGGTTTTCAACAACTGACCACTGCTATTGGTTAATCTATCAGAACCAGAACTGAACCTCTAGAGGAAAGATAGCGAGATTTTGGTTACATTTCTCATTTAGAAGATGGTGCAGCACCTTCAGTGTTAAACTAGCTGGTAGAGATAATATGGCTAACTTGAGGTTCAAACGTCAAAATAAATTTATTATCAAAGTACATATGTATATGTCACCATTTACAACCCTGATATTTGTTTTCATGTGGGCATACACAGTAAATTCAAGAAACAGAATAGAATGACTGAAAGACTTCCCCCAACAGGATGGACAACCAGTGTGCAAAAGACAATAAACAGTGCAAATACGAAAGAGAAAAAATAAGCAATAAATACTGACAGCATGAGATGACGAGTCCTTGAAAGTGAGTCCATAGGTTGTGGGAACAGTTCAGTGACAAGTGAGTGAAGTTGAGTGAAGTTATTCCCTTTGGTTTATGCACCTGATGATTGAGGGGTAGTAACTGTTCCTGAACCTGGCAGTGTGGCTTCTGAGGCTCCTGTACCACCTTACTGATGGCAGCAGTGAGAGGAGAGCATGGTCTTGGTGGGGGTGTTCCTTGACGATGGATATTGCTTTCCGCTGACAGCGCTCCATGTAGATGTGCTCAACAGTGAGGAAGGCTTTCCCTGTGATGTACTGTGGCATTGGTGTTTCTATACCAAGCCGTCAATAAACTCTCCACTACACATCTATGTCAACGTTTTAGATGCCATGCCAAATGTTAGCAAACTTCTAAGGGAGTAGAGGCATAGCTATGCTTTCTTCATAATTTCACTTAGGTATGGGTCCAGGATAGATTCTCTGAAATAGTAACACCAAAAAATTTAAAGTTGCTGACCCTCTCCTCCTCTGATCCCTCAATGAGGACTGGAAAATGGACCTCCAGTTTCCTCCTCCTGAAGTCAATAATCTGCTGCTTTGTCTTGCTGAAAGTGAGTGAGAGGTTGTGTGACACCGCTCAGTTGGTTTTCAGTCTCTCTCCTATATGCTGATCCATCACCACCCTTGATTCAACCAGCGACAATGATGTCATCAAATAATTTAAGCATGGCATCAGAGCTATGACTAGCCTCATAGAGATATATGTAAAGTAAGCAGAGCAGGGGACTAAGCACACTGACTTATGGTGCATCTGTGCTGATGGAGGCTGTGGAAGAGATGTTGCTGCCAATCCAAACTGACTAAGGTCTGCAAGTGAGGAAACTGAGGATCCAATTGCACAAGGAGGTATTGAAGCCAAGGTCTTGAAACTTATTGATTAGTTTTGAGGGGATGATAGTATTGAATGCTGAGCTGTAGTTGATAAAGAGCATCCTGATGTATGCTTCTTTGCTGTCTAGAAGTTCCTCAGTTGAGTGAAGAGCCAAAGAATGGCATCAGTTGTGGACATGTTGTGCCAGTAGGAAAAATGGAGTGAATTCGAGCCACTTCACAGCAAGAGTTGCTGAATTTCATCTCCAACTTCTCAAAGCTAAGTGCTGCTGCATGATAGTCATTGAGGCAGTTTATCACGTACTGGTATAACTGAAGCCTGCTTGAAGCAGCTGGTACCTCAGACTGTCAAAGAAAAAGGTTAAAGATATGGTTGAACATTCCAGCCAGTTGATTAGCACAAGCCTTTAATACTTGGCTTGGTACCCCAGTTGGGCCGAGTGCTTTCAGTGGGTTCACCCTCCTGAAAGATGCTCTCATGTCAGCCTCAGGGACTGCAACTCTGGCTCAGAGTTAAGAGTGCTTCCACTGGATCAAGTCTGACACCTCAGCCATATCTCCTTTATTCAGGGAGTGCTATTGCACTATTGGAATGAGAGAGTAGGAGAGAATGGGCCAACGTTTAGGCTTCAGGCAACATTACAAAAAAATAATCTGATCGCCATCTCATTTCTGTCCCCGGGAGAAATGTGTTTACATTGCCACTGTGTTTTTATATAACAATAATAACTACACTTCAAATTATTTCATGTCAGTAAAATAGTTTTTGATGTCATGAGGTTATGAAAAGTACTACTGCTCTTTTTTATTTTCATCTTGGCGTGAATTATTACTTTCATTTTCTACATTTTAACTTTATCCTCCAAGGAGCAGATTACCATTCACATGCATCCTCTGTTCCCAGCCATACAGCTCATACAATTGGCCCTTCATCCTGTGTAAACTGACGCAGAAGCAGCAGGCGTTCTGACCACAGTCTGCCTCACCAATGAGTGAGAAAGCGGCAAGAACAATTCCACCATTACAAAAAGAGAAAGGAGCTCTGGATAATTTTCTCTTAATCCCTTCTTGGTCCAAAGTCAGAAAGGCTGATATGGCTAAAATCATCATAGTAGATGCAACCTGCCCTGTAGAGGTCAGATGGGAGCAAAACACAAGATGTGGAGTAGGAAGAAAATGGAGACACAAGAGACTGCAGATGCTGGAATCTTGTGCAACACACAAAATTATCTACTGCTCCAGATTCCAGCATCTGCAGCCTCTTGAGTTGCTATTAGTTGGAGAAGCCTACTTCTGGTATATTTTACAATTATTTGAATAAGCCCTTGGAGTTTTCTTGATATGGTGTATTAAAGTATAAAAACAGGCCCTTTGGCCCAACTCATCCATGCTGACCCAGTTGTCTACTTGAACTTGTTCCATTTGCCTGTATTTGGCCCATATCCCTCTAAACTGTCCTATCCATGAACCTGTCCAAATAAGTTTTGAGCATTGTAATTGTACCCACCTCTACCTCTTCTTCCTCTGACAGCTCCTTTCATACACCCAACACCCTCTGTGTGAAAAAGCTTCCTCTCAAGCCCCTTTAAAAATTTGCCCTCTTAGGTCAGGAGAGGGTGGAGAAGGGGAATAAAGGAGTGAATCAGCTTAGGGTGGAGAGTCATGAGAGTGAGGAGGAAGTTTCCAAGAAATAAAAATGATGATGGAACCCTACCAAATACCAACCGCAGGGCAATGGGTGATGGGCTGTAAATTTTGGAAGATACAATAGAACTTTCATTACTGGTGAACAAGGCTAGTCCAGGTCCCACAAAGAAATCCTAAGGAGTGGCTTGGTGTTTACAGCTGGGATATCTCAGTGGATGTCATGATACAAGAGGGGCTCTCCATCCAACCCAGTTTCCCCTAAGTCACCTGCTCTGTCTGACTCTGGTTCCAATTTATTTCAACCATTGGGCCTTTATTATTTCAGTTATACTTTCTTCTGTTTACTTTGATTTGGCTTTGTGTTTGCCCCAGATTCTACAAGTTTCTGACAAGCAGCTGCTCAAACACCAGGCTCAGTGCCCTGTTCCCCACTGTGAGTTCTGGCTAGGCGGTACTCCATGTTTGGAATTTGCTCTCTACATTAAGTTCTAATCACGTTGCAGCTCAACAGCAAAACAAAAACCTCCCCGATTCGCTTTCTTGTTGTTGTTTCTCTGTCTCGAAGACTGCGCCTGACCTGAATTCTAGCCCAGCACAAAACAAGTGTGAGACGGGACAGCTGGTGAATAATAAAGTTCTTATTTGTGTTTCTATAGAGCAGCTGCACTTGAACAGATGATCAGAAGCTGTGCAATCAAAGTGTGAATAGCTGAATTGGTAAACTGCACACAACCTTCCCAAAGAGCCCTCAAATTGCTGCGGGCAGTTCGTATTTTATTTAGTTAAGGTCTCACGAAGGCTGCAGAGTATATGTAATTGGCAAGTTACATTCCCATTAACAATAAAAACACTCTTGAAACCTTTCTATCTGGTTTAATCCTGGCAACTATAAGTTTATTGAGCAATAAAGTACAATTAAAAGAGAAGCCAGTGGAAGGGCTGAGAGTAAGCTCTACATGAACGAGAAATTAATTAAACTCTGGAGTTTAATTTCCTCTTGAAGAAGTATTTGAGATATCTCTTTGTGATCAGAGAAACTGCAGGGCCAAGGATTCACTGTGCCTTTGCTGTTAGGACAATATTAAGGACAGCTGATGAAATCATGCAAGTATTGGCATGTGTTTGCAAACATGCAAACCAAAGCTTAAGGTTGTTAATTTTGCTTTCTCACACTGTGCTCAGTTTAATGAGAAGACGGGAACTGTTTACCACACGAGTGCTCGAAGCAACCAGCCTGGCTGACACAAGCTCTAGGGAAAAGAGGAATGTGATGGTGGGTTCTGAAGAAGCAATTAGGCTGGGAGAAGGCCCACCAGTCCTTAATGAGGGGACAGCGGTGGAAAGTGTTCAAGTTCCTGGGCATCAACATCTCAGAGGATCTATCCGAGGCCCAACATATTGATGTAATCATGAAGTGTGCCAGCAGCTATAACTCATTAGGAGTTTGAGGATGTTTTGTACATCACAGAAGACTCTACCACAGAGATACCGTGCATTGGAGAGTATTCTGACCAGTTGCATCATAGCGCAACCCTCCCCAGTGTCGAGGACGTCTTCAAAGGCAGTGCCCCTCAAGAAGGAGGCATCCATCATTAAACATCTTTGAACATCTGGGACTCGACATCTTTTCTTTGCAAACGTCAATGAGGAATTATAGGATCCTGAAGATCCACACTCAACATTGTAAGGATGGCTTCATCCCCTCTGCCATCAGGTTTATGAATGGTCCCGAACACTACCTTGCTCTTTCTCTTTTGCACGATTTATTTATTTTTTGTACTTATAGTAATTGCTAAGCTACAATACAAATTTCATGACATATATCAATAATAATAAACTTGATTCTGATTTGAGCAGTCATCCAAAATGTGCCTTCTCAGGAGATTTTATTTAAGTGAAAGAACACACTTAAATATATCTCATGGAGCCTTACTGTATCTTAAGCTGTTGTGGTCCTGGCACAATGTTCCATAGGTTTGGAGATTCACTTGGTAGTGAAGAAAGTTTCCTAACTTTTTCACAGGATCTAGATCATCTGTGAAAAAGGGCAAAGGATTGGCAGATGGAATTTAACTCAGATAAGTGTGAAGAAGGGCAGGATTTACGCAGTGAATCTTAGGTCCCTGGAGTTGTTATTGAATAAAAAAATCATTGGGTAGGAATACATTGTTCCTGTCATCACAGGTAGAAAGTGTTGTCAAGAAAATGTTTGCCTGCATTGGCTGAGGCACTGAGTACAACAGTTTCAGTTGTACAACACTTTGGTTAGGCCACACTTGGAGTATTGTCTGCTGTGCTGGTCACCACACTATAGGAAAGATGTGATTTAAGCTACAAAGGGTGCAGAAAGATTCTCAAAGATGCTGTCTGGAGGGCTTGAGTTATAAAGAAAAGGTTGGATATGCTGGGTCTGTTTCCTCTGGAGCAAAGGAGACTAGGAGGAGACAGGACAGAGGCATATAAAATTATCAAAGCCATATATAGGGTGGAGAACTATTATTTTTCCCTCCCCCGTGGTGGGGTATTTAAAACTAGAGAACATCAGCTCAAGGCAAGAAGGACTGTAAGGTTTAAAAGAGGATCTGAGGGGTAAATTTTTCAGAGTAGTTGGGTGTCCAGAATGAGCAATCAGAGAAGGAGTTATAGGCAGGAACATTAACAACATTTAAGAGGCATCGGAACTGGCACTTGAGTGAAGAAGGCATAGCAGGAGCTTCTGTGGAGGGGAATGGGCAGTCAACATTTTGGGTTGAGTCTCTTCATCCACACTGACACAAAGTTTAAAAGGTGGATAGAAGGATATAGAGGGATGACGGGCTCAGCCAACATAGAGGTGATGGGCCAAAGACTCTGTTTTTATGCTATTCAGCTCTATGACTCTATTCTGCCTAAGCCTTCTCTTATGTAAGTATTGTACAGCTTTGCACTGAACCATCCTGGCATGTTGAAATATGAGAAAATAAGAAACAGAAGCCGGGGCAGGTCACTCTTGCCGGCTTCTCTTTGTAACACGAACCTGGTTAATTTTTTACTGCTGCACCATGTCCCTGCATGATCTCATATCCTGTGATTCTCTCATATTATAAATCTACTGAGTCCTATCTTGAATGCACTCAATGACTAAAACCTTGTGACCTATTTGCATGGAGAATATCGGGATGACTGTCACCCAGTTCTAATAATTAACCTTGAACCACAGTGAAAGGCAGAATATACTTTCGTAGTAATCTGCATGCTTCTATTAGCTTACACACAGGCAAACAGTTATTTAAGGTCCACAGTTATTTAAGGAATTGCTCCAGATTTATTTACAACTTATGCTATGGGCTGATTTTCTTTTAAGGAAGATTGTTTTCTTAAGGAAGCTCTTGGCTAAGATGCCAGAACTCCACGAAGGAAGTTCAGTTTGGACCACTTCATCCTGCTAGGATTGTTGACAATCACATTCACCAATTGCTATCTTTTAATCTAGGAGATATCCAGACATGAAGCTTGGAGCTGTGCCAAAGAAACAAGTACTTCAAACCCCTCCCATGCCATGTCATCAAGTACCAAAGTAGTATTTTCAGAAAAGAAAACGGGCTAATTTATGGATGAAGAGTCAGAACTGGCTGCTTACACCATCCATCTCCCGCTGAGAACCCAGCCCTACCCTCGATGAAATAAATGGAAAATAAAAAATGTCCACATGGTGGTACTGAAGTAGATCCATGGGTAGGTTACCTTGAAAAATTGGGTGCATCATGTGGTTGAGCTCAATGTGTTGTTCTGTTAGATACTATCAGATGCTGTTTTTCACTTGTGAGGTACTGCCCCCAATAAAGGATGATCTATTTGTAACTCTTTTCCTATTTAATCACCTACGCTTGCAGCAAACAAAAGAAAAGCACAGATACTACATTAGAGCTTTTGGGAAGTTAGCCGAAATTGATCCAGTCTGAGAGAAATAGAGAGGTATTACGTTTAGCAGTGGCATTGGAAATAGCAGGCAAAGATGCAGGCTGTGAACTCAAACGATGCAGATGGCAGGGTCACATGGAAGGACAAGGAATAGAGAAATGCAGTGATACAGAAGAAGAAAATCATATTGCTGCTGGTGCGAGCACAGCCATGAGAGAACTTGGTGAATTCATTAGCCACTAATATGGTAGAATGAAGTATAGTGGAGGAAGCATATAAACCATGAGGAGGAGGTAGGAGATTATCCACCGTTTACCATGTGTCACCAGGAATCAGAGGAAATGACTGGAAAGTGTATGGTCAAGCTGAAACTATTGCTAAAGAGGTATAATATCTGGACATATTTGTATGATGCATTCGAGTTCAAGTTTAATTGTCATTCCATTATACGAGGGGTGGTTGATAAGTTCGTGGCCTAAGGTAGAAGGAGATGAGTTATTAACTTCAAACTTTCTGCATAATCACTCAAAGAGTTGAACTGCATGTGTATGTAACAAGAGCTGTATAACTCATCTCCTTCTACCTTAGGCCATGAACTTATCAATCACCTATCTGTGGACACTTCCTGGAGGTCCAAGATCCGTGTGCTCCATGAGCGCTGGACTAAGTGTGTAAATGTAGGAGGGGACTATGTTGAAAAATAAATGTGCTAGGTTTTCTAAAATTGACTCCTTCTACCTTAGTCCATGAACTTATCAATTACCCCTCATACATGAATGCCCAGAATACATCCAAATGAGACAGCATTACTTTGAGGCCAACGTATAAAACACAGTACCAATGGTCACACACAGCACAAGGTACATACAGCACATATAAGATAACGAGCACATAATGTCATCAGTAAAATATATTCGCACAAAAAAATATAGCCCAAGACCCTGAGTACATCAACGTTGCAGCAGTCTACAGTTGAACACAATGCAGCTTGTCTTCTGCCAAGTTAACACGGGGGCAGCACTGACTCCAGCTGGATGTCATGCTCCACCACCTCCTGTGGAGTGCACCACTCCAATGCCTCTCTCCTGAGTAGCAGTAAACAGTCAACAACACAGCTTGAGGCCCAGTCCTTGCTACAACCGAGGCCACGCAGCTTCCCCTCCACCCAACCCTACCGCCCACCAATGAACCAGTGAATCGGACTTGCAGCATTCTACGTTAACTGTGCCCAACAGGGTCTTCCAATCACAAGAAAAGTAGTTAAAACGATCACTTGCTGCTAGACTGCACATCGCCTTCACGCACTGACTCCTCTGAAGCAGGTAGCACCGTGATCTGTGCCAGGTCCATATCCTTCAGTTTCTCCACCAGCGAGCAACTTGTTGATGGGGTGTGGGCCTGTGTGTGGAATTACAGATGCAAATTCACGCAATGCTATTTATAAAAGTGGAACTAATAACTTGGGCTAGCAAAGTGGTTAATGTAATTGTTGTTGCGTGAATGAAATCACTGGAGAAAATTACTGGTAGATACATAGCAGCTTCTTTATTCGAGAAAACAAGGTACAGCAGGGTTCATATGGAGACGCTTTCGGTGGAAAGGTCTGCTGGTCCAAAAGAGGGCTCAATATTTTATGTACCAAAATTCAAAAGACAACCCCATATTTACAATGTATGGACAATGCTTTCTTTGAAACTACAAACAACTTTCACATCTCTTGATTCACATCCACACCACAGATGTCCAAATGAATTTTAATCAAAATTGTCTGGACTGGGACTCACAGCTTTTAGGAACCCATTGTTCAGAGCTGCGCTCCAAATTAAATGCACAATACGTTTTCAGATGTGAAGACTGGTAGTCAAAGCCAACTCCTAAACGCAAAAATCACTCTAACAGTAACACTATTACCATGCTAGTGATCACCAACTGGGGTTCAATTCCTGTCTCAGCCTGTAAGGGGTCTGTACATTCTTCCCATGGCACCACGGGTTTCCTCCCATACTCAGAAGACATACTGGTGAGGTTTAGTGAGCCATGGGCATGCTATGTTGGTGCCAGCAGTGTTGTGACACTTGTGCGCTGTCCCCAGCACAATCCTCACTGATTTGATTTGACACAAGTGATGCGTTTCACTGTATATTTCAATGTTTTGATGCATATGTGACAAATAAAACTAATCTTCAAAAAACTTTAAATGAATATTTGGTGTGCAGAATGGGGCAAGTTCATAAAACAACTTTGCCAGGAAACTGTATACGTAATAGAGTTAGACAATGAGGAAATGGAAATAAGAATCATGATCCAAATCCATAGCAACCTAGAGGAGTGATCCTAGAGGATCCTCAGGTTATGAGGGAAGTGAACGCTTGGTTCTTTGTTGTTGGTCGAGTCAATGACAATCTGCTCATCAAAGCATCTACAAAGATAGGTTTTACTCTCAACAGTGAGAAATAAAGACCCTCTGCTAACCTGCCCCTGCTGTATGACATTTCAGACTAATGGCACCAACTCAGAGCAAGACTTGGAAAGCTGTGCACACACATGGCTATGTAACATGGCCAAATAGGTCTGCTGTGGCTGTCTGGATCTCTTTGTTGCCAGTCATTTTACTTCTCCTTCCTATTCCCACACTAACATACTTGTCCTCTGTCTCCTCCACTGCCAAGTTGAGGCTAACCACAAATTAGAAACACGGCACATCATTTTCCTCCTGGGTATTCCCCAACCTGGTGCAATAAATGTGGAGTTTTCCAACTTCTGATAACCGCTCCCCTCTATTTGTTTTCTCTTCTTTTTCTCTTCCTGATGCCCCTGGTTCCATCACCATGTCTCATTCCCCAGCACATCACCCATATACTCCTCCAACTAACTCCCCTCCCCTCTGCTCTCCACTGCTCTTCTTTTCTCCATGCTCTCCTATCAGATTCCAGCATTTTCAGCCCTTTGTCACTTCCCAGCTTCTGACTCCATTCCCACTCCCTCTCCTCCAGCTACCTTTCCTCACCTGGATTCACCTGCTAGCCGTTGCTCCACCCCTCCCCAACCTTTAGATACTGGCTGTCTAACCTTTGTCCTTCAGTCCAGGTGAAAGGTCGCAAGCTAAAGTGTCCATTTCCCTCCATAAATACTGTCTAACTGGCTAAATCCACCAGAATTCGCATTTTGTACCACTTCCTATATCCCTGTAGTCACTACTTGGTGAGGAGAGACATCGATGATAAAATTCAGCCAAGTCTTCAGTACTACAGAACAGCTATTTTTGGCAAATTAATATCAAGGATGTTTGAAAATCATAACCTGACCACAAAAATTCCTGGTCCACCAGACAGCAAGGATCACTGACTTCCTGCATATTTTGAACCTTGGATTATCTACATCAGACATCCTAAATCATTGGAGAGATACCATCATATGACATTCACAAAATCCTCCAAAACCATTGTAAGAATAAGCAAGCTAACATCAATATCTTATTCCAGGCAACTTCCCCAGACCCCCGAGGTCCTTATTTGTTTATTTATGATTGATTGACTTATTTATCTATCTACCTATCTATATATTTTGAGATGCAGCGTGGAATAGCCCCTTCCAGCTCAATGAACTGTACCACTCAGCAACTCACCTGTATAATAACCCCAGCCTAATCACAGGACAACTTACAATGACCAATTAACCTACTAAGTGGTACATCATTCAACTGTGGGAGGAAACTGGAGGACCCTGAGGAAATCCATGAGGTCACGGGGAGAATGTACCAACTCCTTATAGATGGAGTCAGAATTGAACTCTGAACTCCAATGCCCTGAGCTGTAATTGCACTGTGCTTAACACTATGAATTTACACTCACTTGGCTCTGCTAAGCAGGTTACGTTGATCACATGTTCAACCTCAGACTAAATGAAAAGATAAAAGGGTGTTCTCGAAGCTCCCTGGATTGAGGAATTCTGTTCTTGAAAGGATCACAGTGAGAAGATGACGTATCCACTCATGTTCTGGGGTGCACAGACCCTCAGCTGAGACCAGGAGGACCCAAGAACTCTCCAGCAGGTATTATCAGACCATGTTCAAGTTGTCATGTACACAAGTACCGTGTGTTAAAGATACAAAGAAATACTTGCTTGCAGCGGCCTCACAGGCACGTGGGTACAAGCAAAACGCAGAATATAGTTTATATACAAATTATACAAACAGTGTAAAGATAAAAGACTCTACAAAACAAGACATTAGTGCAAAGCAAAACACAATCAGAGACAAGTCCATAGAAGTTCAAAAGGCAGTCGGTAGTGTTCCACAGCTGAAGTAGGATTAGGGCTGTACAGGTCAGTTCAGGAACCAGATGATTGTAGGGAAGTAGCTGTTCATGATCCTGGTAGTGTGAGACTTCAGGGTTCTGCACCTCCTGCCTGATAGTAGCAGCAATAATGACTGGAAATATTAAATATTTCTCTCTCCATAGTTGCCACCTTGCCTGCTAAATATTTTCAGAAGTTTCTATGTTTATCTTAGATTGGGATGATGTGCAGAACTACATGTGAATTCTGTACTGACAACGAATCATTCAGCCCATTTACAAAGAGCTGTGCACACAAGCTTACTTCCATACCCATTCCCTCCAGTCATTGTAACTGCTGGTGGAAAGTCTTCTCTGTATTGCTTAAGGTAATATACAGTGCTCAGTGATATCAAAGATCTTTAATTCTCTTCTAATCATATTTAACCTCAGGCAGGATTATATCGTTCATATTATAATAAGTTGGTTGCCTGGTCAATTAAGTTTCAAACTTACACGGACAATGCCATTTAGAGCAGTTATTTTTTAGTGCAATGGCTGGTGTTTCACTATATAGGATATTGAACAATAGTGCAGCCACATAATTAGAATTAGAAGTAAAATAAAAGTTTTACATTTATATGGTACCTTTCATAGCTTCTGAACGTCTTAACCAACGGAATAGGTTTGTAGAACAGGATTTCAGGGCACACTCCAAACAGTTTGCACACAGCGAGATGTCACAAACAGAAATGTGATAATGACCAGTGGGGTGGGATATAATCACTGGAACTATTCCCCTTAGCAGTTCTCCTGCCAATGAAGTTTAATGATTCTCTCACTACACAGATGTTGCCGCTCAGATTCATGCGATCATCTAGCAATTATATCACACATCCACATACCAAAATAAACACCTCTTTCTGGCTTGTAATATTGAAGGATGAGAACACAATCACCCAAATTTATTCATAACATTCTGGTGAGACTGAACATTGCTACTGATTATGTGGTGACACCTTTTGCTTTTGGGTATTCGTGCAAGATGAGCAATGCAGATTGCTCTGCATCTCTTGCTATTATAATTTCCATGTTGAGGTTCTTTGCTATGATTACATCCAGTTATGTTAAACCATTACAGTAAAATCTTGATAATCGGCTATCCGGTTATTGATATACTCCAATGGTTCAGCATCTGGCTCACCAGGTAATGATTGACCTGTTCCCTTTCAATTCACACTGTGCCCCAATTTCACTAACAGGTTCCCACTCTCCTTTCTACCAGAACCCTGATGCCTACACGTCGTTTTAGTTACCAGGGCTCTGGCTCCTGTAAACCGTTTCACTCACTGGGATCCCAGTCCCTGCAATACACAGCAGAAAGTTTACTACAATACTGTGTGACATCTAAAAAAGTGTATGTATTAGAAGTGTGTTGAATATTAACTAAAATAATATTCAATAGTCCAGAAAATCTGCCAATTCAGCATTATCAAAGTCACAAGCATGCAGAATTATTTTGTGTTTTACTCTTCATAGAAACAAGCTATTTGGTCTAACTGGCCAACATTAGAATATGTTCTTCTTATGAACCTTCATCTACGTCTTTTATGTATCCTGCTACCTCTTTCTTTTCCTTTGTCCTTCATGTTCTTATCTCAATTACCCTACAATAATTAATTGTATTTATAGCAGTAAACCCCAAATCTCAGAGGCACAAGAGACTGTAGATGTTGGTACCTGAGATTGTTAGGACTCCAGTCGATTCTGGGGTTAACCAGCAGGGGGCAGACATATTTCCCTAAGGGTTATTTTCAGAACTGATTGGACTTCAGTTGGAATTGGACAACTGATTGGAGATGAGGCTGAGTACAGGGCTACGGTGGGAAACTTTGTCACATGGTGTGAGCAGAATCATCTGCAGCTTAATGTGAAAAAGACTGAGGAGCTGGTGGTGGACCTGAGGAGGGCTAAGGCACTGGTGACCCCTGTTTCCATCCAAGGGGTCAGTGTGGACATAGTGTTGGCCGGAGGAGAATTACAAATACCTGGGGATACGAATGGACAATAAACTGGACTGGTCAAAGAACACTGAGGCTGTCTACAAGAAGTGTCAGAGCCGTCTCTATTTCCTGAGGAGACTGGGGTCCCTTAACATCTGCCGGATGATGCTGAGGATATTCTACGAGGCTGTAGTGGCCAGTGCTATCATGTTTGCTGTTGTGTGCTGGGGCAGCAGGCTGAGGGTAGCAGACACCAACAGAATCAATAAACTTATTCGTAAGGCCAGTGATGTTGTGGGGGTGGAACTGTACTCTCTGACGGTGGTGTTTGAAAGGAGGATGCTGTCCAAGTTGCATGCCATCTTGGACAATGACTCCCATCCTCTCCATAATGTATTGGCTAGGCACAGGAGTACATTCAGCCAGAGACTCATTCCACTGAGATGTTGCACTGAGCGTCATAGGAAGTCATTCCTACATGTGGCCATCAAACTTTACAACTCCTCCCTAGGACTGTCAGACACCCTGAGCCAATAGGCTGGTCCTGGACTTATTTCCACTTGGAATAATTTACTTATTATAATTTAATTATTTATAGTTTTCTATTGCTATATTTCTTCACTATTCTTGGTTGGTGCGATTGTAACAAAACCCATTTTCCCTTGAGATCAATAAAGTATGTCTGTCTGTCTGTTTCTTGTTATTGATGATTGACTCCGCATGTTCCCAATTAATGTCTGTGTACTTAAAACCAGCTTCCTGTACCTTACTTTGCTCACTCTTAAGGTGTGAACTTTTAAGTAGCAAGAGCCTCTGTGGTTCTTTTTTTGGGGTCTTTTCTGTGTTCTTGATGTCTGCTCACCACCTGCGATTTCTGGATCTCATTTGTGCATCAGAATCTTGGATGCTGAATTTGTGTATGGATTGTTGAATTTTTAGACTGCTTGCCTATTTTTTAGACTGTTTTTTGTTTGCTCACCTTAGCTAAAGGAAAGTAAAACTTGTTTTTCAGTCTGCACATCAACTCCTGCTGGCACCGTGGTTTCTGTGCTTGGGTTTGCTCAAAATCCTCAGTGGCAGTGTGCTGGATTTCCGACTCAGCATTCTGAGTTTGCTTCCCGATCAGGCCATTCACTTTACAGAGATTCTGGAGGATCTCAGCTGGTGAGGCACCATCAATGGATGGAAATGGCAGTCGATGTTTCTGGTCAACCCGAAATGTCAGCTGTCCATTGCCCATCATAGATGCTGCCTTAACTGAGTTCCTCCAGCAACAATCATCACTCTTGCCCCCAAAATCATTCTCTAAATCTTTTCAGTAACATTTGCGGGGTATCAATATCCTTTTTAACCATTCCTCACTTCTCTTTAACATCTTTCCTGAGATATTTTTGAAACCCAATGCAACGGATGAATACCCAACGATTATTGATAATCAGAGTTATAGCTGGATAGCATGGTGAAGGTCTGATAGAAATGTTTCTCTGATTTAGACAGGTCGTCCTTAATGCGACTCAGTCTTTGCCAGTAGGAAGTAGTGAGATAGACTTAAAATAGTTCTCTCTGGCTGCAGATAGACCGCGCAAACATCAAAACCTGAACTTAGATCTCAATGCTCGGACACAGAGACAATTGTCAACAAATTGGTCAGAATAGTCCAAAAGAAATTAAAAAAAAAATTAAGTTACAAATGCTTACAGATGAACAGATGTTTTCTTCCTCCTTTCATAGCCAGTTCCCATCCCCACCCCCTCGACCAGTCTGCAAGGCACCAGCTGTTTCATGTAGAATATGCTGCACCTTTTGGAGAGGAAATAACTTCAGCCTGACTGTCAGAGATATTCCCAGAGATTCAGAAGTGCTAGCTTGCAACTTGCAAAGTCTAAAAGGGTTAAATCCCACATGAGAATTATAACTTTATTTGCATACCTCAAATTCAGGGGAACTGGATGACTCAGGCAAACAGCTTCATTAGTGCGCATGGGGCTTTGAGAAACAAGCAACAATTACACTATGAAAAAGCAAAACTTGTTTGCAAAGGACTTGGGAATAGGAAAGATTTAAATACTAGCCATCCACAGTGAAATTCTGTGTTTGAATTGAAAGTGTTCACAACCTCCTCTCCAAAAGTTCTAAGGTTCCTGTGTGAAATAGGTTCCAGTCGGCCAAGCCTCATTTTTATCACTGCTGGGCCCACAACCTGCCATAATTTAGCTCTAATTGGCACTTCGGCTGAACAGAATCATATCAGCGTCTGGTACAGAAAATGGAAATGTCGTGCTGGTGGTCTTGTCACGTTGGGTTGAAAGTGCATCATTGAATTTGTACTCCAGGAACCATATCCTTCATTTCACTGTGGCTGATAGGCAGCCTTTTGTTTGTAACCTGGACTTCTGGCATTAGCGGTGGAGCAATCAATTTGCAGAGCGAGAGCTTAGGATGAGTTGGGGAGAAGAGTTTAAAAAAGGAGCGTTTTGCAGGGCTCGGCGCATTAGTGGCTGACCAACTGATTCATAATTCATTAGCAGGAGCAAATAGAAGTAAAACAGGGTCAAAGCAGGGCGACTATTGTGTGAGTGGACCAGTGTAGGATTGGGAAGATGAGGCTTTGGCTCAAGAGGCTTCAGCAAGGATGGACAGGTAAGTAGCAGGTAATGCTTTCGTAGTGGTTGAAAAAAAGTCACTGAATTACATCTAATTAAATAAAGTATGGATGATGCAGTGTCAGGTGATATGCCGTAGCTGCATGATGTGGGAACTGGTGAACCCCATTGTGGTTCCTGGTGACCACATCTGCAGCAAGTGTTGGCTGCTCGAGGAACTCAGGCTCAAATTTGATGCCCTGGAATCTGAGCTTCAAACACTGCGGCACATCAGGGAGGGGGAGAGTTACCTGGATTCTCTGTTTCAGGAGGTAGTCACACCCATTAGATTAGCTGCCTCAAATTCAGTCTGTGGTCAGGGACATGAGGATGTGACTGCGAGTGAGGTGGGAGTGGGATCCAAGAGACAGTGCTGGAGGAGCCTCAGCCCTTGAGCTTCTCTAACAGGTCTGAGATTCTTGCTCACTGTGTTGGTGAGAGTGGGGGCTGTGGGAAGGATGAGCAACCTAACTGTGGCACTGTAGCTTAGGGAGCCATTCAAGAGCGGGGAGAGAAGAGTAATGTAGTGGTAATTGGAGATAGTATTGTCAGGGCAATAGACAGAGTTCACTGTCATGAGGATAGAGCATCCCGAAGACAGTGCTGCCTGCCTGGTGGCTGGGTTCAGGAGATTTTATCTGACCTGCAGAGGAAGTTGCAGTGGGAGGGGAAAGATCCAGTTGTCGTGGTCCATGTGGGTACCAACGAAATAGGTAGAACGAGGAAAGAGGTTCTGCTGAGGGAATTTGAATATCAAGGGACTAAATTAAAAAGCAGAAACAAAAGGGTAATAATCTCTGGATTACTACCCGAGCCATGTGCAGATTGGCATAGGGTCAAATGTGTGGTGATATCATGTGTCAGAACATGATTGGACAGAGTTCAAAGCATGTGCAGAAATAATAGAATGATCAAGAAACTTGTATGTAAAAAACATGGTTGCTGTTGCTGTTGCAAATAAAAGTTCTGGTTCTATTCTTCCAAAATATGGTTTGTTATTAGTAACCTACGGTACGTATAAAGAACACAACATGGTGTCAGAAGTCGGTGTGGAAGAGTAATACATTTCTGAATACAGGAGAATTGAAGATAATTGAAGAAAAAAAGAGTGTCAACTGTTTTGGTGTTTTCTAACAGTTTTACAAATGGAAGGACCGCAACCGTCACTATCACTTCATTTGTCTGGGAACGTAACTGAGAACTGGAGGAAATCCAAGCAGTGTTTTGAAATATATTTACTGGTGATCGGAGCAGATGAAATACAAGAAAAAATGAAAGCTGTGCTTCTACTCCACATAATAGGTGACAACGCAATTGAGGTATATAATCAGTTTATTTTTGAAGATGGAGATAATTTAAATTTTAAATCGATAATGGACAAATTTGAAGCATTTTGTATACTGAAGCATAATGTGATGTATGAAAGATATAAGTTTTTCACATGTAAGCAGAAAGCTGGTCAAACGATTGATCAAATTTGTTACTGAGCTGAGACACCACAGTAAAGCATGTGAGTTTGCAGAACTGACAGACTCTCTCATTAAAGACAGAATTGTTTGTGGCATTCTGGATAATGGTCTGAGAGAAAGACTGTTAAGAGAACCAGAGGTAGATTTTGAAAAAGCTTTGGCGCTCTGCAAAGCTTCAGAAACCGTGACGTCACAGGCTAACGAGCTTTTCATTGTGAGCTGTACAGACACTGTAAAGCACAAACACATTAGAAAAAATAATGAAGCAACAATGAGACTGACAGAAAGCAAGATGTCATCTGAGAGAAAAATATTATGTGATCACTGTGGGTGGCAACATCAGCCAAAACAGTGTCCGTCGTATGGGAAAATGTTTAATGACTGCAGAAGTAGAAAGAAAATAAAACAAGTAAATGCAGTGCTTGAAAATGAACTTGAGGAGTTTTATATAGATGTGCTTTGTGAAAACAAATAACATAAGAATGATTAGACTATTCCACTGGAAGTGAACCAAAACAATATTCTGTTTATACTTGATACTGGAGCACAAGTAAATACTCTTGCAGAATCTGAGTTTAACGCATTAAAGCCAAGACCAAAGATACATCAGACAAATATATAAGTGTTTGGGTATTCAAGTGCAGACAATCCAGTTAAAGGAACATGTGTGGCAAAAGTATCACACAAAAATATTGAGCACACACTTTCATTTGTGGTAGTGCCAAAATATGTACAGTCAATACTGGGTCTACCTGCCTGTGAGAGACTGAATTTGGTGAAAAGAGACTTAGTCCTGGACAGTGACACAGAGTCAGAATACGGTGACTTGCTGAAAGAGCGAGAGAGAACAGAATTTGATTCCAATGTGGCAAAAGTAAAAGAAGTCATAAAGAAAGATCCCAGACCTATCCCCTTGTTACCAACATCTGACAAAGCATTGCCACCTAAACCAAGAGTTGCAATGTTGCCCTCTGGAAGTAACACACATGCATCCATGGGCCCTGAATTCCATCACAATCTCACCTCTGCAGGAGGACAGAGCCAGTAAAATAGATTACTGATCTGAAACCAGAGAGTGACAAGAATCAGGATCCAATTGAAGAAGTGAAAGCACAAGTGAAGGAATTGAGAAGTTTTATTGAAATGATAAAGTCCCAGCATAAAAAAGAGATTACACAGTTAATGAATGAATTAGATGAAGAAAAGAAGATTTGTATTTCATTACAATTGGGAAGTGGAAGGAATTAAGAAAGCTACAGTACTTGAAGAAGCACAACCCAGATCATACATGGTCCAAACAGAAGAAGGAGCAGTGTTAAGAAGAAATCGTAAATA
This sequence comes from Hypanus sabinus, assembly GCF_030144855.1. Lineage (NCBI taxonomy): Eukaryota > Metazoa > Chordata > Chondrichthyes > Myliobatiformes > Dasyatidae > Hypanus > Hypanus sabinus. The sequence continues at coordinate 46,791,641 of NC_082725.1, forward strand.
CCTCAAGAAAGAGCCAACTTCAGAGTTTCAGGGTTAACTGATGCAGACCAGCCGAAACATGAAAATAAGAACGAAACACAAGAACTGTGTGAACCACTGAGAAGGTTTACTCATGTTCGTAAACCCCCAGAGAGACTGATAGAGACATGTTAAATTATGCATTTGCAGTGGTCAATGTTGCTAATTGTTTTTCTTTTTAAGGAAAAGAAGATGTGATATCATGTGTCAGAAGGTGATTGGACAGAGTTTGGAGCATGTGCAGAAATGATAGAATGATTGAGAAACTATGTAAAGACATGGTTGCTGTTGCTGTTGTAAATAAAAGTTCTAGTTCTATTCTTCCAGAATATGGTTTGTTATTAGTAACCCACGGTATGTATAAAGAACACAACAAAGAGATTAGAGAGTTAAAGGCATGGCTCAGAGATTGGTGCGGGAGAAGTGGGTTTGCATTCTTGGGAAATTAACACCAGTATTGGGGAAGGAAGTAGCTGTACCAATGGGACAGACTCCACCTGAACCGTGATGGGACCTGGATCTTAGCGAATCGCATAACTAGGGCTGTGCATAAGTCTTTAAACTAAATAGCGGGGGGTGGTGGGTGGGTTCAACGGATTGTAGAAGTATGGATAAAGGAAAAAAAATAGAGTGGATAAAGATAAATAAAAAACAAGATAAAAAAGAGAAAAGAGTAGAGTGAAGAAAAGTCAAGTGCAAAAGAGTAACAGATTACAAGATTTCAAAAGCACAATGAGTGTAAGGGCACTTTATTTGAATGCCCGTAGTATTCAAAACAAGGTCAGTGAACTTGTGGCACAAATCAGTACAAAGGGGTATGATTTAGTAGCCATTACAGAGACGTGGTTGCAGGGTGGAAAGGATTGGGAATTAAATATCCAAGGATATCAAGTACAGAAGAATAGGCAGGAAGGTAAGGGAGGTGGGGTAGTGCTGTTAATTAGGGATAGATCAGGGTGATAGTGAGAGACAATATAAGATCTAAGGAGCAGAATGTTGAATCCATTTGGGTAGAGAATAAGAAAAGTAAAGGGAAAAATCAATGGTGGGAGTTGTCTATCGATCTCCAAATAATAACATTACAGTGGCACAGGCAACAAACAGAAATAGCTGAAGCACATAAGAATGGAACAGCAGTTATCATGGGGGATTTAAAATTGCACATAGATTGGGTGAATCACGTTGGTCGAGGCAGTCTTGAGGAGGACTTCATAGAATGCATCCATAATAACTTTCTTGAATAGCATGTTACTGAACCTACAAGGAAGCATGCCAATTTAGATTCGGTCCTGTGCAATGCGACGGGTAAAATTAGTGATCTTGTAGTTAGGGATCCTCTTGGAAAGAGGGATCACAGTATGATTGAGTTTCTCATACAATTGGAGGGTGAAATGCAAGGGGTGATTGATAAGTTAGTGGCCTAAGGGAGAAGGAGTCAATTTTAGAAAACATAGCACATTTATTTTTCAACATAGTCCAGTCCTACATTTACACACTTAGTCCAGCGGTCATGGAGCATACAGATCTTGGACCTCTAGACAGCGTACACAGATGGATGACTAATAAGTTGGTGGCCTAACGTAGAAGGAGATGAGTTATACAGCTCTCGTTACATGCACATGCAGATCAACTCTTTGAGCGAAAATGGAGAAAATTTGAAGTTAATAACTCATTTTCTTCTACCTTAGGCCACAAACTTATCAATCACCCCTGCTGTGGACACTTTCTGGAGGTCCAAGATCCATCTGCTCCATGACCACTGGACTAAGTGTGTAAATGTAGGTGGGGACTATGTTGAAAAATAAATGTGCTAGGTTTTCTAAAATTGACTCTTACCTTGGGCCACAAACTTATCAATCACCCCTCGCAGTTCAATCTAAAACCAATGTATTATGACTAAATAATGGAGACTGCAATGGGATGAGGGAGGATTTGGTTTAGTGTAGACTGGGAACACAGGCTATATGGTGGGACAATTGAGGAACAGTGGAACAATTTCAAAGAGATTTTTCACGGTGCTCAATAAAAGTATATTCCAGTTAAGAGCAAGGACAGTTAGGGTGGGAGAGCCAGCCTTGGATAACTAAGGAAATAAGCAAAGGCATCAAACTAAAAGCTTGTGCATACAAAGTCGCCGAGTAGTGGGAAACTGGAAGATTGGGAAAACTTTAAAAAGCAATAAAGAACCACTAAACGAGCAATAAAGAAAAGGAAGCTAGATTATGAAAATAAACTAGCACAACATAAAAGTCTTAATAATTATATAAAGCGGAAAAGGGTGGCTGAAGTGAACTTGGCTCCATTGGAGGATGAGAAGGAGGAATTGATATTGGGAAATGAGGAAATGGCAGAGGCTTTGAATGACTATTTTTTGTTTGATCTTCATGGTCAAGGACATTTCTACCATGCCAAAGAGAAATGTTATGGATGTGATGGGAGGTGAGGACCTTGATACAATTGCTATCATTAAAGAGGTAGTGCTGAAGAAATTTGTGGGCCTGAAGATAGATAAGTCCCCTGATCCTGATGGAATGCAGCCCAGGGTAATGAAAGAAATGGCAGAAGTTATATTAGAGGCTTTGGTGATAATTTACCAAAACCCCCTGGACCCTGGGCAGGTCCCGGCAGATTGAAAGACAGTAAATGTCACACCACTGTTCAAAAAAGGATGTAGGCAAAAGGCAGGTAACTATAGGCCAAACAACACATATAAAATGCTGGTGGAACACAGCAGGCCAGGCAGCATCTATAAGGAGAAGCACTGTTGGCGTTTCGGGCTGAGATCCTTCAAAGGGTCTGTGTTCCACCAGCATTTTGTGTGTGTTGTTTGAATTTCCAGCATCTGCAGATTTCCTCGTGTTAACTATAGGCCAATTAGTTTAACATCTGTAGTTGGGAAAATGCTTGAAGCTAGCATTAAAGAAGAAATAACGAGGTATCATGAAAGAAATGGATCCAAAAAGCAGATGCAACATGAATTCAGCAAAGGTGGGTCCTGTTTGACAAACTTACTGGAGTTCTTTGAGGATATAATGAATGGATAGAGAGGAACAGATGGATGTTATTTACTTGGATTTCCAGAAGGCGTTTGATAAGGTGCACATAAAAAACTTATCCATAAGATAAGGATGCGTGGAGTTGGAGGTGATGTATTAGCACGGATAGAAGATTGGTTAACTAATAGAAAGCAGAGAGTTGGGATACATGGGTGTTAATTCTAGTTGGCAAACATTGGTGAGTGGTGTGCCACAGGGGTCAGTACTGGGCCCGCAATTGTTCATGATATACATTAACGATCTGGAAGAGGGGACCATGTGTAGTGTGACTAAATTTGCTGATGATACGAAATTGAGTGGAAAAGTAAACTGTGCAACAGATACAGAGAGTCTGCAGAGAGATATAGATAGGTGCAGTGAATGAGCAAGGGTCTGTCAGATGGAGTACAATGTTGGTAAATGTGAGGTCATCCACTTTGGAAGGAAAAATGAGAGAACAGATTATTATTTAAATGGTAAAAAATTGCAGCATGCTGCTGTGCAGAGGGACTTGGGAGTGCTTGTGCATGAATCACAAAAGGTTGGTTTGCAGGTGCAGCAGGCTATCAAGAAGGGAAATGGAATGTTGGCCTTCATTGCTAAAGGGATTGAATTGAAAAGCAGGAAGGTTATGCTGCAACTGTACAGGGTACTGGTGAGGCCCCACCTGGAGTACTGCGTGCAGTTCTGGTCTCCTGACCTGAGGAAGGATATACTGGCTTTAGAGCTGGTGTAAAGGACGTTCACCAGGTTGATTCCAGAGATGAAGGGAATGACTATGAGAAGAGTTCAGAAGAATAAGAGATCTTATCAATGCATATAACATTTTGAAAGGGATAAATAAGATAGAGGTAGGAAAGTTGTTTACAGACGTAGGTGAGACTAGAACTAGGGGCATAGCCTCAAGATTTGGGAGTAGATTTAGGACAGAGATTCATAGAGTGGTGAATCCGTGGAATTCTCTGCCCAATGAGGTAGTGGAGGCTACTTCAGTAAATATATTTAAGACAAGGTTGGATAGATTTTTGCATAGTAGGGAAATAGAGGGTAATGGGGAAAAAGCAGGTAGGTGGAGATGAGTTTACGGACAGATCAGCCATGATCTTATTGAATGCTGGGGCAGGCTCAATGGGCCAGATGGCCTACTCCTGCTCCTATTTCTTATGTTCCACTCCCAGGTACTGCATCCCTCATCTCTGAGAAGTGCAGGTATTTGATTGCAAAATAAATTTGATCATATAGAGGATAATTTGGAGTAAACTGCAAGAATCAAATACAACCAGAAACAATACTGTATTATATCAACTATTCCCATAGATTTGAATGTAAATGCCCTGCATCCTCAAATCACAGGCAGGGACTATGCCGATTTATTTATTGAAATAGGTCCTTCTTGCCCTCATCACCCAGCACTCCCCTAACTTAATCCTAGCTTAATCATGGGAAATTTATAATGACCAATTAACATACCAACCAATGCATTCTTGGATCACCTGGAGGAAACCCACACAGTCACCGGGAGAACATGCAAACTCCTTACAGGCAGCAGTGGGAATTGAACCCGGGTCGCCTGGACTGTAAAGCGTTGTACTAACCACTACGCTAGCGTGCTGCATTGTATTGGCCACCTCCATGCTGTGAGAAAGTGGTGGTGAGTTTTCTCCTTGCATTTTCTTCCATGGCTGCTTTGTAACCAGGCAGATTGTTAGGCCTAGCCTGGCAGCAGTTAGGAGTGAACAGTGTTGCTATGGGTGGGAGTTACTGAGTTACCGAGTAAGAACAATGGTTTGTGAAGTTAAAACAACAGACAAAATCCTGGAATAACTCAGGAGGTTAAGCAGCATCAGTGAAGGGAAATGGACTATCAATGCTTCAGGTTGAGAATCTAGACTCCAAATGAGGGGTCTCCAGGTGAATCATTGACTGTCCATTTCCACCGTAGATGCTGACAGCTGTGTTCTTCCAGTTTTTTTCTGTTGCTTCTGATTCCAGCATCTGTATTTTTCATAACTCTGGCTTATAAATTTGAAGCTGCTCACTTTTGGCTGTGTGGTGTGTACAGTGCACAACTCCTGTAGTTGAATGGAAAGGTTCAAAGCAAACCTGATATTGGACCCTGGATGTCAGTTCTGCCAGGCAGCGGAGACATATCATCCAACAGAGCTGAAATAAAGGGCAACCTGCCAAATTATTAGTCAAACCTCTCCTTCCAAGCATGAAAGGAAGGGGCAGCATGGATTGAGGAAAGCGGGGCAGTGATGAGAAGAGGGGCATTGGGGAGGCATCACACAGTTGCTCTGGGATTCATCAGCCCATCAACATGGATGGACAGGGACAATTCAGGTGACTGGGTAATGAGGGAGATCAAAATGTTACCTTTGCTTTGCAAGAAAAGTCATGTTTGAATCAAAATTGCAGGAATTTTACAATATCTTTTTTGTGGGAATTAGTATGTCAAGTTTAGGTGGTGGAAGGACCATGCTGGATTATTTGTAGGTGATTAATGGTTTACTAGAATGCAATAATACAGTGCTCCCACATCAGGCAACAATGTTTTAAAAGCTTACCTGATAGTCGGCCCCTTTAAGAACCACCTACTGTATTAGACCACGTCTAAGTCTGGGTTTGCTTAATTGCAACCGGTGCCAGGAAAATAACGATTACCTAACATAACGATTACATAGGGTAGTGCAAAATGATTGGCATGTGTCCAAATTAACTATCAACTTCTCTTCGCAGATTTGCACGACAGGTTTCGTGAGAAGTCTGAAATTAATAAACCATATAACCATATAACAATCACAGCACGGAAACAAGCCATCTTGGCCCTCCTAGTCCGTGCCGAACTCTTAATCTCACCTACTCCCACCTACCCGCACTCAGCCCATAACCCTCCACTCCTGTCCTGTCCATATACCTATTCAATTTTATCTTAAACAACCTATGTTTGCATGCACAAGGCATTCAGTACATCAGTAAACCACATAAATAATCCCTCAAATGTATGCTCAACCTTCAGATTGCAATGATATCTTTGATCATTTTTAAAGGCTTCTGTACAATTTAATTTTCCAATCTGTAAGCAGTCGAAGATTCTCTGTTTCCACTTGCTGTTTCTGCGAGAGCCATAGCTGAGGTTTTCTTCTTTCCTGGAAGAATATCTCCAACTCTATTTCATGAAGGTAGTTTAAAATTACAAGGGCCACATTGCTTGATCCTGAAAGAGAGCTCTCCGCATTAGTCCTTGCATCAAGAGATGTCCAGTGTCTAAATGACAGCCAACGTGCCCAGAGAGTTAAGGACTACTTATGGTATAGAGACACAGCTGAAATCATTTTGGAGATCCAAAGGACAGATGTGGTATTAAAGAGTATATTGTGGTTTTGCTTGGATTGGGTGAGCCTTTGGGTCAACCAAGACTTTCCTTTTGTATATCCATTTGTAGGTTGTGTGTAACTCCCACGGGGTCTGCAAACTCAGGAAGGGTCAATGGTAATAGAATCCTTACATGACAGCTCCACAGATTGTCCTGGTTATGTGACTTATTGGGGCCAGGTGATCATCCACTGAGTTTCTGTTTCTGTTTTCATTTCATGTTTTCGGTATCTTTTCTATTCACCCCTTCTTCCTCTGCCTCTCTTCTAGATTTGATGCAGAGAGACTAAAGTGTTGGAAAATTAAAATCCAAAAAAATCTAAATGTTAGGTGTTAGACTGTATAGATGTGATGGGACATGAAAAATAATGCCAATTGAATGTAATGGACTCAAAATTTGTCCACTAGGTTCAGGCCTCTATTATTCCTCTATTTCCCATCCATCACTCCAAAACCTATGGTACAGGACTATTAACACTCAACTTCCCCGAAGCTTCCACCATTGTAGACATGCAAGTTTTGGCTCTTGGTATTAGTTGCTCTTCAACCGCAAAGCATCAAAACCAATACCAATTCTCCTCCAAAATATTGCTACCTTGTGTTGCTGAATTGGAAGCACAGTGGGAAATTCAAATATGTTAACCCTCTCTGACATGCTCCAGAGTCATTGACTAATAAAGATATTTGAGGCTGGTCTGATCAAACCTGAAAATGTTGAAGTAATTTTGTACAGTGAACCTATTTGGAAGAAATTAGAGCTAAGCCATTCAACTTGCTCATTCTCACCTAATTGATAGATGCACTTAAACTTTCAATCCTAAGTTATATCAGGTCAATTAATGGATTTATGACTGAAGGTAAGTAGATAATGGATTTAAAGTGCTGTTCAGCATGATCCAACTTAATGGTGGAAGAACCCTGGAGGGATGTACAGTTTACTCCTAATAGGGATGCAATATACTGCAGATGCTGGATCTGGAAGAGGAAAGGAAGTGCTGGAGGACACGCAGTGTCTATGGTGGGAAATGGACAGTCAACGTTTCAGGTCAAGATTCTTCACCTATTCACCTTCTTCTAATGTTTTAATTTCAGCTTTATAACAAAAACTGCTAACCCACCTGTAGAAGAAAGCATCAGAACTCTGAACTTTTATGTATTATGACTCATGATGTGCTTGGATACATGGAAGTATTTAATGTACTAGCACCGCAAATGTTTTTGCAAAACACATGCCACAAATGAAATAGAGCTTAACTGAAGAGAGATAATGACAACTTATCAGTGGTGAAAGAGGGGTCACAAGACAAGAACCTTGAAGATCTTCTACTTACCACAATGTTTATAGGTGCATCATAGTGAAATTTCATTCAGGAATCTGATTGCTTAACAAAATCCAATAAGAGCTGAACCTGTCCTGAAACAGTAACGAGGGACATAACTCAGTAATGACAAATGACATATTGCTTATCTCTGGGTGGCACTTCCATTAAAGTTGCTTGTGTCACAAGGACTACCCCTTAGTAATAATGATCAGTTAGACACATAGATAATCTGCATTTACTGACAAGTACTGTTTTCCTGACCTTCTATGAACAGTCAAAGAATAGAACATGAGATATCCAGGAAAGGAGTCTATGTTGACCTCTGGTCCTGATCTATAATCTCTGTGTGTCCAACATGGGAGTTCTCCACATCTATGATGGTTGGTCTCCAGAGAGTTGTTGCTACTTTGCAATTGATGCTCCTTACTTTTAAATACTTCTTATCAGTTCAAATGTTGCATTTTAGTCTTATTGGCTCTAGGTCATCTGACTGACTTGTGTCTCCTTCTTATTGGCCCTGGTCCAAGCCAGCATTCATTTATTGTCCTCTTCCACAATTGACAACTGGTAATTTATGGCTCTTTGTTCTAAATTAGTTACGAAACCACTAACCAGCTCAAATCACACAGGGCAGACACAGACCCACCATTCACAAACCTTCATGTTATACCATACCAAAGAACACATTACAAAGGATTTCTTATTTGAAAATGTTTTCTAGTGCAGCAGATTACCTGGATCATTGTCTTTACTTAAAAAAAAAACTGATTCAGCCAAGCAAAACTAGTTAACAAAATGGAGGATGCAGAGCAGATTCACAAAATGGCAGCCTCCTTCCCTTTAATCTCATGGCAAGAACAAAGACAATTGGTCTGTCTACTTCCACTGTCCTTGATTCATTTGAACGTACCGAGTTGTAGTTTGCAGTTCTGTCTAGCCAACATTTGCCATATCAAGGCCCGAGTAAAGTATTGGTCTGTGTTACAGAAAGGGTCAGTCTTGGATCAGGCTGGCTGTTATAACTGGTCACATTATAGTTCCTGGTTTGAAGACAGTCATTGACATTTAAAGAAATGCACTCATAATAAAAATAACAAGTAAGTTAACTCAAAACATTTTATAAATGACACGATTGCTGGGGAGTAAATTGGCTAGCTAAATAAACAAGCAAATCACTATAACAAATCCAACTCATATTTATTTTCTATGAATATTCCACACTCTCTATCTCTGTTTGAGAAATATTTTATTTGTTAAATAACAGTACGCTACAATGGCGAATAATGATAAAGGGATTAAAGTGTGGGGGAAAAATGAATATAGGGTTTAAAGAGCTGTATGTTGGTTTAGTTTTGTTACCTTGTGGACTTCCTGTGTTTTCCATAGAATGATAGCACAGCTGCACAAATGAGATGAGTGCAGACTGATGAACCACAAATCATAAAAACACATTGTCAACTAACTACTTTGTTCTGTTACACTAGATATAAAGACAAGAATTTTCTTGTACCTCAGGGTTCCACACATGTGGACACTCCATGATGTTATGCTAAAATAAAAGATTTGCCACTTAAAGTCTGTTTTCAAGCATTAATTTAAAAAAAATTCTCTGACAAATTGGCGTAGTTGGCAGGATCAAAGAATGGAGTTACTGAGGGTTGCAAAGGCAACTTTGAGTTAGTGCACTTGTTTTTTGATCTACTTTGAGCCCTCTGATTCTGGTCCATGTTTGGGTAGGAATGATGGGATCATCAAAATCAAGTAGGAAAGACGACAGCATTGTATAAAGTAAGGAAGTAAGGATGTGGATCATAGTAGCACCCAAGATGTTCTCCAATTTAAGTCTGGTTTTATTTTAAAAATTCTCTGGCAGAGAGAATATTCTACACTGTGCACAATCATAATCTAGAATGCATAGTCTAGAAGACTAGTGCCAAGTCTGGGAATCAACAAATAGTATGGGTGTAATAGGGTTAGTGGAACTACCATCACAGCTGCTGATAAAATATATGGTTAATGTCTATCATGCATCCAATAACTGAGTAATTGAAATGTATATTAAAAAGCTGAGTGAGGAGGATTGGAGGGTGACAGACAACAAGGTGGGGATTGGAGAATGGGCCTTCAGATTATGGATATCAGCTGTTAGGATACCAGAGGAGAGATCAAGGAAAGAAGCAAGTTGGTGATGTGATTGGGGGGATTGGGAATCAGAACCATGATTGGGTTGCAGCTCTAAAGGAGTGAGCGCCTAGACTTTATTCTTTAATCAGAGTTAGCCGAAAATACAAATGTTGACTTTAGTTTACAGATCAGTAATTTGGTTTATTATTGTCGCATGTACGAAGGTGCAGCAAAAAACCTGTCCTGTGTACTGTTCGTGCAAATCCATTTAATACAATAGTGCCTTGAGGTAGAATGAGATAAGACAATAACAGAGTGTAAAATAATATATTACAGTTTTAGAGAAAGTGCAGTGCATGTAGGCAATAATTTGCAAGATCATAACAAGATGAATTGAGGTCAAGTGCCCATCTGATCATACTAGGAACTTTTCAATTGTCTTTTTAACAGGAGGATAGAAACTATCTTTGAGCCTGGTAACATGTGCTTTCAGGTTTTTGTTTCTTCTCCCCGATGGAATGGGGGAGAAGAGAGAAGCTCCAGGGATTGATAGGGTCTTTGATTATGCCAGCTGTTTTACTGAGGCAGTATGAAGTGTAGACAGAGTCTATGGAGAGGAGGCTGGTGCACACAACTCTGCAATTTTGTGCAGTCACATGCAGAGCAGTTGCCATGCCGAACAACAATGCATCTAGGTAGGATGCTTTCTATGGTGCATTGATAAAAATTGGTGAGAGTCAAAGGAGACATGACAGATATCTTTAGCCTTCAACCTACTAGCAACCCTCCTTTTCTGACAAGTAACTGTTGAGAAATGCTCCCAGTTTCCACCAGGTTAACAAACTGAGAATTACCAGAGGTTCTATGTTACTCCAGCTAAGGAGTAATATTATTAAGTTTTATATGAATATATTTAATGCTGAAATACAGATTAACAGTTGGTGACTTACAAAGGTACGCATTGTCAGCTGCTTTTCCAGTCCTATTTGTTCTCATCACTTGTACAAAAACAAGGTATTTAGAAGAATGCTAACTGCTGCATTCAAACACCAAAGACTTTATGCATGATGTTACGTTCATTCAGTGTCAGAAGACAATACTGAGGCATTACATACTAGTCCTCTAGATGACTACATATTCTCACGTGGCATTAACAAACACCTGCACCAGGGAGAATTGAAGATAAAAGCAAAGGAGAATATGTGTGATACGTGCCCATGGAGACAGGCCAGATAATCCTAAACCTGGGGAAGTGGACACACCTTTGGAAGGTATTCTTGAAGTGAATTATTGAGACAATATTTATTCAGCTCATATGTGGGCCTTTGGATAATCTGCTTTCACAAGAGGGACCTGTAGTCCTGGGAAATGGAATTGTTAAATAATGCCTCATGTACTGAGATACACTGAAAAGATGCCATCCAGGTGGATCGTAAGTACTTCAAGGGGGTAACAAGGAAAATGGAATGCAGAATATAGTGTAACAGTTACAGAGAAATGCAAGTCTTATAAAATGCAAGGGCTACCATAGGGAAGCCTGGGAAAGCAATTTTTTTTTCTTTAGAGTACAAGAGGTCTATTCAAGAACCTGATATCAGTGTTCTTGAGCCTGGTGGCATCTGCTCCCAAGCTTTTCTATCTTTTGTCTGCTGGGAGAGAGTAGAGGAGGGAGAGCAGGCTGGGATTGATCTCACTGAGGTAATGGGAAGTATAGATGGAGTCAATGGAGGGGAGGTTGACTTGCATAAAGCCAACCTTAAAAGACATCCATATTAGCTGGAGACTCAACAAATAACATTCAACTGATCACATTTAGAACCCAAATCCCAGGCCTCAAAGGACAGTGTAACTTATTTTACAGGTCATAGATAACATGACAATTCATTACCGTTACATTGCCAATTAAAACAAAACATCAGTCAGGACATGGTGTCCTCTCAAGGCTTGCCTGAAGCAGAGTATGGCTGGGTAACATGTGCTGCACTTTGACAAACATGATGTGAGTGTGCACACGCTGAAGGCACAAAGGATGAGGCCTGATTTCCAGCAATGTTTGCTTCTTTCTCAGTCAAAGGCTGCAGACCTCGCAGGTGTATCTTTTGGACACAGCAGCAATTAGAAGCACCTAATAGAGCAGATATGACCATGCAGAATGTGTGGTCCTTGGCAGGAAAAGACCCTTGTATAAAAACTGGCATCAAGGCCCAATATGACCTTGCCTTAGGAGGTAATGTTCTTTTCCATTTGGTGGTTGTGGATGCAGAACAGACTGGGCTATTTGATATTAAGGATTTGACTTCTAATCCCTTTTAACTCTCCTTCACATGGTCCCATTGTATTTGCAACTGAGAGTCCAAATCAGAGAAGGTCCCGTGCAGTGTAAGAGTTTAATCTTTCTCTATTTGTTGGTGTAAAGAAGCAAAATGAAAACAAGTGACGATTGACCATGAGGAACCTCTGGGTTCAGGAGGTCAGTAATTCTTCAATCAGACATCACAGCCAACATTGGCTATATGTTGTGAGGTAATGTTCAAACTGAAATGCTAAATTAAGAAGGGGAACGTGGCTCCTAATTTTCCAACTGTTACAAGGGTCCAGGATCTTAATCGGAGTCCGTGATGGTAATTGAGCTTTTGGACATCTCAGCCCTTATGACCGATGAAAGCCATACTGAATGTACTTTGAAACAAATAAGATGGCATCTTAATCATAATGTAACAACCTGACTCAGAGTAAGACTTGATTCAAGTCAGGAAGCATAAGGTTCAAGAAATTAACCAAGCAAGCTGTACTTCTGAGAAGTAAAGCATTTACATATTTTTTTAATGCTTTATGGATGTTCCAAATTACTTTCTTAGCCATGAAGTACTTTTGTAAATCTCTTCTGAGCTGCAGTACAAATGATGTAACAGCCAACAGGCACAGCAAGATCCCACAGTAAATGGGCAATTATTAGCTTTCATGACATTGGTCACAGATAATATGAGCAAAAGAAACAGGGAAGGAATTTCCACCTCTTCTTCACAGTAGTGCCATGATTTTCAAGTTCACACGCCAGGGCAGTTCTTGACATTTTGCCTCAGATTTAGCATGTCTAGTACTGCGCCACTCCTGGACTGCACCCTGACTGTCAGAATGGCCTGTGCAGACATGGAGCTCAAATCTGGAACTCTGTGATCAAGGATCAAGTCTACTCTCCTTGTGCCATAGGTGACACTTCAAATGAAGATTTTTTAAAGATTATGTCACACGTACATCAAAACACACAGTGAAATGTGTTGTGTGCATCAAATCAAATCAACGATGATTGTGCTGAGCAGCTGCAAGTGTCACTGTGCTTCCAGAGCAAACATAGCAGGCCCACTACTCACTAACCATAATCGTACATCTTTGAAACATGGGAGAATACTGGAGCACCCAGAGGGAGCCCAAGCGATCACGGGAGAACATACAAACTCTTTACAGACTGTGGCTGGAACTCAACACAGCTGGCACTGAGATAGTGTTACACTAACTACTTTGCTACCATGTTGCCTAAATGCTTAAAGTTCAATATTGCTGTAGCCTAGAAATTGTTAGCATTTGAAAAGATCAGTATGCACAAACCATAACTTACACCAGTGCTCTAAATTAAAATCAGATTCCTTTACTGTAAGTTCCAAAACAATGGTTAAAGAGGTCCTATCCATTCCCAGAGCTATCTTGACTATATCTCTTCCCAGCCTGTCTCCAGTAAATATGCTATTCCCTTTTTTCTGTTCATTCATCTCCACTGCATCTACTTCCAGGATGAGGCTTTCCTTTCCAGGACATCAGAGATGTCCTCCTTCTTCAAAGAACGGGGTTTCCATTCCTTCACTATTGATGCTGCCCTCACCTACATCTCCTCTATTTCCTGGACATCCATGCTCGACCCATCTTTCTGCCGTCTTAACAGGAATAGAGTTCCTCTTGTCCTTATCTACTATCCATAAGCCTCCACATCCAGCACATCATTCTCCACAATTCCCACCATTCTCAATGCCACCCTCTTTCCACTTCTGTTTTCCCACCCCCTTTCCTCTTCTGTTTCACATTACCTGCCTATCACCTCCCTCTGGTGGCCCTCCTTCTTCCCTTTTGCCCATGGTTCACTCTCCTCTCCAACCAGATTGCTTTTTCTCCAGTGTTTTACCTTTCCCACCTATCTAGCTTCACTTATCACCTTCTAGTTAGTCCACCTTTCTCTACCTCTCACCTTCATATTCTAGCATCTTCCTCTTTCCTTTCCAGTCCAGAAGAAGGGTGTTGGCCTGCGACATCAACTGTGTATTCATTTCCATAGATGCTGCCTGACCTACTGAGTTTCTCCGGTGTTTTGTATTGTTACTCTGGATTTCCAGCATCTGCAGAATCTCTCTGGTGGTTAAAGAGAATATCAGTTTGTCAGATATAACCATTGATATGAGAGAAAATGGTTGGGCTAGCAACTTCTTCTCCCATGTTAAGGAGCACATGAACTTAGGCCCAGCTTTTAACCCCTTTCATCAACAATGAAGAGTGGGGAGGGGCTTAAAATAAAAATAAATCGAATCTCCCAGTCCTAACAGCACTTTCCTAGTTGCTTAAACTAAATTAGATATCATTGAGACAGCCTGGGGCCCTGTAAATGTTCAGTGCTCAACCCAGTTTCATTGCAGGTGAAGAAATTTAAGCTGCGGTAGTTCTGCATAGTCATATGGGTCTCCCAGAAATAGTTTCCTTTTCCTACTAGAATCAACAGAGCCTCTTTTATCAGTTCTCTCTTTCATTGATTTTAATACGTTTCTTGGATTTACTGAGTATGCTCACAGTAAAACAAATCTCAGGTAGGTACAATATATAGGGACGTGTATGTACTTTGATAATAAGTTTATTTTGAGCGATAAATTTTGAACTTTGATAACCTCAGGTCCATGCATTAGGACACAGAAGATCCCAGTGGAAGGAGGAGTATGTCTCCAGTCCTATCTGTAGAAGAGTGTGCTGTTCCCACATTGGCCTCATTAACTACCTCAGACCCACAAAACTAGAGTGTAATTAAGCTATGCTTGGTGTTGAAGGATTGGTTTAGGTGAAGATATGGATCTCTGTTCTGCCTCTGACTTTCAGTTCCATTGCAGTCACAATGTACAACTACAATGTAATACAAGGAGCACTACAACCAGGAATGAATTCTTGACAACAGAAGCTGACTTCTCAAAACTGAACCAAGTGTATTCCCCTTTCTGCTGACTTATTCTCACTCATGTATTTATTCATGCTGTAGCACTTTAAGGAACAACCTTAATTGTTTCAAGAGGATCAATGAACTCTGGAACTCAATACCTAAGACTATAAGGGATGCAGACATCATTGCCAGCTCAAAACCTATTTATTTAATCTTGCTTTTAACTAACATCATTTTGTCTTTTATTTTCATGTTTGCACTTTATCTCATTGTAAAGCAGTTTGATCTACAATGTTTGTTTGAAAAATGCTCTATAAATAAGTTGTCATTATCATTGTTTTTATATTTTCTCAGCTCAAACTAGCAAAGCCTTATTATTATTATTATTTAACTAATTGTCACTGGTGTGTTTTCAAAAAATTATTCGCAGAATGTACACATATTGTCCACTTTCCCTTTCCAAATTCCCTGCTAGTAATGAAGGTCTGTGTCATAATTTACTCTGAAAACAAGGATGCGACAATATTATTTGCTACTTAGGCACAAATTGAGGAGGTGGGGGCAAGATGTGTAGTTAAATCCAAAAATCCAAGAAGATGGTGCCAATAATTAGGCGGTGACTCTTTGCGCCGATGGGAATCATCAAACATTTCTGTTTAGAACTAATACAGCTAAAATCCATAGTCACAGAAATGAGTACTGCAGTAAGCAACATTATTGTAAAACACTTTAAAAAAAATCTATCGATCTTCAGAAGGCAGACTCAGATCACGAGTGCAGCTCCTCTTTAAGAAAATGGAAGCACGGAAAAGGCACGTTGGGCTCCAGGTATGATCAAAACACAGAAGTCTTAGACCATAGATGGGAGTAGGTAGTTTAAATGGTTTGGCATGGACTAGATGGGCCAAAAGGCCTGTTTCTGGGCTGTGCTTTTCTATGAATGTGACTCGCACTCCCAACTATCCTGCTGGTGAATGTACAGTCCCTGGAAAATAAAACTGAAGACCTCAGAGCAAGATTGCAGTACCAGAGAGACACCAGGGACTGTTGTGTACTTTGCTTCGTGGAAATGTGGCTCACCTTGACAGTTTCAGATGAGCTGCTTCAGCCCGACGGCTTCACCATACACCGCAAGGACAGGATACAGTATCTGTGTCTTTTAAAAGTAAAGAATATTGAGTATGCTTAATGATGAACTCATTGTGGTGCACAGATGTGGTGGTTCTGACAGAATCCTGCTCACTTGTCCTGGAGCATCCAGCGGTCAATTGTCATCATTTTATTTGCCGCTGGAGTTTTCCACTATCATCCTGGTAGCAGTGTACATTCCACTCCTGGCCAACATGAAGCAGGCACTGCAGGAGCTGGGCACCATGTTCAGGAGATACAGAACAATGCGCCCCTATCACTATGGCGTTTTCAACAAGGCCAGCTTGAAGAGGTATGCAAACAGCTTCCACGAATATATAGCCTGTAGAACCAGAGGAGATAACACACTTGACCACTGTCACACCAAGAGAACTTACTGTGCCATCCCATGCCCAAACTTTGAAAAATCCAGTCACCTGTCTATACTGCTACTCCCAGCATAAAGGTAGAAACTAAAAACCCAAGCAGCAATGGGGAGGACCAAGAAGGTATGGCCAAGGGATACAGAGGAATGCTTATAGAACTGCTTTGAGTCAGTGGGCTGGACAATATTCAGGGATTCATCTTGAAATATGCCACCATTGTCACTGACTTCATCAAGACCCGTGTGGGTGAGTGTGTGTCTTCGAGAAAATACTGGACATACCCGGATCAAAAGCCACTGATGAACCATGAGATTCGTAGTCTGCTGAGTCCACAGTCTGTGACATTCAAGACCTGGAACAGTTAAGAAGTCCAGGTACGATCTACAGAAGGTTATTTTAAGAGCAAAAAACCCACTTCTGATTGAAGCTAGAGATCAAACACGAGGAAATCTGCAGATGCTGGAAATTCAAACAACAACACACACAAAATGCTGGTGGAACACAGCAGGCCAGGCAGCACCTATAGGGAGAAGCGCTGTCGACGTCTCCTGACGAAGGGTCTGGGCCCGAAACGTCGGCAATGCTTCTCCCTATAGGTGCTGCCTGGCCTGCTGTGTTCCACCAGCATTTTGTGTGTGTTGTTGTTTGAAGCTAGAGATAAAGCTTTTGCAGGGTTTGCAGGCCATTACCTCCCACAAGGTGAAACTAACATCACGAACAACTGTGACGTTTCACCCCCAGATGAGGTCAATCTTTGAAAGAAAGAATAAAATTACATCCGTTCGAATCCCTACAGCATCTGGTGACCCTGCGATCTCTGTCCCGGAGGCCAATGTCACTTGGGTGAACCCTCGCAAGGCACTGATGGTGTACATGGTAGGGCACTGAAAACCTGTGCCAACCAATTGGTGGAGTGCTCAAGGCCATCTTCAGCCTCTCACTGTTGCAGTCAGAGGTTCTCACCTGCTTCTAAAGTAAGATGATCATCTCACTGCCCAAGAAGAGCAGAATAAGCTTCCTAAATTCCTGATACCTGGTTGCATTCACATCTACTGTGATGAAATGTTTGCAAGGCTGGTCATGGCCAGAATCATCTCCTGCATAAGCAAGGATCCACTGCACTTTGGCTATCATCACAACAACTTTGTATTGGATGCAGTCTCACTTGCTCTCCTCTCAGCACTGGATCACCTGGACAATAGCAGTACCTACGTCAGGCAGCTACAGGTTTCCCCCCAAATCCGAAGGTAGAACATTCCTATGAAACCCTTTGTAATCTGAAATGTCGTAAAGCGAAGAAGCAATTGCCATTAATTTATATGGGAAAAGCAGGGGTCAGCTTTATTTATTAATTACAGCTCCACAATCAACACCATCATACTCTCAATACTATTCAAAAGTTCCAAAACCTGGGCCTCTGTATCTCCTTTTGTAAATGGATCATTGATTTCCTCATTGGCAGACCACAGTCAGTGTGGGTTGGAAGTAACATCTTCTCCTCACTGACAGCAAACACTGGCACACTTCAACAATGCTTTTCCCACTGCTCTACCCTCTACACCCACAACTGTGTGACTAGTCACAGCACAAATGTCATCTCTAAATTTATTGATGATAAACCCCTGGTTTTCTTGGCTACGTGAGTCCAGGGAAGACACTCTCCAGTCCCGACAAGCTTGAGATATTGAGACAGCTCGTCCCACCCCAAATGCCATTTTGTGTTGGTGCTGTGTAATTTGCTTCCCTGTTACAAACTAGTGCCACGAAATAGCAGACAGTAAACTGCATACGATTAAAGGAATTATATTTATGAACCTTGACTTAACTAAAGGGTTAGTTAAGAAAAACAAGAAGGAAAGGACCCATTTGAATTCAACATTCAAATGTGCACAAGTTGGAGCTCAACGTTTCACCATATTCACCGATCCTCAATTGACTTTGGCCACTGGTATAATCAAATCACAGTCCCACTCCGGGTCAAATCGTATGACCTGTTCTCTCCAGCATCTTCTGTCTTTATCTCCCACCGAACAAAATCCCCAAGCCTAACCTTCACCAGAAAAACCTCCCCCACGTTCCACCATGCTAATCCCATGTTCCTCATCATCCTTTATCTTCAACAATCACCCAAACAGGCTGAGAGCAGAACAGACTGCTTGTACAGAACTGCTAAATGAAATACCTACAGCATAGCTGTAAAAATGTGAACCAGGGCATTACAGAACTATGTTGGCAGAATTTCAGACGGTGTCGAGGAGGCGTACAGGAGGGAGATAGATTATTTGCTACAGAGGTGTTACAACAACAACTCTGCACTCAATGCCAGTAAGACCAAAGAACTGATTGTAGACTTCAAGGAGGGGGAAGTCAAACATACACACATCAGTTTTCTTTGAGTAATCAGCAGTGTAAAGGATGAGTAGTCTCACGTTCCTAAGTGGTGAACATCTCTGAAGATCTATCCTTGGCCCAGCATATTGATCAATTACAGTCAGCCTTCCTTATCCGCGGGTTCGGCATGTGTGGATTCAACCAACCACGGATTGGGAAAACCCAGAAGTTCTCTCTCCAGCACTCGTTGTTTGAGCATGTACAGACTTTTTTTTGTCATTATTCTCTAAACAATGCAGTATAACAATTAATTACATAGCATTTATATTGTATTAGGTATTATCAGTAATCGAGAGATGATTTAAAGTATACGGGAGGATGTGCATAAGTTGCTGTGGATCGGGAATTGAGAAAAAAACTGGAAGTTCTCTAAGTCGGAACAGGTATATCCGGTATTATTTAGCATAAGTTAGTCAAACACTTGTGTTAGTATATAGTATATATTTTACCTTTCTATGCATATAAAATACTTAAGAAATGTATGTATTTCAATAATTAAACCACTGCATTGCTTAGTAATAATTTTAGCTTTCATCGTGGCAGGGCTTTCACATGTTCCATTATTCTCACTTTATCCTGATTGTAGCCTAACGCTTTTCCAATGACCGATAGCATTTCACCTCTTTCCGATCACATTATCATTTCCACTTTATTTTCAATAGTGATCGTTTTCTGGAACAGAAACACTGCGGGCGTCGGGTCCCGAGCTCCGCCAGGTCCTAAAGTCCACTGGACTGAGACAGGTTAAATAAACTCCAGAGCTCCACTGGGTTCTAAAGTCCACAAACTTGAGCATCCACGTTTTTTTGGTATCCGCGGGGGGTCCCGGAACCAATCTCCTGCGGATAAGGAGGGCCGACTGTACAAAGAAGGCATGACACTGGCTATATTTCATTGGGAGTTTGAGGAGACTTTTTGACACCAAAGACTCTTGCAAATTTTTACAGATCTACAGATGCATCACCATCTAGTACGGAGAGGCCATTGCACAGGATTGGAAAAAGTTACAGTGAACTCAGTCATCTGCATCATGGGAACTAGTCTCCCCAGCACTGACGACATCTTCAAAATGTGATGCCTCAAAAAGGTGGTATCCATCAATAAGGACCCTCCTCACCCAGGACATGTCCTCTTCTCGTTCCTACCATTAAGGACACACACACACATTTTATTTTTTATTTTTTGCCCTCTTTTTTACACTACTTAACTTACTATTTTTAAATATATTTCTTATTGTAATTTATAGTTCATTTATTACTACGTATTGTAATGTACTGCTGCTGCAAAACAAAACATTTCATGACATATGCCAGTGATTTTAAATCTGATTCTGATTCTCTTCAGAAGTTGTGTCATACTGCCCTGACCTGGTGTTAGCTTTGAAGAATCTGGGTCACATTGACATGTATTTCCAGGGATTGAGCTGGTTTACTTGCAAAGTAGATATGGTTTAAACTCCGCATGTAGAGGTAGGCCTTGTCCATTCTTTTCTTCGTATCTTTTAACAATATGATGAACATAAATAACAGCATACAACAGGCTGATTTGCTTGAACTTCTTGACATAAAGAAAGAGGATATGCTGGATCTTTTGAAAAACATTACAATAGATAAGTCTATCGAGCCAGATGGGATATTCCCCAGGTTACTATGGGAATCGAGGGAAGAGATCGCTACACCCATGTCGATGATCTTTGCATTTTCACTGACCACGGGTACTGTATATCACCAGATAATTGGAGGGTGGCAAATATTATTCCTTTATGGAAGAAAGTGAGTAGAGATAAACCAGAGGCTTATAGACCAGTGTGTCTTACATCAATAGTGGGTAAACTATTGGAGAAGATTCTTGGAGGCAGGATTTTTGAGCATTGGGAGAATCATAATCTGATTAGGGATAGTCAGCATGGCTTTCTGAGGGGCTGTTCATGCCTCATGAGCCTGACAGGTTTCTCTGAGGATGTGACAAATCACATCAAAGTAGAGCAGTGGATTATGGATTTTAGTGAGGCATTTGATAAGACTCCCCATAGTAGGCTCATTCAGAAAGTCAGGACACATGATATCCAGGGAAACTTGCCAATGTGTATAGAATTGGCTTGCTTAAAGAAAGTAGATAGTGATAGTAGATGGAGACTATTCTGCCTAGAGACTGGTGACCAGAGGTGTTCTGAGGGATCCGTTCTGGGACCCCTACTCTTTGTGATTTTTATAAATGACTTGGATGAGGAAATGGATGGGTGGGTTAGTATGTTTTCAGATGACATAGTTGGTAGAGTTGTGGGTAGTGTGGGGGGGGGGTTGATGCAGGTTGAATTGGGACATTGACAGATTGCAGAGCTAAGAGCTGGGCTGAGAAGTGGCAGATGGAGCTCAACCCAGAAAAGTGTGAACTGATTCATTTGCAAAGTCAAACTTAAAGGCAGGATAGAGGGTTAATGACAGGAATCTAGGCAGTGTGGAAGAACAGAAGTATCTTGGAGTCCACATCCATAAATCCCTCAAAGTTGCTGTCTAAATTGTTAGAGTTGTTAAGAAAGCATATGGTGTGTTAGTTGTGAGGACTGAGGTGCCAGAACGTAATGTTGCTTGTTAATACCTTGGTTAGACCACACTTAGAATATTGCATTCCATTCTGGTCACCTCATTATAGAAAGGATATGGAAGCTTTAGAGAGGGTACAGAGGAGATTTACCAGGATGCTGGTTGGACAAGAGGGCATGTCTTATGAGGATAGGTTGAACCAGCTAGGGGTCTTCTCATTGGATTGAAGGAGAATAAGAGGTTACTTAATAGCAATGTACAAGAGGAGATGTCAGGGGTAAGTTTTTTACGCAGAGAATGGTGAGTGCGTGGAACGGGCTGCCGGCAATGCTGGTGGAGGCAGAAAGAGGGTCTTTTAAGAGACTTTTGGATAGGTATATGGAGCTTAGAAAAATAGAGGGCTGTAGGTACGCCTAATAATTTCTAAGGTAAGGACATGTTTGGCATAACTTTGTGGGCCGAAGGGCCTGTGTTGTGCTGTAGGTTTTCTATGTTTCTATGCTACAAGATAATAAAAGGCATGGAATGAGTGGATAGCCAGAGACATTTTACTGGTGCAGAAATAGGTAATACTTTATCATCGTTATGTGCTGTGTCAATTATGATGTGGGTGATCAAGGTGTATGACCATAACAGTTCTTGGAAAATTCTAAAGATGTGGTTTGCCATTGCCTTCTTCTGGGAAGTTTTTTACAGATAAGTGATCTCAGCTACTCTTCAGAGATTGACTGCCAGGTGTCAGTAGTCACATAACAAGGAATTGAGACATGACCAGCTGCTCATATGACCATCCGTCACCTCCTCCCATGGCTTCACATGACCCTGAACAGGCAGCTGAGCAGGTACCACATCTAGGGTAATGGAGGGAAGGAGCACGTGACATCTCCTTTGGCAGAGTCGTATCTCCACCCGACCATCCAATACTATGGGTAATATTGGGGAGGCGGTATTTTTAAAGTGGTTGGAGTAAAGTTAGGGGGGAACATGTAGGTTCTTTACACAGAGAGCGGTGAGCGCATGAAAACCCCGCCAAGGGTGGTGGTAGAGGCAGACACATTAGGGGCAACTAAGAAACTCATGGATAGGCATATAGATGATAGAAAAATGGAGGGCTATGCATAAGGGAAGGGTTATGATCTTAAAGTAGGTCAAAAAATCAGCACAGCGTCATAGACCTGAGGGCCATTACTATGCTGTAATGTTCTATGGTTGATGTCCTATGTTTAGTCAACCCCTCCTCCCTGAAAAATCAACCATGTGTAGAACCTCATTGCTTCAGACTGTATTTGTCCTTATAGCCCTTTAAGATGTGCTGTGTTGTTGACAGTTTCCTTCCATAAGTAAGAGAGACCAGGGAAGATTTCTGTTATTGAAAAATCTAATCCTCCCCTTCTCCCCCACTTCTCTGTTTATGGTTTGGCATTTAATTTACCAAAGCCGACTTACACTTTCTCAGTCTTGGTGCAGTTAGTTTCTTAATCCTTCACTCCAGGGGTTAAGGAGGTGCACAGTAATGGACCACAGTTATTGACTGGACAGGCTGATGTTATGTTACTTGTTCACACTTACAGTAACCTGTGACACTAAAATGTCAATCCCGTGCTGCAGCAAACTGTAATCATTACTTTTCTTGAAAATGGTCATATTTTTGTTTAAAGCTGAAGCCTCAATTCACATGGTGGCCTAGTAGCAAGTGAAATATTCTACACTTTAAATACTGACATATTTCTGAATCTATGTATGTGTGAAAAGATACCATCTAACACACTAATTGCCACAACATATAATCCACATAACTAAGCCTTTTAATTTTTTTTCTCTGCTTTTCTGAGACTTTTTATTGCTGGTTTGGATTTCTCAGCCCAATATTTCAGAGTAAACTGTAAGTCAGAATCAGGTTTAATGTCATCGGCACTTGTGAAATTTGTTAACTTTGCAGCAGCAGTACAATAATATAGAAAAATATGGAATTACAGTAAATAGACAATAGACAATAGGCGCAGGAGTAGGCCATTCGGCCCTTCGAGCCAGCACCGCCATTCAATGTGATCATGGCTGATCATCCACAATCAGTACCCCATTCCTGCCTTCTCTCCATATCCCTTGACTTTAATCTTTAAGAGTTCTATCTAACTCTTTCTTGAAAGCATCCAGAGAATTGTCCTCCACTGCCTTCTGAGGCAGAGCATTCCATAGATCCACAACTCTCTGGATGAAAAAGTTTTTCCTGAACTCTGTTCTAAATGGCCCACCCCTTATTCTTAAACTGTGGCCTCTGGTTCTGGACTCCCTCAACATCAGGAACATGTTTCCGGCCTCTGGCGTGTTCAATCCCTTAATAATCTTATATGTTTCAATCAGGTCCCCTCTCATCCTTCTAAATTCCAGTGTATACAAGCCCAGTCGCTCCAATCTTTCAACATATGACAGTCCCGCCATTCCGGGAGTTAACCTTGTGAACCTACGCTGCACTCCCTCAATAGCAAGAATGTCCTTCCTCAAATTTGGAGACCAAAACTGCATACAATACTCCAGGTGTGGTCTCACCAGGGCCATAACCTGGCTTACTGCCATGGGCCATACTTTCGAGGAGCTCAAGAGACGCTTCACCACTGGGCCATCTGTTCTTCACCATCCAAACCGCTCCAGAACTCTTGTGGTAGATGTGGATGCATCTGACACGGGGGCCGGGGCCTTGCAGTCCAGGCGAGGAGTGGGAGGGACACACCTTGCACCTTCTTCTTGCGCAAGTTCAACCCTACAAACATCCGTTACAGAGGAGACAGGGAGCTACTCACTATTAAAGGGGCCTTGGAGGAATGGAAACATTGTCTGATTGGACACACCGAGCCCTTCCTGATCTGGACTGACCACAAGAATCTCATATCCATACTACAGACCTGCCAGCACAACCCTGGGCCACCTTCTTCGAATTGTTCAACTTCACAATCTCCTACTGACCTGGCTACAAGAACACTAGGGTGGACGCCCTGTAATGACAGTTCGACCCAGTTGAAATGGAGACCGACCTTCAGCCATCGTTCCATTGTCTCGGATCCTTGCCCCAATTGGTCTGCAACCTTGTGAAGCAGCTCTACCAGGCCGTACAGCACGAGCGTGTTCTGGCCAACACGCCTGACAGCCACGTATCATGTGCATGCTGGCTGCCCTGCACCCTAATACACTTCATTGGACCCACTCCTTACCACTCTCTGGCCATCCAGCTGCACAATGGACTCCAGATATTCTGTGACGTCGGTTCTGGTGGTCAACCAAGGTTGCAGATATACATCAGTTTGTTGCTGCCTACCCTTAGTGTGCATGGTCCAATTCTTCCAAACAGCAGCTCTCTGGGCTCCTGTAACCCTTACCAATCCCTCAATGCTTGTGGTCTTACATCACCATCGATTTCCTCGCGATGAGGCCACAATCATCATGACAGTGGTGGACCGGTTTTCCAACATGCTGTTCACCTCCTCAGCTTCGCTCGGGACACTGCGTCACACAATTCGTCTCCTACTTCCGGTGAACTTTCTCGTCCCTGCCCCCTCTTCCACACCTCAGAGATTCTCCTCTGGCTATCATCTGCAGTCAGTAGTCAGTCAGAAAGAGCCAAAAACCAAGTAGAGAAGTTCCGGTGGTGCCACCTCCAGCCCTTCCACATTCAGGAAATACCTCCTCAGGGCTGAGCTGTCCTACAATCTACACTCCTCTGCCACGGGTATGTAACCCTTTGAAGTGCTTCATGGCTGCCAATCTCCATTGATCCATAACCCACCTGAGCTTATACCTCCAGAACCTAGGCTGGTGAAAGGTGGTGCAGTGTACACGATTCGTGAGTTGATGGATTCATGTTGCCTTGGATGGGACGTTCAGTACCTGGTCCATTGAGCCAGTGGTGGAGGACCCATCCACCCTGGCCCTGGTTTGCCACCACTGGAATTCTTGTAGGAGGGCACGGGGCCCTTTCTAGCTCTCAACCAGGCCTACCGCCCTTGGTGCCCAGCTAGACTACTCTGGCCTGGGGAGTGTCTCTGACTGTCCATTCGATATCTGTCCCTGTGCACTGACTCCCATCACTCTCGCCCAACCCATCGCATCAGTCCAGTCACTTACTCTCTCCTGCTGCTATCGTCCCTCAGGATCTCACCTAACTCCCACATGTCCTGCCTCCAGCCCTTTCTTCATGGACCACTCCACCCACCTGAACTTGCTCCTCTGGAACTTAGGATGGTGAAGGTAGTCCAGTGCACCTGGTTCGCTGGTTGATCTATTCATATCACCGTGGACAGGGTGTTCAGTACCTGGTCAACTGGGAAGGATAGGGCCCAGAGGGGAGGTGTTAGGTGCCTTGCGGCTTCATCTTGGAACCATCGCTCATCATTGCGTTCCACTGGACCCATCCAGATCATCCTGGACCATGGGGAGCTAGCTGGATAAGGGTTGTACTGCCAGACTTGCTCCTGCTGACACCTCCCAGCTTACACATGTAGCACCTCCTAGTCACCACCCATCTAATAGGATTCACCTACCATTTGTTCCAGACTCATCACCTGCAGCCTATTTAATCCCAATTCTCATCCACAGTCCATGTTCACTCATCGAACCAGCCAGCTCCAACCAGTTTTTCTTAGCTTTCAATCTCCTTGCCTGAAGTCTAACTTGTTGCCTGTTGTGTTAAGTTTCTGTTCTCTCTTGTTTTTTTTTTGCAGTCTATTATTAAAATCCATCTATTATGCTGAATTGTCTCCACTGCTCTGCTTTTGAGTTGAACCAAATTTCCTGACAATGTCTCTAGTTCTTGATTCCCCAACACTGGGAAAAAGGCTGAGTACATTCACTCTATCCACACCCTTATGATTTTGTACAGCTCTATAAGATCACCTCTCTGTCTCCTATTGCTAAGTCCATCCACTCCCTATAACTCACACCCTCGAATTCTGGCAACATCTTTTCTGCACTCTTTCCAGTTAGTAACATCTTTTCCATTACAGGATGACCAAGATTGAACACAATACTTTAAGATCAGCCTCACCAGCATTCTATAACAACATGACCTCTCAACTTCTATACTCAATGCCCTGACTTATGAAAGCCAGAGTGCCAAAAGCCTTCCTCACCATGTTGTTCTACCTGTGACTCCACTTTCAGTGAACGATGTAGTTGCACTGCAAGACTCTCCTTCTATGACACTCCTCAAGGCTCTGACATTCACTGTGAAAGTCTTACTTGGATATGACTTTCCAAAATGTTACACCTCTCACTTGGCCAAATTAAAATCTATTTGCCATTCTTCATCCCACCTATTTAGCCAGTTACTTTTTTCTAGTCTTTATTGTTCATTTTAATACTTTAGTATTATTTGTAAATTTAAAAATAGATCATATAGTGGACTACCAATTTCGATCTCTGCCGATCTCTAAAGCCCGTAATAGTCAGCATGATGTTCCTGATGTTGTAGCAGAGTGTTGGAGAGAGGAACAGGGAAATGGAGGTTGCAATGGGAGCAGTACCTCACTGATGGCCTGTGCAAATGCAAATATAAATAGTAATAAATAACAAGAGCATGGGATAACAAGATAGAGAGACCTTAAAGTGAGATCATTGGTTGTGGGAACACCTTGATGAATAGGCAAGAGAGTGTAGCTATCCTCTTCGTTCAAGAGCCTGATGGTTGTAGGGTAGTAACTGTTTTTGAACTTGGTGGTGCAAGTTCTGAGGCTCTTGTACCTGACAGCAGTGGTGAGAAGATAGTAGGGCCTGGGTAGTGGGGATCTCTGATGATGGATGCTGGTTTCCTGTGACAGCATTTCATGTAAATGTGCTCAGTGGTTGAACGGGCTTTACCTGTGATGTATTTGGCCGAATCCACTACCTTTTGTAGGATTTTCCGCTTAAAGGTATTGGTGTTTCTATACCAGGCCATGATGTAGCCAGTCAATACATTCTCCACTACACATCTATTGAAGTTGGTCGAAGTTTTAAATGTCATGTTGTATCTCTGCAGATTCCTAAGGAAATAGGGGTGCTACAGTGCATTCTTCACAATTGCTGAGTCCAGGTCAGATCCTCTGAAATAGTAACACTCAGGAATTTAAAATTCCTAACCCTCATCACCTCTGATCTTCAAAAGATTTGCTTATAGACCTCTGCTTTCCCTCTCCTGTTGTTGTTATGACGCCATTCAGCCAAATTTTCAATCTCCCTCCTGTATGCCGATTCATCATGATTTTTGATTCAGCCCACATCAGTGGTGTCATCAGCAAACTTGAAAATGGTATTGGAGCTGAGCTTAGCTACACAGTCACAGGTGTAAAGCAAGTAGAGCAGGGGAACCAGACAGCCCTGTGGTGGACATGTGCTGATAGAGATTGTGGAGGAGATGTTGCTGCCAATCTGAATTGATTGGGGGTCAACAAGTAAGGAAATCCAGGATCCAATTTCACAAGGAATTATTGAGGTCAAGGTTTAAGAGGGACCCAAGAATTTTTAACTAAATAAATACCACTTTTCTTCAATAAAAAATCTATAGCTATATAAATAAATTAGAAGTTTGCAGTACTTCGTTGAATAAGCTTTTGTTAGATAATCTAATATCTTCTGGTATATTGACCAAATTCTGTCAGCACTGTTTGGAAAATGCTTAAATGTATTAATGATGATACCATTTGTTAATATGATTCCTTAATAAGGCAGTATGGTTGTGGACTTTACAAATATCATGTTTCAGAAACAACTGAAAATTAAATAGAATTCTTAAAAATGTGAAAAAAAATCATTTTGTTCCAAAATTCATGCTTTAAGTCATTTTTCAATGGTTTCTCTGGAATCACCTAAACCCAGACTGAAACAAGGAGCGGTTGATAATTAAAACCTTGAGGAACTTTGCTATAGGTAACAATTAGTCAGTTATGTCCAGGACTAATTATTTAACAGATAGCCTGATCAAAAATTTTCTCTATTTTTGTTAGCTTTCTCTCTTTATTGAATCTCACAAATTTGTGAGAATCAATATGGTAAGTAAGAAA
The DNA here is from genome assembly GCF_030144855.1 of Hypanus sabinus. Classification (NCBI taxonomy): domain Eukaryota; kingdom Metazoa; phylum Chordata; class Chondrichthyes; order Myliobatiformes; family Dasyatidae; genus Hypanus; species Hypanus sabinus. Next base: position 46,820,179 of record NC_082725.1, read on the forward strand.
CAGTAGACACAGTGTTACTATGAACAGAGATGACAGCAAAAGAAAAGATGCATTTGCTTTATTAACCAGAGGGAATATAAAATTAACCTACCTTTTTAAAGCATTTTCGCAGATGATAAAGTGGACTTCGTAAATTTAATGGTGATGATTTTATGTTTGTAATTAAGGTTAAATTAACTTTTAGAGTTTCTTCCTAGATATAATTCAATTTAATTCTATTTTAAGATGACATTACTCTGCTTGATTGTCAATTGCTTCAATGGCAATCACTGTAATCATATCATTTATAATTTCCTTTCTCAGTCCAGGTGGATGCACAGAACAGGAGTTAAGAAAGCTGGTCCATTCTGCATATGAGAATGCTGTGGATTTTAAACTTAGTTGGTGTCTTAATGAAGCTAATAATCCCAGGAGCTCAAATACGAGGCAGCTGTTTCCCTGCCTAAGTGCCATGATGTGCCCTGCCCCACAGATCCCTACCAGCCCATTGAGTTGGAGTTGGAGCTGAGAGGATTGAAGCAATATGCCAATGCTTGAGGGTGCCTTTACCCAACCCCTGCCAACTGCTAATTCTATTAAGAATGGCGTGACAAAAACTACGTGACAGGCATCCCTTCTTCACTGAAAAATTTTAACATTCCTTGCCTTTCTCTAGCCAGACTCACACTTATAATGTGCAAGTAATTATACAGTGCTCAGCGTCATTCATAACTCCTGAGAAAATGAAACAGTCCATATCCGAATGAAGCCAAACCCAGATGATGTTCAGGCATGGGCTGATCTGTGGAAATTAATCTTTATATAACACAGATACCCAGCAATGATTGTCTCTAGCAAGAGAGAATCTAACCATATATTGTTGATATTCAATAGTATTACCATCAGCAAGTTGCCAGTAGCTACAGTACATCCTGGAGGCCGCTATCAACTATAAACTCAACTGGTCAACTTCGATAAATAATGTTGCCATAAGAGTAGGTCAGACACTGAATAGTCATTAGCCAGTGACTCACCTCCTGTTACTCCAATAACTTACTATCATCTATATGGCACAATCCGAGGTGCTATTGCAAACTCTCTTCATGCTTGGATGAGCACAGTTCCATCAACACTGCAGAAAATCAATAAAACTCAGGACAAAGCAGACTGCTTGAATGGGACACCCATCCACCATCCTAAACATTCATTCAAAGTTCAAAGTAACTTTATAATCAAAGTGTATATATATATATTCATATCTTTCATTTTCATTTTCTTCCAGACATTCACAGTAGAACAAAGAAATACAATAGTTTGAAGTTAATAACTTATCTCCTTCTACCTTAGGCCACAAACTTATCAATCGACCCATCTGTGGACACTTTCTGGAGGACCAAGATCTATATGTTCCACGACCGCTGGACTAAGTGTGTAAATGTAGGAGGGGACTATGTTGAAAAAATAAATGTGCTAGGTTTTCTAAAATTGATTCCTTCTACCTTAGGCCACAAACATATCAATCACCCCTCATATATGCCTTTGATTCTGTTCCCAGAAGTCAATATTTAACTCCAGGAATGTGATGCTATCAACCCAAATCATTGATATTATTTCTCTCTTCACAACTGCTGCCTGGTCTGCAGAATGTTTCCAGAAGTTTTGTTTTGATTTTAATTCGAGGAGACTCTGGGGTAACTGGGTCTGTGTCCACTGAAGATCAAGTATGTTGTAACATTTCACTTCTGCCCTCAAACTCAGAACTCCTTCCCTGGAAGAACAGACTCTTACTCATCGACTGCAATGTGCCGTCAAATGAAAATGCAAAGTGCAACAATATGGTCATCTTGATCGATCGCTATAAAATATTCAAGTGTTTCTAATGGGGATACCTACTTCCTTCCAATTTCATTCATGACAAAATGAAAGCTCACTAATGCCTCTACTTCCTCAGGAGGCTAAAGAAATTTGGCACGTCCCGGTCAATCCTTGCCAATTTTTATCAACATATAATAGCAAGCATCCTATCTGGATGCATAATCAGAAGAAACTGCGGAGAGCTGTGGCCACAGCTCAGCACATCACAGAAACCAACCTCTATCTATTCGTCTTGCAGCCTCAGTAAAGCAGCCAGCATAATCAAAGGCCCCACCCACCCCAGTCATTCTCCCTTCTTCCCTCAACCATCACACAGAAAATATAAGAGCATGAAAGGTTCAAGGACAACTTCTATTCCACTGTTATCAGACCACTTTACAAGGCCTCATAGTCCACCTCGTTATAACCTTGCACTTTATTATTTACCTGCATTGCACAATCTCTGCATTTTTTACACTTTATATGTTTTATCTCATCCTTCAATGTGTTGTGTAGTTATTTTGATCTGCATGAACAGTATACAAGACAAGCTTTTTACTGTACCTTGTGACAATAATAAACCAATACCAATAGAATTATTTGAAGACATTACCAGTACAGTTCTCTCTTCTTCCCTCTTTCAGTTGGGCACAAAATACAAATGCTTAAAAGCCAAGCACAAGGTCAGTTTCTATTCCACTGTTATAAGACTATTAAATCAGACTTGTACAATAGTAATGAACTCTTTCTCTCTCGGTCTACCTCATTATAGCCCTTGCACTGTGTCTAACTGCATTGTATTTTTTCTGTAATAGTAACACAATGTACTTCCTTCTCTTAACTGTTTTACCTGTTGTACCACCTCGATGTCTGAAATGATCTGTATGCCAAAGTTTTTCACTATATCCCAGGGTAGGCGACAACAATAATAAATCAGTTACGATCAAACCAAGCCAACTAATTAATCACACGCAGGAAATCTGGTGCTTGGCATCAGAATGAAGCTCCTTCTCTCACTTCAGCCCATCTCCTACACTCCATTGATCATTAGTGGGTGCTGAATTGGAAAGATTGGATACAGGCCAAATTCGGGTAGAGGATCCAGGTTCAGAAGGTACTGAAGTGACTGAATCCATGTCTGGACAATGATTTATGCACTGGGTCAGTTGAAAAGGTCAGGGTATCAGGACGCGAGGTGAGGTGACGCTGGCATAGCTTGCTGCTCTGTGCTGAACTGTGGACTTCAGTTCAGAATGCCATTTGCTTTCATTTACTGTCTTCATGATTTGTTTTTTAGTCTTTTTTATAGGTTCTTTCAGATTTCCTTGTGTCATGGCTGCCTGTAAGGAGACGAATCTCAAGGTTGTATAATGTATACATACTTTGATAATAAATGTACTTTGAATTGCAAGTTGGTAATTTCAAGGGAACTGGGCTGAGGTTATTTCCTGATCTTTTAAACTGCTGCCTTTTCGCCGACTTTCTGTTGTGCACCTGTGCCTCTGGATTGAGACCATGGAGGTGAAGCTGTGGCTAATCTCCTAGGAGACAGACAGAGGAGGGAATGAAGGACTTTCTGAAGTGCAGGCTTCCCCATGGAGCATGGAAGTGGATTGTACTGATACCGAAACATGGGCTCTATCAAATGAGCCAAAGCTTTGCAGGAAATGCAAGGGTTACCATCTGTTTCCATTCAAGTCGTATCTGATCATATCCAGAACATATCTGTTGAAAAGAAAGGTACTTGACACTTGCACAATTTACTTATATTGAAACAGTCCGCAATATTCCAGCACCACACAGGTCAATGGGTCCCTGTAGCAGGAGAGGACTATCTCCTGTACACTTGCCTCTTGATGTTAGTCAGGCCTCCAATACAAATGTGCAGAGCCATCTCATTAGAGCCAGTTATAGTGACTATCACCACAAGGGCAATGGAATAATGGGCTTGTTGCCCAGCCTGTACACAACCCTTATTCCAATGTATTCCAGAGCTGGCTCTCATTCTGTTGTGAATTATATCTGCCTGTAAAACTTGTCAATTATGCAGGTACAACCTTTGAGCAAGGAAGAGGAGAAACATCACAAAGTTTAAGGCAATAAGCTTTGCTATTAAATTATGGCTAATCACCCTCCATTTCCATTGAAGGGGCCTGAAGTGATTCACCAACACTCAGCTATCGAGACAGTCCTTGTCTTAGTCCAGTAACATTTGGACAATATTCACCTATAAATCCACATGGCCACAGTAATCCTGTACTCTCAGTAGTCAAAGCATATTGTGATGCTTGTTATCCGGATCCCTGCCTTGATTTGTTGGCTTCATGCATCAGGCGGTTACACGAGACATCTGATTGTGGATGAGTTTATGGTCAGTGCCTGCAGTGTCAAACCCAGAGCCCTTCAGTCAACAATTTATACCTGAAGTAACTACCTATGCTCTAACCAACACATTCTGTTGGAAGTGTATAGGGTCTAAGAAATACTGCCATTGATTTAAAATTTCATTTTGAATTGAATGTTGAATTGGTCTTACAAAACTGCTGGGTTTTCCATACCACCTTTTTCTTCTGAGTCGTTTCTATAATTTTACCTGCCTACATCTATTGATAATATTCCTCTATTGTCTTAATTCTTCTTTTCCCACCACTAAAATGAAAACAAAATATTTAAATTCCTCTACTCCCACCCACTCTGCTTTCACCTGATTTCACCTATCACTTCTCCCCCCATCTTCTTATTCTGACTTCTGCCCCCTCCCTGTCCAGTCCCGTTGAGTGGTCTTGTCCCAAAACATCCACTGTTTATTCCCCTCCAAAGGTGCTGCCTGACTTGCTGAGTTCCTCCAGCATTTTGTACGTGGTATTCAGTTGTTGGAAGTATGCAATAATAGGGACAGTAAATTATGCACCATCTTTGGAAGATGAGCTTCAGATTAATAACATTCTCCCTGTCAGATAATGCAACATATTCCATGTCTTATTCAAGAAACATCAGTGCTCTTTTCATGACCAACAATTGTCTGCAACAAACACCAGGAGATTGGCTTTATGATTATTACCATTTGAGATATCCTGCTGTGCACAAAATGGCTACTGAATTTTATATACTACCACAATGACCACACAACAAAAGTACTGACTTCTCCTCAAGGTTGCAGTTCAGACAGTTGTTTTTCCGCTGTTTTTTAGGTTCATAGGGATCGTTTTGCGGACAGAGAGGGGCATTGGGCGTCAGGATGTGTGGGAATTAGAAGTCAGGCTGGAATCTAAACATACACTCAATGTTTGAAGGCTAACAATGTGGACTTAGGACATCTGTGGTTGGATGTCAGGCTGTCAGACCAACTTGGGCAAGAGCTGGTAGACTGCCCAGTGTCAGTGAGTGGTTGTTGGGTTCCAGAATCGGAGTTTCTTGCAGGCAGGAGGAACAAGGGCTGCTGTTCCCCTTGTTACATGAATTAGCACAACTAGTGTTCGGGTTCCCATCATCGACATGTCTGGAGTTCAAGATCTAGCCTTTGGTGATCGGGAAGTCCAGGGGTCAATATCAAAGACTGAAGCTCGAAGGTCGATTGGATGTGTGGATGTCGAGGCCCAATGACCAGAACTCTGAGTCTGCGAATCTCTGCAAAATTGCTGGGGAAGTTAAAGACCAACTGTCAGCAAGTCCAAGTCTGCTGGAGGCCGAAGATGGCCTGTAAAGGGGTTGGAGGACTGTCTATGTGAGTGGGCGATTGTCTACGATGGGAGGGAGGAATGGGGCGTGATCTGCTGTTGTTGTTTAGTTGCTTGTAGTGTTCTGTGTTGCTCTGCTGAGCATTTTGGATATGTGATATTAGTGCTGGAAATTCTAGGCTGAAATGCCTAAAAGGTGAGACTTGTGGGTACATCCTTGAATATGTTTTCAGTTAACTCATTTCACTCTCTGTTTTAACTTACATTTGAGAAATAAATCAGAATCTTGTATCTTGTATTTCTGAGAAATCTGCTGAAATATTTTGAAAATCATTACCAGTTTTACCCTGAATTATCCTATCACCTTTCTGCTTTAAAGATGATTGATTGAAATCTACTGATTTCATATTTTGGAATTCAGAGTCATTTTATTTATCACACAAACATTCAAATTTATAGTGATATCCGTCCTTTGTGTTAACAACCAATCCAACCAAAAGATGTGCTGGGGGGGGATAAAGCCTGCAAGTGTCACCAATAGCACGCCCACAACGCTTGGCAGAACAACACAGAACACAACAAACAAGGAAACAACAACAGCAAAACAAACCCCATCTCCCACTTCCAACAATCTCGTCACACACACTTGGAGACCCCAACCCCAGGACAACTTTCTCTGGTCTCCAGCCTCTAGCCACCAGTTGACTTGCAGATTCACAGATTGGGCTTTGAATTTCCCAGAGAACTCACAGACTCAGGGTCTGGCCACTGGGCCTTGACCTCTGGACCTTTGATTGACCTTCAGGTTTCCATCTTTGGGATTGACCCCAGGACTCGCCAATGATAATGAATGAGGATCCTGGATGAAGACCCCGAATCTAGACTTCGAATGCTGAACTCACTGATGATGAGACCCCAAACACGAGGCCTCGAACTCTTGTTTGCACAAGGTGTGCACTGGGTGTTGGGGTGGGCGCATCAGCAGCCCTTGTGGCTCCTGCCCACATGAAGCTCACCAAAAACTGAAATTTCCCTTCTGCTTTCTGGACTGGGAACTTAAACATACACACAGGTCTCTCTTTAACTAGCACTGCCGTGGATTCTGAACATTGCAATTAAGCAATCATTTGGTTTATGGTCCATGGAAGCTATGATATGTGAATTGCACAGTTTATATTTTAATTTCCACCAATGAGCACTGATGCTGCAACACCCTGACTTAGTCTTGGGTCCTTGAAAGATCCTATTATAAAAATGCTTAAGTGGGATAGTCTATACAACTAAGCAAGGATATATGTATAGATGCCCACTGTTGTGTTTTGTAACTCCAGAAACTAATTGAAAGGAAAACGCAGAGGGCAGGATATTTGTCAGTTTCTCTCTTCCTTTTTCTAGTGAGACATTTAGGAATGACTCGATGGCATAAAGACATAATTTGTACTTCTAACATAATGAGTTATGTAAACAAACAAAGAATGCTTAATCAAACAATATATTTACATTATTACTCAAATATTACTGATTGTTAAATATACTACACTTCTCTGTGCTTAGCTATAAATTCCAATTCAAATCAAATATGTAACATACTGATCTCTAGTCATCTTATATATAACCACAGCAGACTATGTAATAGAACTTCTATATGGACATCCACAGCATAGAAAATTTTAGTTTATCCTATTAAGGCCTAAAGATTTGATCATTGTGGAGGATTTCTTACTCTTGAGGGATAACATACTTCCTGACAAGTGAGTTGACTCTGTTTGGCAGTTGAGACTTGTGGCTGTGAAACGATCTTAGGTTCTGGGACCTCCTCCATGGTGGTTGTTGGAGTCCACTCTGGGACTGCAGGAAGTGGTTCTGACAGCTCTGGACACCTTTCTCCTCCAACAACTGATTCTGCTCTTCTCAACTGATCCATGTGTTATCTCCAGATGACATCAGATGCAATTTCCACTCTGGAGGAATAGTGGTCCAGTTCTGTCCTTAATCTTCTGAAGTACCCACTTTTGATCACCATTGTAATCCCTTCCCAGGAAAGCTTATCCAGGAGTGAAACATCAGCCCTCCTTGTTTGAAGGGCCCTCATTTTGTCTCAGCTGTTTGTCCCGCATCCTCATTCTGAAACTGGGTTTGAGGAGATCCAAATTTCAGTGCAAGGAAGATCATATATGGTGAATTGTTGGTTGTGGAGTGTGCTGGGCTACGATGTGCTAGGAGGAAATTGTCGAGCTTCTGATTCAGTGACAAAGGACTGTGTTCTGCTGACATTGCTTGCAGTACGTTCTTAGTATCTGGACAAACCTTTCCACCAAGCCATTTGTAGCTGGGTGGAACAGTGCAGATGTAATATGTCTTATTCCTTTCATTTTCAGGAAGGATTGAAACAGTTCTGCAACAAACTCTGGCCCATTGTCACTGACTAAGTGTTCTGAAACACCAGTCTTTGAGAAGAGGCTTCTCAACACATCAGCAGTGTGTGAGTGTGTAGTGGAGGCTATTGGGGACACCTCTGGCCACTTTGTACCTACATCTACTGCTACCAAGAAATTTGTGCTCATGAATGGTCCAGCAAAATCCACATAAATCCTCTGCTATGGCAATGGAGGCCATTCTGAGGGATGGAGAGGTGCTGCTCTTGGCATCTGCTGGATGTGTTGGCATCCCAAACAGTATGAGGCAAACTGCTCGATCTGCTGATCTATCCCAGGCCACCAGACAAAGCTTCAAGACAACTCTTTTGTTTTGACCCCATCTAGATGACCGGCCTGTAGCTCCTCCAATAGTTTAGTTCTCAAATTGGATGGTACAACAGCTCTCAAACCCCACATAAGGCAACCCCTGTCAAGGGCAAGTTCATCCTGGTGCAGGTAAAAATAGGGGAACTGGAATTTCTGCTGCACATTCTTTCCACTTTGAGTGGTCATGTAGACCTGAGACAGAGTGGGGTCTTTTCTGGTTTCCCTTTGAATCATGCCTGACTTAATAGGGTGACTTTTCATTTGCATTAGGGAGAATATGTCAAGAGGGGTGTCCCTTTTTGTAATTTTTCAGGTATTTCCTTTTCCAAGGGTAAACGGGACAATCCATCAGCATTTCCATGATTAGTTGTCCTCTTGAATTATCTCCTGGTATTCACTCCTCAGCAGCACATGGCCATACTTGTGCTTGTTAATTTTGTCCGCTTCCTTCCTTTATTTTTAACCGGAACATCTCTCTCCCCTTTCCAAAGTGTACTTTAAATGGGTAGGAGGTTGTCACAGGTTAATTTTAAAATTTCCTTGTCACCAATGTTATGTTTTGTAACTCTAGAACATGGCTTCCCAACCTGGGATCCGCGTACCCCTTGGGTTCATGGTAGGGGTTCATGGCATAGAAAAGGTTGGGAACCCTTGCTCTAGAAGTGAGTGAAAAAGAAATGTAGGGGACAGGATATTGGTCTATTTAGTTTTTCTTTTCCTTTTATTTAGCTCAAATAAGGTATGATGGCATAATGACATATGCTACTCATGTACTTCTTATATATAACCCATAGTGAATTATGTAAACAAGCAAAGAATGCTTAATCAAATAATATATTTACAATATTACTTAAGTATTACTGAAATATTAAATACCCTACATGCATCACACACTGTCTGTGGTATTTCAATAGATCAGCTGGAAGGCTTCTAACAGTAATAGGCTATGTCATTGCCATTGTAAAGTGTGAGACTTTTCTTTGAGAATTTTCAGAGAAGGAATCTAAAATAAATCAGTCAGATTTTAGCTTGATTTTTTTTCATTCTACGGGAATAGTACCTGCCTTCTCAGCTGAAATACTTGAATATCATCGAAAAGCATAGTTATATGTCTTATTTTTAAATAAGAAGAATCTGTTTCCAGAGTCCAGAAGTATAACTTATTGTAAAAATCAAATGACAGATGAGTTCTTATTTTACACAGTGCTTTTTTGCAATATACTTTAAAGGGTGCTGATTGAGATTCAATAATAACTTTCAAAAGAAATTCGCTTTTTTCTGACAGTCATAACCATGCAGTACTGCTTTTTATTTAAATACCATCTCCAAGCTCTCCTCCTGAATACATTTCTTAATACATCATCTGAAAGCTGAGCTCTTAGTTCAGAGAAAGGACAAAAGGACTGTATGCAATTGAACATTTCTTCCAAAGAACTGGAGGAAGGCCTATTTGTTCCCTCCTGTACTATATAATTCTGTGCTTTGATGCTGCATTGTCCAATGGGGCTGTAGGGAGGTTCAAATACAAAGGGAGGGAGACATTGTTAAACAAGTTCAGAAATTTCAAAATGATTAGTAAGCTTTCAGTAGATTTATAAGGAAATTTACTCGGGGAAGTGTGAGAGGAAACTTCAGAGTCTACACTTAACTCAAGTCCAAGAATGGTAGTGAGGAATTGGGATAAGAATTGGGAATTGGGATAAGAAAATAAGGCAAGTTTATTTAAGGAGTCATCTGGAGGAATATTGAAAACCACAATGAGAGATGCTATTAAGTCCACTGGGGAATTTGAGAAGGAACTTTCTTGCAAATTGTTAATTGGTTTATTATTGTCACATGTACCCAGATTTGTTTCGCAAACTATCTGTACAGATCATTTCATCATGTCAATATATTGAGGTCGTACAGGAGAAGAACAATAACAGGTGCAGAATATAGTGTTACTATTACACCATATTTACAGTTACACTGTAGTGCCGACAGGCAGTAAGATGCAAGGCCATGAAGAGTTACGTTTGGAGTTCCAGCATCCACATATCGTACTAGGGAACCGTTCAATGATCTTGACCTAGAGAATGTGTGAATTGTTGCCACATTAGATGATTGAAACAAATACCATAGATGGATTTAAGGTGGAACCTGATAGGTTCTTGAGGGGTAAAGGAGCTGCTGGTGTGGATTGAATGAGGATGGTGGGACACCTGTTTAGGGGATTGAATGCCATGTCTCTACACTAGAAATTCCATGCAAGTCAACTATTTTTTTTCAGGAAATAAATATACCACATTTCCAAGGGTCACAGCTTCTCAATTTACCTGCCTTAAATACAACATTTATAAACTCCCTATCATAGCAGTCAATCCTCCAGATGCCCAGCTACGAGAAGCAGTATAAATACTCTTCCATCATCACAACTTCTCTCCCGTGATTAGTCACCAGATTTTCTTACACTTGAAACAAAAGTATGCAGCTTATTGGCCAAAATAGGTTACTCTGTCAAGGCCATGAAGAAAATTATTTACAACCCTAATTTCCCTTTGTATCGGAGATATTTATCAATATTACTAGGGGCATTTGTACAGTACCATCATATCAAAATGTAATACAATCCTATAGCAAAACCAGACTGAGAGACATCAATATAGGTTGAAAAGAAACTTACACGTAGTTATTGCACAGACTATTTGGTCCAGACAGAATCTGGCAACGTTAGATGCGTAGACATTAAATAAATTCAGTGGTGATATCAGAGCATGTTTAGGATCAAATTTGAGGCAAAAATCTGCCCGGATCTTATTGAATGGTGATTTAGGCTGAAGAGACCATATGAAATGCTGCTTCTAGTTCTTTTTTTTTAAGCTGACATTTATGCAGAATGTCTGAGGCTGATCCAACACTTCTTCCTCTAATCCTATCAATATTTTCTTCTACGTTCCCCCCTCCCCCCCGTGTGATCCCCAGTTACTGCACTGATGCTTCTTTACCATCCATCCTTATCAAATTCTAACACCTATTCAGGTAATTCAAGTTTAATTGTCATTCAACCATACATGAATACTCATGAATACAGACAAACAAGGCAGCGTTACTCCGGGACCAAGGTGCAAAACACAATACCAACAGGCACACAGTACAAAGCACGATAGCAAATACAAGATAACAGCACATGTATGATATCAGTAAAATACAGCCATGCATAAAAAGTCGAGAACACAAGTCCATGTATTCCATAGGAATCTGCAGTCGACAATAAGACAGCTTGCCTTCTGCCAAGCGAACACTGGGTGGAGGGGAGGGGGAAGAACCAACTCCAGCCTGGATGCCATTCCATACCGTTCCTGGTGGAGTTAATTGGTTTTGGCGTCTCTCTCCTGCTGGCTGCAAACAGCTGACACTGCAGCTTGAGGCCTACTCCTTGCTACGACCAAGGCCACACAGCTCCCCCCCTGTCTATCCCTACTGCCCGCCAATAAATCAGTTAATCGGACTTGCAGCATTCCACTTTAACAATGTCTTGCGATCACAAGGAATGTGACTAAGGCAGTCACTCTCTATTAGCCTGTGTGCCTCCTTTGAAGCCTCTCCAACGCAAGCAGCGGCACAAGTTTCTCCACCAATCAGCAACTCGCTGATGTCTAGCAGAATCCTGCGATCATAAAAAATATGTTTAAAAGAGACAGTAGCATCCTTTGTTGACACCATAGAAGCTGCTGTGATTGAATGAGCCTCCATATTTCTGGAAGAATTGGAAGCAAAGCTTCTCCTGAGCTCCTTATTGCTCTTGTTGATGAACAGTACTCTGTTCTTGTTACTTAGCCTAAAATGGAAACATTTTCTCTTCTCTCACCTTATTGAACTGAGGAAATAATGGTGAAAGTCAGAAGCTAGCACTGCAAGGTTGAACTGAGAAATTGTGCTGAAATCCCAGCCTCAATTTGGTAACTAGCCTACTCATTTTATATTGCCCACTCCCCTGGCATGGTTATAGGTCACTTCTCCATTCTAACAAAACCATCACAGAGCCACAGTTAACTTCATTGACATTTTCTACAGTCCATTTCATAGTAAAATACAGAAGACACTACAGTTATATGCCAAGGCCACAGAATGGCCCTAATGGTAAACTATAGCTGATGTCTTTATGCACTTGCAGAATAATATTGCAGCTGTTAATTCCTAAAAATGCTTCCTTAAAATGAACCACAAAACTCCAGAAAACCACATAATTCAAAAACCAATTAACCTGATTTCAAAGCAGTAATATAGTGCTTCATAGTGTTTATAGCATAAGATGAATTATCCAGATTATTGTTGAGATATTTACAATTTTACACATAGATCATCTGAACACCATGATTCAATTCAAATTACAATACTTACAATCCTTTCCAAGTAGCCGTTCATCTCTGTGGCCTTGAAAGCAAGTGGTGCAGCTGTAAAATACGGATGTGTCAGATGAAAATCCAGTGACTTAATTTAATGGAGGTCTCAACCTTTTTACGTTAACTGGGTAAGATAGTGTCAAAGCAAATGAACGCAGATTCATTGAGGATTTCACACTGACTCGACACCACCAAACTCCTGACCTACGAGAGCCATCTGAACCTCAGTGTGTTCGTGCTTACCCATGTGAGAAGGTCATTGGTTCAAACCTCAATCCACAGACCTGATCACATTATCCAGGCTGACAACATCTCATCTGCAGCATCGATGACCTGTGTTTAGAAGTAGCTTCATCTCTTACTAACCTGTTCCAGTAACCAAGAAAGAAAACTGTCCAGCTTTGTCTTGTCTACAAGATGGAGGGCAATTATTACATGGGCAATTAAAGTCCTTTTGCCTCACCCACTCTTTGGGGAGGGGTATGAATTTGAACCGGGTTTCTGTTACTTTCATAGACAAAACACTTACATGTAAAAATGGTTCTGCTGAGTGTACAACATCGGAGTGGGAGCGAAGTACAGAAAACCCAATGACCATGTTCTGGCAATTGTCTTGATGTTGTGTACCCAGTAAAACAATACCAACAATAAAATTGTCCAGGTATGTCCTGTCCACTTGATGCAAGGCAAATATAATACAGTAACTGAAGTTCCTTTGGCTTACTCACCCAATCAGAGGCAGCAATAAAATTCCACGAGCAGGGTCTCCTCCTAGTCTAGTGACCACTGTTTTCTCCTTTATATCACGTGCAGTTTGTGAGACCTAGCTGTATGAATGTGGGCTATCACATTTGTTCATAAAGCAATTATGATCAGGTCTTGCTGGCTGGAAGATATTTTGTCGGTGTACATTTATTCCTCTTTACATCAAATAATGTTGATAGAAATCAGAATGGAGCAAGCTCACAAACAATTCTTTCTCCTGTGTTGTTCTGTTGATCTAACTTCAGAATTCACAAGGAAATACTGCAGAGTACTGCTGCCCTGTTACTATTTTGCCCTTGCTAATATTTATCTCTTAATTAGCACCTCTAAACATTATTGTTTTGATGTGTCCAGGATCTTTCTGTGCCAAAATTGACCGTTAAATTAATTGGCTATAAAGCACATTGGGATTGCTGCTATTGTAGTAGTGCTGTATAAAACTAAGTTTTTATCATACTAGTATATATCTTTTGGACTTGTTTTATTATAGGTAATACTGTGTTACAATACCATCAGTTGTTCATTTCATTTACTGCTGTATTTTAAGCCTATCCTAGTGTTTCTAGTGAGGCCCCTTTCAATACAAACCTGAAGCTGAATAGCTTTATCTTTTTAATTCATGGTGTAATCTTGAATATCATGAAAATAGAAAATTGCCCTACATTTAAGTCCATAAATTATTACTAATACACTTGTTTGGATCAGTAACAACATCTCCTGCACAATCTCCATCAACACAGGTGCACCACAAGGCTGCAGGTTTAGCCCTCTGCTCTACTCATTTTACACTTAAGACTGTGTGGTGAAGCACAGCTCCAAAGCCATTTTCAAGTTAGCTGACCACACCACTGTTGAAGGCTGAATCACTTGCCCCATACGGACTCACTTTCAAGGACTCATCATCTCAAATTCTCTAATTTGTTTATTTGTTTACATTATTATTTCTGTGTTTGTACAGTTTGTTGTCTTGTGCACACTGTTGGTGTGGCCTTTCATTAATTCTGTAATGGTTATTATTCTATTATGGGTTTATTGAGTATGCCCACAAGAAAATGAACCTCAGGGCTGTATATGATGACATATATGTACTTTGAGAATAAAATTACTTTGAATTTTGAACTTTGATTTAGAAGTTAAGAAATTATTCATGCTCATTCTGTATGGCCACATAATCATAAGCATTTTGATTATGGCCAACATGATCAGAAGAAATTCTGTGTTTTATTGCAGATTATATGGTAACCTGGCAGGTTTTAAGGGTTGGAAAATTTCCCTTAGTAATGTATGTGAAACTTGTGATTCTCAAAAGCAGCTTTCAACAGCAGAGCGCACCATGCGTTTGATAGCCAGTACCTGAAGGAGAGTGCTTTCTGCATTGGCAATTTCACTGCTTATGTAGTGCACATCAATAAGAATGAGTTTCTATGTTATATATAGTACTCCAGACTTTTATGCTCCAAGAGAACCACAATCTTGTCGTAGTTTGAGGCTTGCGTGTCTCACTGACCCAGAGAGCTACGTTGGCTGGAGTCAGGGCTTTCTGCTTTGGCTTTTGGTAGCGTCACCATGCCAACAGGTCAAAGAGTAGAGGTCCACCAGTCCTCCAGGTTCGGGGGTTCAGCTCAGGGCTAACACCCTGAGTGGTAAAACAAAATTGTGATGGAAAAAGCAATGAAGGACCCTTCACCATCTGAGTGTGATGATATTCCTGAATCTCCACCCGGGACTTGCATAACTGTCAGTAGAGAGGAAGCTGCTGACACGATGGACACCACCAGAGATGGCGGACCTTCACTGCTGCCCCAAACACCAGCAGCGTATCCGGCACATGTGGCAGACTTTTCTGGGGAAACTTATAAACTTACTACTTAAATTCAGGGCAAGAATAAATGTGATCAGTTTGCTGACGCCATGAAACTAAACGAAGGCTAAGATACTTTCTTTAAAAATTACAAGGTTGATATGATTATCAGTGATGTTAATCACCTGTCCTTTTCCCCACTATAACAGCAATAGCAAACAACCACATGCAAAATAAACATTACATACAGTCAAGTCTTGGTTATTATGTCTGTAGTACAACTCCACTTGTACGGACTAGTAACTGAGCTCCTTTTGTTCTGTGATAAATGGGGCCCACAATGATTTACCAAGCTCCTCAGTAGGCTGAGGTATGTTAAATAATGTGTGACAGAGATGTGAAACAATAATGGAGATGGGAGAACATCTTAATGTTGAAAGAGTATCCCGACACTGAATCAGGCTCAAATTGGGTTAGTATGGTTAGCCATTCACATTACAATTCACCGTTGATACTCTGTGCTTCCTAATACTCTTTTGCTGTGAATGTCTATAGGTCTGAAGTCTATTTACAGATTGATGTATGAAAGCAACACGGTAAATCAAATGTCATTTTTTGTTCATGGCTATCAAACCATTTTTTAAATGGTCACTCTCAAAGTCAGGTTTGATGTTGAAATAATATGTTAGTGAAACCCCGCTAGTTTCCTTGGCTGCATAAGTCTAGGGAAGACACACTCCGGTCCCGCCAAACCCGTGAGATTAAGATGACTGTCCCACTCCAAAGCCGGTTTATGTGGATGCTGTGTAATTTGCTACCCTGTTGCAACTCAATGCCAAGAAACAACAGACAGCACATTGCGTAGGATTAAAGGAATTATATTTATGAATCTTAACTTCCTAAAGGGTTAGTAAAGAAAAGAAAGAAAAAACAAAGACTACCCACTGTAATTAAACCATCAAATGTGCACAAGTTGGAGCTCAACTCTTCCAAAAGTAATATTCCGATCCTCAGTCGACTGAGACACCTTGCTCCATTGAATCACAGTCCCCCTCCAGGTCAAATCCGACGGCCGGTTCTCTCCAGCGTCTTTCCTCTTCATCTCCCGCCGAGCAAAAGGGCCCAGCTCACATTCCAAAGCACCCGCTATCTCTAACCATAACCCAAACACTGCTACTACAGAAAGTGAAACCTTTCCCAGAGTGTTGCATCAGAAAGAAAGATGGCAGACATGACCTATTTTGTAAATACATGTACAACAGTGCCAAAGCATTTCTTGGTGTTACAGTAAAATGGCAGAACTTTTTATATGCCTGATTAGTGAGCACAGGGTGAGCAGTCATTAAATAATTGGAACTGAGCTGAACTGGGATTTATATGGTGTGTACTTCTTTACAAAGGATAGTGGAATGCAGGATTACTTTCCTAAAATTGATTTTTTTAGGTCAATTGGAAGCTTAAAACCTAACATATATGTATCTTTGTTCCTCACAAATGTTTGAAGTTACATAACTAAGGCAAGTTGTTGGAGTAAAGACATAGATCGTCTAATTGAACGTCTGAACAGACTGAAAATGTAATTGCCAGATGCTGTTCATGAATACTTGGGCAATTTATAGATTTAGAGCAGGAGTTCCCAAGCGTTTTCATGCCATGGTCCCTTACCATTAACCGAGGGGTCTGTGGACCCCAGGTTGGGAACCCCTGATTTAGGATAGCAAGGTGTATTTCCATCTTTAAAGCATAAGGGCAGCACAGAGTGGGGTATCAGGCCTGTGAGTCAAGGGGATTGAGGTGCCTGTGAAGGAACTCACCTCTGGTTTTCCACTTTGTACACCGAATGTTGTGAGTCAAGGTACTAGTGATACTAACTGTCTCATTAGTACAATCCATTTGTAGAAAAGAACAAAATAAATTGGCAGATTAGTAATCACAAAGGAGACTGCAGACACTGAAGGACTCCTGATGCAGGGTCTCAGCCTGAAATGTCAACTGTTCATTTTCCTCCGTAGATGCTACCTGACTCACTGAGTTCCTCCAGTACTTTGTGTGTGTTGGTACATTAGTAAATTGGTGTGTTATTGTTACATGTATGGTGCTACAGTGAAAAACTTTGTTTTGCATGCCATACCTTCAGGTAATTTCATCACATCAGGGCATTGACATAGTACAAAGAAAAACAACAACAGAATGCAGAACAGAATGGCAGCTCCCACAATGCAGGAACGAAACATAGAAACATAGAAAATCTACAGCACAATACAGGTCCTTCAGCCCACAGAGCTGTGCTGAACATGTCCTTAGAAATTAACTAGGGTTACCCATAGCCCTCTATTTTTCTGAGCTCCATGCATCTTTCCAGGAGTCTCTTAAAAGACCCTATCATGTCCGTCTCCACCGCAGCCGCTGGCAGCCTACTGCATGTGCTCACCACTCTCTGCATAAAAAAAACTTACCCCTGACATCTCCTCTGTACCTACTCCCAAGCACTTTAAAACTGTGTCCTCTTATGCTAGCCATTTCGGCCCTGGAAAAAAAGCCTCTGACTATCTACATGATCAATGCCTCTCATCATCTTGTACATCTCTATCAGGTCACCTCTCATCCTCCTTCACTCCAAGGAAAAACAGCAGAGTTCACTCAACCTATTCTCATAAGGCATGCTCTCAGATCGAGGCAAGTTTCTTGTAAATCTCCTCTGCATCCTTTTTGTGGTTTCCACATCCTTCCTGTGGTAAGGCGACCAGAACTGAGCATAATACACTACTCAAAGTGGGGTCCTACATAGCTGCAACATTACCTCTCGGCTCTTAAATTCAATCCCACGATTGATGAAGACCAATGCACTGTATGCTTTCTTAACCACAGAGTTAAACTGCACGGCAGCTTTGAGTGTCCTATGGACTCAGACCCCAAGATCCCTCTGATCATTCACACTGCCAAGAGTCTTACCATTAATACTATATTCTGCCATCATACTTCACCTGATAAAATGAACCTCCTTTCACTTATTTGGGTTGAACTCCATCTGCCACTTCTCAGCCCAGTTTTGCATCTTATCAATGTTCTGCTGTAACCTCTGACAGCCCTCCACACTATCCACAACACCTCCAACCTTTGTGTCATCAGCAAACTTACTAACCCATCCCTCCACTTTCTCATCCAGGTCATTTATAAAAATCATGAAGAGTAGGGGTCCCAGAACAGATCCCTGAGGCACTCCACTGGAGACCGACCTCCATACAGAATATGACCCATCTACCACCACTCTTTGGCTTCTGTGGGCAAGCCAGTTCTGGATCCATAAAGCAATGTCCCCTTGGATCCCATGCCTCCTTACTTTCTCAATAAGCCTTGTATGGGGTACATTATCAAATGCCTTGCTGAAATCCATGCACAATACATCTACTGTTCTACCTTCATCAATGTGTTTAGTCACATCCTCAAAAAATTCAATCGGGCTCGTATGGCACGACCTGCCCTCGACAAAGCCTTGCTGACTATTCCTAATCATATTATACCTCTCCAAATGTTCATAAATCCTGCCTTTCAGGATCTTCTCCATCAACTTACCAACCACTGAAGTAAGACTCACCGGTCTATAATTTTCTGGGCTATCTCTATTTCCTCTCTTGAATAATGGAACAACATCCACAACCCTCCAATCCTCTGGAACCTCTCCCATCCCCATTGATGATGCAAAGATCATTTCCAGAGGCTCAGCAATCTCCTCCCTCGCCTCCCACAGTAACCTGGGGTAGACTGCTAGATTATGTATTGCATTGAACTGTTGCTGCTAAATTAACAAATTTCGTGTCACATGCCAGTGTTAATATAAGTGATTCTGATTCTAATTCTGGTCTTGTCCTATCCTGATGTCTTATCCAACTTGGCGCTTTCCAAAAGCTCCAATACATCCTCTCTCTTAAAGCTTTTCTGTCCACTGTAAGTCATCCCTACAATCGCCAAGATCCTTTACCATAATAAATACTGAAGCAAAGTATTCATTAAGTACCTCCACTATCTCCTCCGGTTCTATACACACTTTTCCACTGTCACACTTGATCGGTCCTATTCTCTCACGTCTTATCCTCTTGCTCTTCATGTTTTTGTAGAATGCCTTGGGGTTTTCCTTAATCCTGTCCACCAAAGCATTCTCATGGCCCCTTCTGGCTCTCCTAATTTCTTTCTTAGGCTTCTTCCTGCTAGCCTTATAAGTTTCTAGATCTCTATCTTTACCTAGTTTTTTGAACCTTTTGTAAGTTCTTCTTTTCTTCTTGACTGGATTTAAAACAGCCTTTGTACACCATGATTCCTGTACTCTACCATCCTTTCCCTGTCTCATTGGAACATAACTATGTAGAACTCCATGCAAATATACCCTGAACATTTGCCACATTTCTTCCGTACATTTCCCTGAGAACATCTGTTCCCAATTTATGCTTCCAAATTCCTGCCTGTTAGCCTCATATCTCCCCTTACTCCAATTAAACGCTTTCCTAACTTATCTGTTCCTATCCCTCTTCAATGCTATGGTAAAGGAGGTAGAATAGTGATCACTATCTCCAAAATGCTCTCCCACTGAGAGATCTGACACCTGACCAGGTTCATTTCCCAATACCAGATCAAGTACAGCCTCTCTTCTTGTAGGCTTATTTACATATTGTGCCAAAAAACCTTCCTGAACACACCTAACATACTCCACCCCATCTAAACCCTTCGCTCTAGGGACATGACAATCAATATTTGGGATATTTAAATCTCCCACTACGACAACCCTGTTACTATTACAACTTTCCAGAATCTGTCTCCCTATCTGCTCCTTGATGTCCCTGTTACTATTGGAAGATCTATAAAAAACACCTGCTAGAGTTATTGACCCCTTCCTGTTCCTTATTTCCATCACAGAGACTCCGAAAACAATCCCTCCATGTCTTCCTCCTTTTCTGCAGCCATAACACTATCTCTGATCAATAGTGCCATGCCCCCACCTCTTTTACCTCCCTCCCTGTCCTTTCTGAAACATCTAAATCCTGGCACTTGAAGTAACCATTCCTGCCTCTGAGCCTTCTATGTCTCCATAATGGCCACAACTTCATAGCTCCAAGTACTGATCCACGCTCTAAGCTCATCCGCTTTGTTCATAATACTCCTTGTATTAAAATAGACACATCTCAAACCATCGGTCTGAGCACGTCCTTTCTCTATCATCTGCCTATCCTCCTTCTCGCACTGTCTCCAAGCTCCAACCGCTTCTTCCTCCATCTCTTCAGTTTGGTTCCCACCCCCACAGCAATCCTAATTTAAACTCTCCCCAATAGACTTAGCAAATCTCCCCACCAGGATATTGGTCCCCCTGGGATTCAAGTGCAACCCGTCCTTTTTGTACAGGTCACTCCTGCCCCAAAAGAGGTCCCAATGATCCGAAAATCTGGATCCCTGCTTCCTGCTCCAAACACTCAGCCACGCATTTATCCTCTACCTCATTCCATTCCTATACTCACTGTCACGTGTCACAGGCAGTAATCCTGAGATAACTACTTTGTGGTCCTATTTCTCAACTTCCTTTCTAACTCCCTGTAGTCTGTTTTCAGGACTCCTCCCATTTCCTACCTATGTCATTGGTACCAACATGTACCATGACCTCTGGCTGTTCTCCCTCCCACCGCAGGATATTGTTGACGTGATCAGAAACATGCCCCTGCACCTGGGAGGCAAACTACCATCCGTACTTCTTTCCTGCATCCACAGACTCACTTTTCTGACCCCCTAACTATAGAGTCCTCAATCACTGCTGCCATCCTCTTCCTTTCCCTACCCTTCTGAGCCACAGGGTCAGACTCTGTGCCAGAGGCGTTGCCGCAGTTGCTTCCCCCAGGTAGGCTGTACACCCCCCCCCCAACAGTACTCAAGCAGGAATACTTATTGTCAAGGGGTACAGCCACAGGGGTGCTCTCTAGCCTCTGACTCCTGCCCTTCGCTCTCCTGACTGTTACCTAGTTACCTGTCTCCTGGTCTCACTACCTGCCTATGGCTCCTCTCTATCACCTCCTCACCTTCCCTGACCAGACAAAGGTCATCGAGCTCCATCTCCAGTTCCCTAACACGGTCCTTAAGGAGCTGCAGCTCGATGCTCCTGGCACAGATGTGGCCACCTGGGAGGTTGGGAGTCTCCTGGACTTCCCACATGTGACTCCGAACACAGAACACCGGCCTCACACACATTCTTCCTGGTTGTATTCTACACAGGCAACCTACCTCGCCTCAACCCATTAACGCCTAAGCTCCATTGACCCAAAGCCTTCCTAGCTGTCTCCCTCTACTCTGAAGCCCCAATCAAACCACTGAAGAAGTTACCGTCTCCTTTTAAACTCTTCTCACTGTTCACACTGGCTGACATCCACACGCTTGCAGTCGTGCCCCGATCAAACTGCTGAAGAAAAAAAAAGAACTTAGCTTTTCTTTTCATGACCTTTGGCTATCATATAAACATGCTACATTCAACATAATATGTGGTGAATATTTAGACACAGCAATCAGATTTCTGTGCACACAGTTTGGTGATGTTCACTGAGACATTCACATTAACTAAAGTAGATACCCCTTCCTTTTTGTCAAGGTATTGCCAAGGTTACTTCAATAATTTTTCATCTTTTTCTTCATCCGTCAACCACATTGTTCCACCTTCTACGTGTTATGTATTACATAGATACTCACAATGTGCTCTCCTGTGAAGTGCAGAAACGAAATGCAGGTGGGGGTGACTGACTTACACAACCTGCCATTTCATTCCACAGCTTAATCTTCCAGTGGCCTGTCACTTTAATATTTCCATCCCAATCCCACTCTGACCGGTATGGCTGTGGCCTCCAGCACTATTCCAACATGGCCCAACATCAGCTTGAGTGACGGCACCTCTTTTTCTAAGTGGACACAGTGCGACAGTGACTCAGTATTGAATCCAACAATTTCAGGTAACACAATTCTTCTCTGTCTCAGAACTAACTGGTTCCTCTGTAAAGGTCATCCACCAAATAACTAACTTATCTGTTCTGCCTGTACAACCATTGCCTGATCTGCAAGACATTTACAACATTTTCCTCTTGGTTGTAGGTTTCAGCATCAGCTTTAGCCTTCATTTCAGAGCTTTTAACATGTCCTTATGTTTATTTTCTCTCCCTCCCTCATCCCTGCATTAATCTAATGCCAAGGCAGCTCTGTAAACAAACCTAGGTGATCACTAGTGCTCTTTTAAGCAGATGACAATCCAGTCAAATACCATCCTGGAGCAGATAAATGAATGCTGAAATTCAACCTTATTCAAATGGTTCAACTTAATATCAGCATACAACCTGAAATTCTTACTGCTCACGGAGACAAGCCCTGAAGAATGAATGATAGCAAACTCAGAACCCCAAAGAAGCTCCCTCTTCCAATGCACAAGCAGTAGCATCCCCCTACCCCCACTTGCACCAGCAGAAGCACCATCCCCCACCACGCGTGCAATAGCAAAAGCCCCTAAAGAGACCATGATCCAGAGCCCATCAAAAACGACAGTCTGTGAGCTGGTGATGGAGAGAGAGTGATCACCCTGCAACAATGTGTGGAGACCAGGAACTTGCTAGTCCGATGTTACAATGTTTCGCATCGCTTCTCTGAGAGAGCCGTAGGTCATGGACTCTGACAGAATCCCAGCCACCTCTCCACTCAAGTATACGATTGTTTGCTTCTGCTCTACTTTGACTTACATCACTGTTTCTGTGTTTATTTCCTATGGTTATCTTCATAAAATGACACCGGTGGCATTAAGTTATGGGGAAGTGTATGTAGTGGAGGCTACCACATCAAAATAAAACTTAAACAGTTTTCCAGTGATGCTGACAGCAGACTATTTCTAGTTTAGCTTCCTTTCTATCACTGTGTCCACTGGGTTCATGTCCTCTTTATTTTGTTTTTTTTTGTTGGCCACTGACTCTTTCATGCATTCCACTGTATTTCATGGACACTACTTGATACCCTTCTCATCTGGGACATGACTCTGTCAGACACGCGCTTTTAAACGAGTTAGAGGCGGACGTCTGCAATTTCAGTACTGCTTGGACACAAGATGGCAGCAATGTACCAAACTAAGGAGAAACCGAACTCAGCTTCCATCCCCCATCTTGCCTCACAAACCCCAACCCCCAGCTCTTTAAAGGTAGACAGATTAAGAAGGGGAACAGCTGATCTAGCCCACAACAGTTTAGCTCACGTTTATTCCAACCTATAGTTCCCAATTTTTGAGTGAAGACTTGCTGGCCTGGATAGTCTTTTTGTTTATTTTAGCTGTGGTGCCATTATGAACAGGGTATAAAAGAAAGGGGAAGGGGTAGAGGATTGTAATGTTGAATCTATAAATTTAAATCAGCAGCTTTTCATGAGATTTTGACAAATTTACAAGACTTGGGAGACCAAATAACCATCAAACAGAAGAAGGAATGACTTTCTGTGGTAAGAATGTTGCATAAAATCATATCTTCACTTCATCACACTCTAATCTGGTAATAAAGACTGTAAATTGGTTATTATAGATGAGGCAAAACAGTAATGTTTACTAGGTTTTCTCCGGACAGCTTTTAAAAAGCTCTGTATGGATTCTTTCTCATCTGTCCAGTTTGACAGCTTGCGGCTCAGTGGGGCATTCTCGTGCCTGACTCAGAACGATGTGGGTTTGCGTCCCACTCATGAGCGCTTCGTTTCACCTGAAGCTCCAAGTGTCTTTCAGAGACTGTGCTTCATGTTGAAGGTGCTGTCCTTCAGATAAAGTGTTACTCTGGCAAAATAGCTGACCATTAGGTAAAAGGTGTCAGAGTGCTACCTCAAGGAAGCATTTTCTCTAGTGTCTTGGATAATATTCATATCCTAATCTTCAGTCCAACACAAATTTCGAATTGTGAGACCTTGCTTTGACCTGCTACATGCAATGATTTGCATATTGTAACAACAATTTTAGATCTTTTTAATTGGCTGTATCCTGAATATCCTGAAATCACAATAAGCTACAATAATTGAAAAATGTTCTTTTATTTTCAATTTGTTTATAGTTCTATTGTCATCATTGATCACAGCTTGTTGTTTGTGTCTTTTCATATTTCAATAAACAAGAGATCTATTTATAAATGTGGATCTGAATAAAAGGAAAAGCACAAGAGAGACATGGTGTACTTTGTGTCATGAAATCTCATTGTATGTTAATTGTTTGCATTCTATGTAAACACAAACCAGAATTGGGGGAAATTTTTAGTAGGTGAAAGTTTATGAACACTGGGATATGCATAATTCCACTAACATGGACATTAATGTGTGTTGGTCCCCGGCTGTTGACTCTGCAGCTAATCTAAAGAGGCAGGAAACAACGTCTTCCTGTAAATCTCATTGGAAAGCGTGGCAAGGAATACATGCTTCATAAAGACTTTCTCAGCTGAAGTTTTTTTTAATTGAGACCATAAAGGAACTCAGAACAGATGATCAAATGCTTGAACAAAGGCATATTTCTAAGGACCATCTTAAGGAAGAAAAATTGTGGTAGTTTAAAAGGAGAGTTTCAAGCCAAAGACACAATTGCCATTAATTGTATGAGAGGGGTAAGGAATGTGCAGAAAAGCAACAGTGGATGTGTTTGGAGGCAATAGTGTGTTGTAGGACTAAAAGGTTTTTACCCAGACAGGGATTGGTGATAACAAGATGAGAATCGAATGTGAGCTTGGGGATTTTAAGAGTCTGCCTATGAGTGAGGAAAGGAGAGATGGGAATTAAGCTTGAAAATCTTACTTCATGTGGCTACAGCAAGCAATGACAGAAAAGGTACACATTAAAGTTGAAGAACATTCAAGCTGCCTAACTGAATTAGTTCAGCTTCTCCATGATGCACAGGTTCAGGACAGGACTTTGCAATGACCTCACCTTGTCTCACAAATCAATTACAATGCGGCTACATCCTACTTGTTCAGCCCATATGGACATTTTCTGCATCCTTTATGATTGTGTGTATGTATTTCACAGTCCAATTATATCAATCCAGAAGCTAGATCTCAGGACACATTCTTGTTGGATACTTTTACTGCAAACCTAATTTCATCTGGACCTTTTGATGAAGGTTTGATAGCAGTCGACCAGAAAAAGAAGAGGTCTGACACTATCAATAAAGGCAAGAATACTGCAGATTTAATAGACCTAAAGTAACAGGGAGAATACTGGGAATAGTCATCAGGTTAGTTAGCAAATATGGGGAGGGATGGATAGATAATATTTTGAGTCAGTGACCTTTTATTGTTTGATGTAAAGTGATTCTGAGAAGTTTACTCTGTTTCCTTAGGACTATAAGATATAGGAGCAAAAGTAAGCCATTTGTCCCATCGAGTCTGCTCCACCAGTCAATCATGGGCTGATCCAATTCTTCCAGTCATCCTCACTCCCCTGCCTCCACCCCATACCCTTTGTTGCCCTGGCTAATCAAGAACCTATCTCTGCCTTAAATACAACCAATGACAGCCACTCATGGCAACAAATTCCACAGATTTACCATCCTCTGACTAAAGAGATTTCTCCACATTTCTGTTTTATGTGGACGTCCTTCAATCCTGAAGTCGTGCCCTCTTGTCCTAAACTCTCCTACCATGGGAAATACTTTGCCATGTCTCATCTGTTCAGGCCTCTTACCATTCAAAATGTTTCAATGAGATCCCCCCCTCATTCCCCTGAACTCCAGCGAAAACAGCTCAAGTAACCCTCTCATACAGTAACCCTTTCATTCCTGGAATCATTCTCATAAATCTTCTCTGAACCCTCTCCAATGTCAGTACATCCTTTCTAAAATAAGGAGCCCAAAAATGCACACAATAATCCAACTGTGGTCTCATGAGTGACTTATAGAGCCTCAACATCACATCCCTGCTCTTCTATTCTATTCTATACCTCTAGAAATGAATGCCAACCTTTCATTTGCCTTCTTCACCACCGACTCAACCTGGAGGTTAACCTTTAGGGTATCCTGCACAAGGACTCCCAAGTCCCTTTGCATCTCTGCATTTTGAATTCTGTCCCCATTTAAATAATAGTCTACCCATTTATTTCTTCCATTAAAGTGCATGACCAGACACTTTCTAATATTGTATGTCATTTGCCAATTCTTTGCTCATTCCCCTGAACTATCTAAGTCTTTCTGCATGCTCTCTGTTTCCTCAACACTACCTGCTCCTACACCTATCTTTGTATCATTGGCAAATTTAGCCACAAATCCATTAATCCTATAGTCCAAGTCATTGATGCACTTTGTAAAAAGCAGTGGTCCTAACACCAACCCCTGTGGAACTCCACTGGTAACTGGCAGCCAGCCAGAATATGATCCCTTTATTGCCACTCTCTGCTTTCTGCCGATCAGCCAATGTTCCACCCATGCTAGTAACTCTCCTGCAATTTCATGGGATCTTATCTTGTTAAGCAGCCTCGTGTGTGGCACCTTGTCAAAGGCCCTCTGAAGATCCAAGTACACCACGTCTACTGCATCTCCTTTGTCTACCCTGCTTGTAAATTCCTCAAAAATTTGCAGTAGATTAGTCAGGCAGAATTTTCCTTTCAGGAAACCATGCTGGCTGTTAGAGTGATGTTTGGGTTCAGGTCATTTACATTTAGCAAATGGCTTTGGCCACCCGTCTTCTGTTCCTTGAAAATGTATTGTGGATTTAATTTGGAACAATGGATTCCTAAAAGCTGTGAATCCCAGTCCAGACCATGCTTGTGTCTGTGGGATGGATGCCAATCAGAAGGTATGAAGTTTGTATGCAGTTTCAAAAGAAAGAATTGTATATACTTTGTAAATATGGAATTATCCTTTGTGTTTAGTGCCACATTAGGCCAGCAGACTATTCCACTGAAAATGTCTCCATATGGTGCTTGCTGTACCTTGTTTCTTTGAAGAAGTTGCCTTTGTATCTACCAGTAACTCTCTCTCTGGTGATTTCATTTGGTGTCAGGAGTGGGATGCCTTCGTGACTCATCATGTGGCCAGTGATCTTAGCAGTCCAAGTGGGTGAGTATTTAAAACAAAATAGCACTCACACTTGAATCTGTTCAGGTTGGTGGTGTACGGGAACATGAGGTATCACGAACGCGGACAGCCGAACTGGTAGATATAAAAGTAGTGTGTGTGCGCATGTGTGTTTATGTAAGAGATGAAACTTTCCATGTTAATTTGGTAGCATGGAGCCACCATTTGAGAAGGGTGTTACCGACTGCTCAGGACGCCTAAGTGGGGGCGTGTATACTCGTTCAGGGAGCTGCATTTTAGCAGCTGACAGAGCGGGGGATCAAGTGTACCCAGTAGCCATTTAATCACAGAGAACCTAAGAGCGGAACGCCAGCCGGCCATGCCAGACCTGACCACAGCTGGTGAAAACATACCCGGAGGAAACACAAAGGCTGAAAACGCCGAGAGCGTGGCAGAAGACAGTGAGAGCGAGACGGAAACCCATGAATTGCATGTTGAAACGTGGTGATGATGATGGCACTCTGTATGAAGGCTGGTTGCTGAGGGTAGATGATTAGTTTCATAGCATAGAATGGAAAAGATTGGAAAATAGATGGGGAGGGATTTTTAAGTTAAAGCAGAGGCAACAAGTTCAACAACTTTGGTGACATTTCAGACTGCACACGGCATCTGAGGAGCTGGGCTTTTTCAGCAGTTAGGCCAGTAATCGACTGGACAGTTTGGAAGGGGGTGTCACCGGGGAGAGGTCCTTGCAGACACTTACATAGAGGCCACCTGAACCCCTTCCTGCACATCGATGAGAGGGCTTGTTGGCCTCATGCATTTAACTTTCTGGTGCCCCTGGAAAGAGAGTTTTAGCAACCAGAGAATGAAGCGGTGAAGACAAGGATGTGATTAAGTGGCAATTGGCCTGCAGGAAAAAAACCAAAAGACACAAGCATTTCTAAAGACTTGTTCAAATTTCTGAAACAGCCTCTCTGCTTAGCATTTGGTAGTGTCATAGTCCCGATTGTTAATCCCCTATCTTGCCCCTTTGATTCCTTGATTCCAATCCCATTTACTGCTAATTCACTTGATGACAGCACACCTGGTCTCCAACAAGCATTGCAGTATAACAACCCTGTCATCACAACCACTGGTTGCCAGTTTGTTGGTCTATTCCCATACGATAACTTTGTTTCCCAACCCATTAGAACTGTTAGCTCTAAGTTCAGCTCCAGTTTCAAGATATTCTATGAAAACCCCGTCCCCGTGTCAAGACTCCATATCAAGATTCCTCCTGTCTGCTGTTCAACATTCACGTCTACGCCAGCATCCCCAACTCCATCTCTGTGCCTGCGTCCTGCACTTGGGTTCTCCTCAGTCGCTCCATGCACCAGGTAGTGATTAGGGAATACTAGGGTAGATTTCGAGGCACACAAAATTGGGAGGCAACTTTGAGGCAGGGCGTTTTCACTGCCCTATTTGAGTAGATCCTCCTAGGTTGACCTTTCCTGGTACAAATTTATTTTGTTCAGGAGGGCCAACAGGAGGGACTGTTAAAGTGATTTTTGAGTTTAGGTCATTTATATTTAGCAAGATGGCTTTTGCAACCAGTCTTCTGTTCCTTGAAAATATATTGTGGATTTAATTTGGAACAATGGATTTCTAAAAGCTGTGAATCCCAGTCCAGACGCTGCTGGCATCTATGGGATGGAGGTGAATCAGAAGGTGTGAAGTTTGTATGTAGTTTCAAAAGAAAGCATTGTCTATAATTTGTAAATATGGAATTGTCCTTTGTGTTTAGCAAATAACTATCAAGCCCCACGTTGGGCCAGCAGACCTTTCCACTGAAAGCGTCTCTGTATAATGCCTGCAGTATGTTTAGTCAAATAAAGAAGCTGCTTTGTATCTACCAATAAATCTCTCTGGTGATCAAATTCATGTAACAAAATTGGCTTTGGCCTATCTTGTCATGTGCCTCCAGGTATTCCATAATCTCATCCTTATCAATTGATTCCAACAACTTCCCAACCACTGATGTCAGGCTAGCGGGTCTATAGTTTCCTTTCTGCTGCCTCCCACCCTTCTTAAATAGCAGAGTAACACTTGCAATTTTCCAGACATTTGGTACAATGCCAGAATCTATCAATTCTTGAAAGATCATTATTAATGCCTCCGCAATTCCTCCAACTACTTTCTTCAGAACCCGAGGGTGCATTCCATTTATCCACCCTCAGATCATTAAGCTTCTTGAGCACATTCTCGGTCGTAATTTTCATTGCACCTACCTCCCTTCCCTGACACTCTTGAATGTCCAGTATACTGCAGCTGTCTTCCACTGTGAAGACTGATGCAAAATATGTATTTAGTTCCTCTGCCATCTCTGCGTCTCTCATTACAACATCTTCAGCAGCATTTTCTATTGGTCCTATATCCACCCTTGACTCTCTTTTAACCTTTATATACTTAATAAAGCTTTTAGTATCTTTGATATTAGTCTCCAGCTTCCTTTCATAATTCATTTTTTTCCCTTCCTAATGACCTTTTATTTCTTGTGCTGCATTCATTCAAGTATAA
Source organism: Hypanus sabinus (assembly GCF_030144855.1). Classification (NCBI taxonomy): domain Eukaryota; kingdom Metazoa; phylum Chordata; class Chondrichthyes; order Myliobatiformes; family Dasyatidae; genus Hypanus; species Hypanus sabinus. The sequence continues at coordinate 46,849,965 of NC_082725.1, forward strand.
CACTTTCATTCCAGTATTTTTGCTTTCTGTTTCAACTACACCACACCTCTATTGCCCTGGAACTCACCCCACTGGCTGTGATTATGCCCCAACTCCTGCCTGTCCTTTCTATCATCTCTGTTGCATGCCACCTTTGATTTATTTCTGTTTTCCCCTTCCTCAGCCCTTACACTCCGGTTCCTTATCAAAGATGGTGTCAGATGTACTGAATACTTTCAACATTTTCTTCTATTTCCTTGACATTTCTTGATGAACAGTAATATTGTCATGAAACAAGAATTTAGAATCAGCCATAACCTTAATTAATTTTTAACGAAAGGATGGAACTTTTCTTACTGATTGGACAATGGAGTGCATGCTAAATATTCTAGCCACTGTGAAGTTCAGGTTTCAAGTTTAGTTATCATTCAACCATACATGAATATAGCCAAATGAAACGGTTCCTCCAGGGCCAAGGTGCAAAACGCATTACCAACAGCACGTAGCACAAATAACACATGTGGTTGCAATTTCAGGAAAAAAAGCATAGAGTCACAAAGGAAGAAAAGCAATAATATAGCCCAGCCCCAGAGCTGTCCTGGTCCAGCTTGTTCTTCCACTGAGAGAACAAAAGAGGCCAGCACTGAGCAAACACTGGAGAGCAGCACCAAGCATACACTGGAGGGCAGCACTAACAGGAAGGGCCAGTTTCCAGCCCAGCTTGAGATCTAGTGGTAGACAGCCAACTCTGGCAACTCCCTCACTGACGACCACCGATAGGTAGCTCCAAGATATGTGGGCCATGTATGTGCAACAACTGAGTCAATATAGCTCTTCCACCATTGGTCTAGTCAATGAACCAGTATTTTATGTTGCCAAAGTCTGACATGGTCTTGTGATCACAATAAGAATGTCCAAGGCTATCACTCACACCTTCCTTCGGACTGTACACCAGTGGTACGTAGCAAGTCTGGGTGACAACCCAACAATGGTTTGCAATAGGTCCAGCTCCATTGCTCTCTAGCAACTCGCTGAATGGGATAGTCCTATAGTACTTGATGTTCTTATTGACTGGCACTGACTTTCAATCAGGATGACCAAAAACACCTTTGATTGGACCCTGAGTAGCTGCTGCATCTGAGCATATCACCACCTTACCAGACAGGGAACAGTACTGGTGAATCAGGTATCCTGAAGTATTGAGATTTATAATTAAAGGACATTAGCAATTTAACCATACTAGAGGCTGATAAAGTTATTTGTGTGATTGGATTTATTTTTGGGAGCTGATCATCACTAGTCAGGCTCGAATTACAGTACTGTATCATCTTTCCTAATTTTGCTGGGTGATAGTGTTGCCATTTGTACTTTGGAATTCAAGTTCAAGGTTAAGATCAAATTTATTGTCATCTGACTGTATATATAACCACTCGAAATGGCCACAGCCGCAGACACTGCCTCGGAGTCTGGGTGCACTTGCAGGCAGGCAGCGGAAAGAAGGAGGCAATCATACACATGACAATGTACATTCCGGCTAATTTATGTTTCATTCTAATTGTATTTAACTTCCTTTTTTTCATTTCAGTCTTGTCAAATTTTGACCAAAGCATGATGATGACAACACTCCCTGCTTCCTTTTGTCCCTGTTCCAGGTAAGAAGATTATTGATTTAGACAGATGCTGTTAAAAGAGCAGTATTAATTTAGTACAAGGGTGCTGCTTTTCAGCAGCAGTGACAGCACTAGTTTTTACTTTGAGAGTTTTTAGTTGGAGGCCCTGTTGGCCTAGCATTTATTATTTTCTTGGTCCTGTACAGTTCTTATCAAACTCAGTTTGTTTCATTTCTGTGAATCTTCTGCTTGGGCAGTCACTGAACTTGTGTCTGCAAGTCTTGACCATGAAAATAGACCCAGCAGAGAAAGAACAGGTTGAAATCAGCTCTGAACTTCATTGGCCTGGTAGAAAAAATGTTGTCAGGTTGGCAGAAATGGCTCCTGCAGTATGACAACTCCTCTCCGAGCAGCAAGCCCAGTCCAAGCAGAATTTTGTTGGTCTGTTGAAGGAGCAGTTAGAGTTGGTGGAGGCTGGGTTGGCAGAAATGGCTCCTGCAGTATGACAACTCCTCTCCGAGCAGCAAGCCCAGTCCAAGCAGAATTTTGTTGGTCTGTTGAAGGAGCAGTTAGAGTTGGTGGAGGCTGGGTTGGCAGAAATGGCTCCTGCAGTATGACAACTCCTCTCCGAGCAGCAAGCCCAGTCCAAGCAGAATTTTGTTGGTCTGTTGAAGGAGCAGTTAGAGTTGGTGGAGGCTGGGTTGGCAGAAATGGCTCCTGCAGTATGACAACTCCTCTCCGAGCAGCAAGCCCAGTCCAAGCAGAATTTTGTTGGTCTGTTGAAGGAGCAGTTAGAGTTGGTGGAGGCTGGGTTGGCAGAAATGGCTCCTGCAGTATGACAACTCCTCTCACAGCAGCAGTCCTAGTCCAGGCTGGAAGACCAGGTGTCAGCACTTGCAACACATCACAATGGACAGCCAGAAACAGTTGGAAGCCATTAATGCTCTTAGAACAGACAGCACAATCAGGTAGCAGCCATTACTGCTCTCACTGTCACTACTCAGCAGTTCTCTGCCAGGACAGCTCCACCTCCAGCACCTGCACCTCCCCCATCACACTCTATTGCAGTCCTATCAGCCTCAGATACTAATGCACTGATTCCCTCGGCTGCTTCGGATCTGAACCAAGCATTCCTCCACTGGGCAGATACTCCGGTGACCAAGATGGCTGCAGAAACTTTATTAGCTAGTGTGAGCTGACTTTCCAAGCTCAGCCAGGTCGGTTCAGTGATGATGCACGTGAACTGGCTTACATGGTGAATCTCTTAGACAGACCCTCTCTCAGCCTGTTCAACGGCTACGGAGAACAAGGTTCTCCTGCCGTGTAGTCTTTTCAGCAATTTGTAGTCAAGTTCAAGTGAGGGTTTGACCTTTCCGTACACAGTCAGCTGCTTACCGACTCCTGGTCCTGCGCCAAGGGAGAGGATCAGTGAGAGAAGACACGGTAAAGGTCTGCAGGCTTAGGGTTGAGACGGGATGGAACGAGAGCTCTCGCCGCTGCTTTTTAGCGTGGAAGTCAGGCACGAGATTGCAATGGGTGAAGAACAGGACAGGCTGGATGACCTGATAACTCTGGCTATTCAAAAAGAGACAATTGGGCAACTGAGTGGCACAGAGAGAGAATGTCCTGAAGCTCCTACTCATCAGATCATCGCCTGTCTCCGCCCCATCTCTCATCACCCAGTATATAGTCCACAGAGGAGCCCATGCAGGTTGTGGGCCTGCACCTAAGAAAGTAAGAAGGAATGCAATCGGAGCAGAAGAACAGTTTATTGCTTCTACTGTTGCTGTCAAGCATGCTTCCAGGCATCATGTCCCAAGTGCCAGTAAAAGAGGAGGTTCATCAGTAAGAATAGAGATTCTGAATGGTCTTCCACCAATTGAGTACTGCTCCCAGCTTACATGGCATGGAGGTCCTAGACCTATGAGCTCCTGGCATTTATTGACTCCAAGGCAGCCAGGAACCTGGTGAATATCTCTCAGGCTCAAATATGGGTAGTTCCCATTCACCAATTAAGAGAAAATATTGATGTTAAGACTGGATGGTCAGCCTCTGGGCACTGGCAAAATCCATCTTTTCATGATACCCATCCAACTTGTACTAGAGGGCAACCACAGGGAACAGTTCTCCTTCTGTCTTATTGATTATCCTGAACTGCTGAAGGTGCTTGGCCTTTCCTTGCTCTCTCAACACAACCCCAGGTCGATTGGTCCATAAATGTGCTCCAAGTTGGGGACTGGCATGCACATCTACCTGAATAGGTCCACCTCAAGCCCCTGTCAGCATGGTCCACCTTGAGCCAACTGCTAGTATAGACCTGTCCCAGCTGAATATGCCTGCCTTCTAGATGTCTTCATTAAGAAGAAGGCCACTTAGCTACCTCCACAACAGTCATACAACTGGTCTTCCTCAGGGCTTTCCCTTTTCCCTCTCTCATCCTGAAACAGTGGCCATGGAAGAGTACATTAAGGAAGCATTGGCCTTAGGATTATCCATCCATATACCTCAGTAGCACGGGAGAGCAAGAAGGGTGGCAAACTCTGTCCTTCATTGATTATAGATTCCTCAACAATATCATGGTGAAGAACTGCTACACTTTTCCCCTGCTTTCCTCTGGTTTGTATCCAAGTAGAGAAGACGTGGAAGACAATATTCAACATCTCCACTGACCATTGTAAATTACTGTCCTCCTCTCCTCCTCCCCTTCTTACCTCATCCCTGATATATTTAGTGTTTTCCCCCTCCATTTTTTCTCGCTCTTTCTGCCCATCACTCTGCCTGTTCTCCATCTCCCTCTGGTGCCCCCCCTTTTATTCTCCTGAGGCCTCCTGTCCCATGATCCTTTCCCTTCTCCAGCACTGTATCCCTTTTGCCAATCACCTTTCCCACTCTCAGCTTCACCCCACCCCCTCCGGTCTTCTTCTATCATTTCGCATTTTCCCCTCCCCCTCCTACTTCCAAATCTCTTAGTATCTTTCCTTTCACATAGTCCTGATGAAGGGTCTCGGCCCAAAACGTCGACAGTGCTTCTCCTTATAGATGCTGCCTGGCCTGCTGTGTTCCACCAGCATTTTGTGTGTGTTGATTGTAAGTTCCTTGACGCCTTTTGGTCTGGCCAGTGTCCCTGCTGGTTTTCAGGCCCTGGTCAACAATAGACATGTTGAATCAGGTTGCTTTAGTGTATTTGGATGACATTCTTATCTATTCATGCTCTCGCCAGGAACACATCCAGTATGTTCAGAGGATTCTCAGTCGGCTCCTCAAGAATAACCTTAATGCCAAGCCAGAGAAATGTGACCTCCATAAAGAGAAAGTGTTGCTGTTGGGCTACATCCTCACCCTTTCCAGCATTCAAATGCCCTCATGAGAAGTTCAAGCAGCCACAGAGTGGCCCAAGCCATCTACGGTCAAACACGTGAGGAGCTTCATAGGGCTTGCAAACTTTTACCGCCGCTTCATCAGAAACTTCAGTTCCATCATGGCTTCCATAAATGCACTCAGCGGGAAGACCTCTGCAGGATTTCCTTGGACAAGAGAAGCTGACCAAGCAGTCCTAGGACTAACGTGATGCCCCAGTGATGCAACATCCAGCCACGTCCCATCCATCATAGAGGCTCCTGCATCTGATGTCGGCATTGGAGCTGTACCCTCCCAGTGCTCCTCAGGAGATCATTGGAGGCACCCCTGTGCTTTTCCTTCCTGTCGCTTGACTCCTGCAGAGTGTAACTACAATACTGGGAATCGAGGACTTCTGAATGTTAAGGAGGCCCTAGGGTCATGACTACACTGACTGAAGGGAGCAGATCAGCCCTTCCTGGTATGGACTGATCATAAAGAAAAACTTTCCTACATTCAGGACACCAAGAGTCTCAACTCTCGTCAAGCCCTTTGGGCTCTTTCTTCACCTGGTTTAATTTCACCCTCACTTACTGACCTGGACATGAGAATACCAAGGCCAATGCTTTCTTCTACCTCTTTGACATCTCTGAGGACAATGCCAATCCAGAGTCCATCTTTCCCCACACATGCATAGCTGCTCCAGTGGTTTGGATAACAGAGGGAGGTTTGGTTTGGAGGGGAGGGCTGCCCATCAGTCAGACCCTGGGGGGATCAGTGGGTGACCTTGCGACTGGCTATTTGTCCCTGCCACTGTGCTCCTCAGTGTGTTGGAGTGGGATCACTCTTCCTATCAGGTTGATACCCCAGGGATTCAACCAACCTTGGAATTTATAAGGAGTTGGTGGCTGTCTACAGCCCAAGATCTACAAGTTTGTCTCTGTCTGTCTGCTTTGCCCAGACCAGGATGTTATGTCAGTGCTACGCTGGTTTACTCTGCCCACTGCTTTGCCTCACTGCCCCCGGTCTCACCTCTCAGTGGAGTTCATTATCGGTCTGTCTCCAGATGGGAACACTGCCTTTCTGGTCGTTGTGGGCTGGTTCTCTAAAGCAGCCCACTTCAATGCTCCCCCGCCCCCCAAGTTCCCGTCAGCTCATGAGCTTGAAACTCTCATGGTTCAGGGAGCATGGATGCCCTCAGGTCGCAGTCTCTGATCGAGGAGCTTACATCCCATTTTTGGGAGACTTTCTGCTGTCGTTTGGGAGCCACAGCCAGCTTCAGGTTTGCACCCCCAAGCTGACAGAGTGATTCAGGAGCTGGAGAAAACCCTGCGTTGCCTTGTCTATTCCAGCTCCAGCACCTGGAGCACCCAACTGGCTCGGACAGAGATTGTGCACAATAACGCTGATCATTTTCCACCGGCAAAACCCCTCAGATTGCCAAAGAGATTCCAGCCATCACTCCTCCCTGATCACCAGACAGTCCTTGCTGCAATGCTACAAGCACATGTGGAGGTGAGTTAGGGCTTCTCTGCCACACACTCAGAAGCAACATGCCCGGCAGGCTGATCGGCTCCGCTAACAGCCGAGCCCTCTCTCGTCTGGCTGGCGTCTAGAGACCTTCCATTGAGAGCTTCAGGTGGAGCAGTGGAGAAGTCCATCGACAGAGCCTCCTGTGGGTTGCACCTTCCATGATTCTGAAGATTCACCCAGTGTTCCATGTTTCCCAATGCAAGCTGTTGATTTACTCCCCCCTTGCTCCAGTCACCACCCCTCCCCCTCCTCCCCGCTTCATGGATGGGGTCCTGGTCTATTTTGTGCACCACATCCTGGCATCTCACCTGGTGAGGGCCAGTGTCTAGCACCTTGTGGATTGGGAGGGGTATGGCTCAGGGGAATGTTCTTGGGTTCCGGCTCGACACATCCTGGACAAGTCTCTCATCCAGGACTTTCAGCAGGCACAGCTCTTTCGTGCCTTGGGAGCTGTACCTAGGGAGTGGGGCCCTGTTGCAACCAGGCACACTGTCGTGGGGTCCGGTCACTGTCACAGGCAGGCAGCTGAAAGAAGGCAGCAATCGTGCAAGTGAGAATGAACATTCTGGCCAATTTTGGCTTTTTTTTTTGTAATTGTATTTAACTTCCTTCCTTTCATTTCTATCTTGTTTAGTCTTGTCCAAATCACAGTGATGCCAATGTTCCCTGCCAATCTTAGTCCATGTTCTGGGAAAGAAGATTAGTGATTTAGGCACACTTGTTAAAGGAACAGCATTAATTTAGTACTAGGGTATTGCTTTCAAGCTGCAGTGACGGTGTTAGTTTTCACTTTGAGAGTTTTTAGTTAGCAGCCTAGTTAACCAAGCATTTATTATTTCCTTGGCTCCATACGGTCCTTATTAACTCAATTAACTTGTTCATGTTTCTGTGTTTCTCCCTCTGCACTTGGGCCATCACTGAACTCGCAACTGAACCAATGTTTCTCCAGACTGTAGTGCACCCACAAAACATATATCACACACAGCACATAATATTACCACAAATAAGTAAATAAAATATAATTCACAGTGCATGTTATGCCCAGCACAGGTAAACAGTAAACAGTAAGTAGTACACACGAGGAAACCTGCAGATGCTGGAAATTCAAACAACAGCACACACAAAATGCTGGTGGAATTCAGCAGGCCAGGCAGCATCTATAGGGAGAAGCACTGTCAACGTTTCGGGCCAGGACCCTTCGTCAGGACTAACCAAAAGGAAAGATAGTAAGAAATTTGAAAGTAGTGGAGGGGGGGGGGGGGGAATGCGAAATGATAGGAGAAGACCGGAGGGGGTGGGATGAAGCTGCTGGAAAGGTGATTGGTGAAAGTGATACAGAGCTGGAGAAGGGAAAGGATCCTGAGACGGGAGGCCTCAGGAGAAAGAAAGGAGGGGGGGAGCATCAGAGGGAGATAGAGAACAGGCAAACAACTAAATATGTCAGGGATGGGGTAAGAAGGGGAGGAGAGGCAGTAACGGAAGTTAGAGAAGTCAATGTTCATGCCATCAGGTTGGAGGCTACCCAGCCGGTATATAAGGTGTTGTTCCTCCAACCTGAGTTTGGATTCATTTTGACAATAGAGGAGGCCATGGATAGATATATCAGACTGGGAATGGGACGTGGAATTAAAATGTGTGGCCACTGGGAGATCCTGCTTTTTCTGGCGAACTGAGCGTAGGTGTTCAGCGAAGTGGTCTCCCAGTCTGCGTCGGGTCTCAACAATATATAAAAGGCCACACCGGGAGCACCGGACGCAGTATACCACACCAGCCAACTCACAGGTGAAATGTCGCCTCATCTGGAAGGACTGTCTGGGGCCCTGAATGGTGGTGAGGGAGTAAGTGTAAGGGCAGGTGTAGCACTTGTTCCGTTTACAAGAATAAGTGCCAGGAGGGAGATCGGTGGGAAGGGATGGTGAGGACGAGTGGACAAGGGAGTTGTGTAGGGAGCGATCCCTGCGAAAAGCAGAAAGTGGGGGGGAAGGGAAAAATGTGTTTGTTAGTGGGATCCCATTGGAGGTGGCGGAAGTTACGGAGAATTAAACAGTAAGCAGTAAACAGATTGCTGTGTTTGTGACAAAACCTTGATGGTGGCAGGATATTCATTAGTCTCACAGCCCAAGGAAAGAAGCAGACCTAGTCCTGATGCTCCTGTACCTCCTTCCTGATAGTAGTGGGTCAAAGAGATTGTGGGATGGGTGTTAGGGATCCTCAACAATGCTTCAGGCCCTTTGTATACACTTCCGGTAAATGTCACAAACAGGGTGAGGCAGACCATGGTGATCCTCTCAGCTGGGTTTACACTGCTCTGTATGGTCTTACAGTCCACTGCCTTGCTACTTCCGTACCACACAATGATGCAGCCAGACAGGACACTCTTAGGCTACGTCCACACTACACCGGATAATTTTGAAAACGCTGGTTTCGTGTAAATACAAGAGGCATCCACACCAAGCATTTTTAAAAATATCTCTGCCAACATTAGAACAGATATTTCGGCAAATCTCCTCCTACTGCGCATGCGCAGGACACATCTACTGAAAACAAGTGACTTGTTTCGTGTTGAGTCTCGCCGTAAAAGACTGTTCAGTTACAGACTAGAAAAACTTAAACAACGGACAGCTGTTGGCTCTCGTGCAGGAGGACTTAAAACTAAAAAAAACCAAATACTGGAGCGTACGGCGGCAACCGACAGGGAGTTCACAGACAGATTGACCCGGCTGACGACGAACATTGAAAAACTGACGAACTCTGTTGCATCATAAAGCACCTTGTTAAATGTATAAAACATGTCTGCATCAGTGTTATCTTGTATCTCCATACAACGTTACATTCTGTTACACATCTATTGTCAGAGAAGAACTTGCATAAATAGGTAAACCACCTTCATACAAGCAAGGACAGAAAACAGGGCAAAGTGAGTATACTTATTTATTCAATAAGTTAAGGGTCAAAATATTTGGTGAGTACATTTCTAACTCTTCTGTCTTCAGTCTCGGGTTGCATTAAAGGAAACAATGAAATGGCGCGCTGCTGTCACCGTCTGTTCTGTCACGTCATGACAGCGTTTTTAGATTTCTCCGGTTACCCCGTCCACACTGCTCCGGCCAATCCAGTGTTTTCAAATTTACACACTCTGGAGAGCGTTTCTGAAAATCTCCGTTTTCAGGGGACAAAAACGCCATTTTAGCATGGACGGAGGGTAAAAACAAAGAGAAAAAGCTTTGGTTATGGATTTATCCAGTGTAGTGTGGATGTAGCCTCAGTCCTGGTTCATGTGTTCCTATAGAACGTTGTCAACATGGGGGCGGGGAGATTTGCACACCTTAATCTCCTCAGAGTTACTTGGCTATTATAGAATTCAGAGCTATGACTCAACAGCCAGGTGATCTAACCAGTTTTCTTGCCAATTCTAATCTATCAACAGAACTTAAATTCCATAACCACAACGATGGGGATTTGAATGCACATATCTGGATTCTTCACCCTGGCTACTGAATTACTAATTCAATATTCCAGTCATTGTATCTTCTCAACCATCTCTACCACTATACTTCCAGTGCTTTTGCATTTCTCAAAGGATCATTAGAGATGTGAAATACATCTATCTCTAGAGATCCAGGTATCTGCCCCTCATTGAGGAACCAATTGTTTATAAAAGAAATAAAGGTGTGGTACCCTCTCTACTCCATTTGGAGGTTATTTCACTGATTGGTTGGTTTCTAGGGGTCTCTTTTCATAATTTTCATCATCACTTCTCAGACAGTAAGATTTGCCACATGCTATGATTTATTCAGTGATTTAGCTAAGGATATATGCAAATCAAATCTGGCAAGGATAGTTGGTTTTTTTTCTGAATGTTATTGTTCAATGAGTTGCGCTTTTAACAATCCAACAACCTGAATGTCACTTTAAACATTTTAAATAATATTCAATGCTTTTCTTATTAATAACTTAGACTGGAAAACTGCCATATTATGATTCAAACTCAAGTATCTGAGTGACTGGCCTAGTAACAAGAAAACTACTTTAAATCCAAAACCATATTCACAAGACTGGTTGATCCTTGTTGTTTTCCTTAAATAAGACTAATGTAATACAGTACCTTGTAAAATTATTCAGCCCCCAACTCTTTGTTCACGTAAATGAGTATTACAACCATGAATTTAGATCAATTTAACTGAGAATTTTTATTTGTAATCATGTGCCAGTTGCTGAGTTGGACAATTGATGTCTGGTGTGCGTAAGAAGAGCTAGCTTTCTATCAGGGTGATGATTGAGATCTAGAGGCAGACCTTTGCAGCAGTTTCTCTGAGTTGAGGAGCAACCAGTCAGCATCAGTGCATAAAAAAGATTAACCTTTCCATCAGGTGGGCCTTCGAGATTTAAAAAGCAGAGCTGCACGGCAGTTTTCCCTGAGATGGACAATCAATGTTAGAGGTGCATAAAATGAGCAGGCTTTCAATCAGGGTGGCGATCGAGATTTTGAAGGCAGAGATTTGCGACAGTTTCTCTGAGTTGAGGAGCGACCAGTCAGCAAGAGGATTCATTAGAAAGGGCCAATAGAAGTAGCACAGGTGCAGACAGAATGGCCATTCTTGTGAGCGTGCCAATGTTTGGAGTGGCTTTGGATCATCTGGCTTGGACGAGATCAGGTTTGGGTGAGGTTAAGTATTTGGTAGGTTTCTCTCCTTCTGTTTTTATTTGTTCATCTGTATCTGTTAGGGCATAGTAGTGTCATGAGAACAGCTCTAGGGGAAGTGCTTTGTACTGTGTGTGGGATGTGGGAAGTCTGGAAGACCTCCAGTCTCCCAGATAAACACACCTTCACCAGGTGCACTGAGCTGCAGTTCCTGAGAGAACTTATTAAGGAGGTGCCGTTCGATGACCTTCGACTCAGATGGGAGAATGAGGAGATTATAGGTAGGAGCTACATGGAGGTAGTCACCCTAGATTGCAGGAGACATGGAATTGGGTGACTGTCAGGGGAAGGGGAGGAATAGCACTGCCAGTGCAGAGTGCACCTGTGGCCATTCCCCTCAGAAATAAGGGAACAACTTCAGATATTATTGAGGGGGATAACCTACAAGGAGCAGCCACAGGGACCTGATCTCTGGCACTGAGTTTGGTGCTATGGCACAGAAGAGCAGAGAGGTGAAGATGACTACAGAGTTGATCAGGATTCCTTAGTCAGAGGAACAGAGACGGGGTTCTGTGGGCATGATAGAAATACCTGGATGGTATGTTACCTCCCTGGTGCCAGAGTCAGGGATATCTTGGATCGGGTCCATGGCATTCTCAAGGGTGAGAGTGAGCAGCCAGAATTCTTAGTACATATTGACACTAATAAGATAGATAGACAAGGTGAGGAAGTCCTTAAGAGAGATTTTAAGGAGCTTGGTAGAAATTTGAGAAACAGGATCTCCAGGGTAGTAATCTCCAGATTGTTGCCTGTGCCACGTGCCAGTGAGTGTACGAATAGGATGATTTGGCAGGTGAATGCTTGGTTGACAAACTGGTGCAGGGGGCAGGGGTTCAGATTTATCGATCATTGAAATCTCTTCTAGGGAATGTATGACCTGTGCATAAGGGGGTCCAAAATCTTTGCGGGCAGGTTGGCTAGATTTGTTCAGAAGGGATTAAACTAATTTGGCGGGGGATGTGAAGCGAAGTGATAATGCTGAAGATGAGGTACCTGGTTTACAAACAGAGGCAATGTGTAGTGAGGAGAGGCTGTTGACAGGATGAGTTGCAACAAAGTCAAAAAAGGTGAATACAGGGCTGAAGGTGTTATATTTGAATGTGCAAAGTGTACAGAATAAAGAAGATGAATTTGTAGCACAGTTACAGATTGGCAAGTATGATGTTGTAGGGTTGACTGAATCATGGCTGAAAGATGATTATAGCTGGGAACTTAATGTCCAAGGATACACACTGTATCAAAAGGACAGGCAGGAAGGTAGAAGGGGCAGCATTGCTCTTTTGGTAAGAAATGAAATGAAATCACTAGAAAGAGGTGACATTGGGTCAGAGGTGATGAATCATTGTGGATAGGACTAAGGAACTGCAAGGGTAAAAAGACCATAATGGGAGTTGTATTCAGACCCCCAAACAGTAGTAATGATGTGGTCTACAAATTACAATGGGAGTTAGAAAATGCATGCCAAAAGGGTAATGTAGTCATGGAGGATTTCAATATGCAGATAGATTGGAAAAATCAGCTTGGTGCTGGATTCCAAGAGGGGGAGTTTCTAGAATGCCTATTAGTTGGCTTTTTAGAGCAGTTCATGGTTGAGCCCACTAGGGGATCAGCTATTCTGGATTGGGTGTTGTGCAATGAACCAGAATTGATTAGAGAGCTTAAGGTAAAAGAAATCTTTGGGTCGAGTGATCAGAATATGATTAAACTCACCCTGAAATTTGAGAAGGAGAAGCTAAAGTCAGTATTAGTATTGCATTGGAGTAAAGGGAATTACAGATGCATGAGAGACGAGTTGGCCAGATTGGATAAAAATGCTGTCAGTGATGATGGCAGAGCAGCAATGGTGGGAAAGTCTGGAAGCAATTTGGAAGGCACAGGATATATACATCCCAAAGAGCAAAAGGTATTCTAAGGCCAAGATGACAAAACTGTGGCTAACAAGAGGTCAAAACCAACAAAATAACTTTAGAGAGGACATTTAATAGAGTAAAAATTAATGGGAAGTCAGAGGATTGGGAAGCTTTTAAAAACCAACTGAGGGCACCTAAAAATGTCATTAAGAAGGTAAAGATGGAATACAAAAGTAAGCTGGCCGTTAACATTAAAGAGTATACCAAAAACTTCTTCAGATACATAAAGTGTGAAAAAAAGGCAAGACTGGACATCGGATCATTGGAAAATGATACTGGGGAGGTAGTAATGGGGAAAGAATGAAATGGCAGATGAACTGAATAAGTACTTTGCATCAGTTTTCACTGTGGAAGACACATGCTACCATGCTGGTAGTTCCAGGTGTCAGTGGTCATGAAGTGTGTGAAGATGCCATTACTGGAGAGGAGGTTCTTAGGAAACTGAAAGTTTTGAAGGTAGATAAGTCACCTGGACCAAATGGTGTACATCCTAGGGTTCCAAAAGAGGTGTCTGAAGATATTGTGGAGGCATTAGTAATGATCTTTCAAGAAACACTTCATACTGGAATGGTTCAGGAAGACTGGAAAATTGCAAATGTCACTCCACTCTTCAAGAAAGAAGAGAGGCACAAAGAAGGAAATTATAGGCCATTTAGTCTGAGCTCAATGTTTGGGAAGATGTTGGAGTGGATTGTTAAAGATGAGGTCTCAGAGTACTTGGTGGCACGTGATAAAATCACGAGAAAATCATGACTGACAAATCTGTAGGAATTCTTTGAAGAAGTGACAAGCAAGATAGACAAAGAAGAATCGGTTGATATTGTGTATCTTCAGAATGCCTTTGACAAGGAGCCACACATGAGGCTGCTTAATAAGCTACCAGCCCATGGTATTACTGGAAAGATTCTAGCATGGATAAAGCAGTGGCTGACTGGCAGGAGACAAAGTGTGGGAATAAAGGGAGCCTTTTTTGGTTGGCTGCTGGTGACATGTGGTTTTCCACAGGGGTCTGTTAAGTGACTGATTATTTTTATTGTCATGGTCCAGATTGGTTCCCCTTTAAATTTAGTTAGGTTGCGATCCAGACCATTGACTCCTTGTTCCCTTCTAATTCTGTTTCACACGTCCCTTGAGCTTGGCAATCAAGGTAATCTACCCTCGACCCAAACCGGCAGCTTATAAGCCCCTGGCTTTAGCTGTTCGGGGTGAGAATGTTAAGAAGCCTTCGCAAGTCGCCGGCGCTATGACAAGCCAGAGTCATCCAGCCCGTATCCGAGTACCAGAAATTTGCCTTCCTGCGCCAGAGTGATCCAGCCCATATCAGAGTACCAGCAATTCGCCTTTCTGCGCCAGAGTGATCCAGCCCATATTGGAGTACCAGCAATTCGCCTTCCTGCGCCAGAGTGATCCAGCCCGTATCGGAGTACCAGCAATTCGCCTTTCTGCGCCAGAGTGATCCAGCCCGTATCGGAGTACCAGCAATTCACCTTCCTGCACCAGAGTGATCCAGCCCATATCAGAGTACCAGCAATTCGCCTTCCTGCGCCAGAGTGATCCAGCCCGTATCAGAGTACCAGCAATTCGCCTTCCTGCGCCAGAGTGATCCAGCCCATATCAGAGTACCAGCAATTCGCCTTCCTGTGCCAGAGTGATCCAGCCCGTATTGGAGTACCAGCAATTCGCCTTCCTGCGCCAGAGTGATCCAGCCCGTATCGGAGTACCAGCAATCCACCTTCCTGCGCCAGAATGATCCAGCCCGTATCAGAGTACCAGCAATTCGCCTTCCTGCGCCAAAGTGATCTAGCCCGTATCGGAGTACCAGCAATTCGCCTTCCTGCGCCAGAATGATCCAGCCCATATCGGAATACCAGCAATTGGCCTTCCTGCGCCAGAGTGTAGTTCAGGCTCCTCAGTGAAGGCAAAGGGAAGCAGAGCCTATTGAACAGAGGCTGCCCCCAAGTAATGAATGGCTTCTGATGTCGTTGCTTGTGCGAAGAGGTCGTGCCCCAGATTCTGCTGCAAGGAGTGACTCGAGATCATCAGGAAACATAAGCTATTCACCAGCGTTCTTCACTAAACTGGAAAATACTTCCCCAATGGTGAAGTCAAAGAAACAGGAGATATTTGGTAAGTTGAATTCCTCTGGCAGTGGGGAGTCTGACATTGCTAATGCTCAACTTGGGACTGAGATATTTAACCTTCCTGCGGTTACCACATCAGGTGTGGTTTCATACAAGACAGGCGGAGTCCTGACTCGACGTTCCTGCCCATTGTCTGTGTCGACCCCTCGAAGAGTCCCGGCTCAGTGCCTGAGTTGAAGGTGGAGTCCTGGCTCGACGTTCCTGCCCATTGTCTGTGTCGACCCCTCGAAGAGTCCCGGCTCAGTGCCTGAGTTGAAGGTGGAGTCCTGGCTCGACGTTCCTGCCCATTGTCTGTGTCGACCCCTCGAAGAGTCCCGGCTCGGTGCCTGAGTTGAAGGTGGAGTCCTGGCTCGACGTTCCTGCCCATTGTCTGTGTCGACCCCTCGAAGAGTCCCGGCTCGGTGCCTGAGTTGAAGGACGAGTCCTGGTTCAAGATTCCTTGTCCTGTGTTTTGGTGTCAACGTTTCTGGCTGCAGCGATCCATGGTATCCAATGACAGCAATCTGGCAGCAATGACTCAAGGTCCTAGTCTCCAAGTCCAAGGTCCGCGGCTGTCCATGTTCCCACTGTCCAAGTCCAAGGCCCGCGGCTGTCCATGTTCCCCCGTCCAAGTCCAAGGCCCGCGGCTGTCCATGTTCCCCCGTCCAAGTCCAAGGTCCGTGTCTGTCCATGTTCCCACTGTCTGAGTCCAAGGTCCGTGGCTGTCCATGTTCCCCCTGTCCAAGTCCAAGGTCCGTGGCTGTCCATGTTCCCACTGTCCAAGTCCAAGGTCCGCGGCTGTCCATGTTCCCCCCATCCAAGTCCAAGGTCCGTGGCTGTCCATGTTCCCCCTGTCCAAGTCCAAGGTCCGTGTCTGTCCATGTTCCCACTGTCTGAGTCCAAGGTCCGTGGCTGTCCATGTTCCCCTTGTCCAAGTCCAAGGTCCGTGGCTGTCCATGTTCCCACTGTCCAAGTCCAAGGTCCGTGGCGATCCATGTTCCCACTGTCCAAGTCCAAGGTCCGCGGCTGTCCATGTTCCCCCCGTCCAAGTCCAAGGTCCAAGGCTGTCCATGTTCCCCTTGTCCAAGTCCAAGGTCCGTGGCTGTCCATGTTCCCCCTGTCCAAGTCCAAGGTCCGCGGCTGTCCATGTTCCCACTGTCCAAGTCCAAGGTCCGTGGCTGTCCATGTTCCTGCTGTCCAAGTCCAAGGTCCGTGGCTGTCCATGTTCCCCTTGTCCAAGTCCAAGGTCCACGGCTGTCCATGTTCCCCCTGTCCAAGTCCAAGGTCCGCGGCTGTCCATGTTCCCACTGTCCAAGTCCAAGGTCCGTGGCTGTCCATGTTCCCCCTGTCCAAGTCCAAGGTCCGCGGCTGTCCATGTTCCCACTGTCCAAGTCCAAGGTCCGTGGCTGTCCATGTTCCCGCTGTCCAAGTCCAAGGTCCGTGGCTGTCCATGTTCCCACTGTCCAAGTCCAAGGTCCGTGGCTGTCCATGTTCCCCTTGTCCAAGTCCAAGGTCCGTGGCTGTCCATGTTCCCACTGTCCAAGTCCAAGGTCCACGGCTGTCCATGTTCCCCCTGTCCAAGTCCAAGGTCCGTGGCTGTCCATGTTCCCCTTGTCCAAGTCCAAGGTCCGCGGCTGTCCATGTTCCCACTGACCAAGTCCAAGGTCCGTGGCTGTCCATGTTCCCACTGTCCAAGTCCAAGGTCCGCGGCTGCCCATGTTCCCATTGTCCAAGTCCAAGGTCCGTGGCTGTCCATGTTCCCCCTGTCCAAGTCCAAGGTCCGTGGCTGTCCATGTTCCCACTGTCCAAGTCCAAGGTCCGTGGCTGTCCATGTTCCCACTGTCCAAGTCCAAGGTCCGTGGCTGTCCATGTTCCCACTGTCCAAGTCCAAGGTCCGTGGCTGTCCATGTTCCCGCTGTCCAAGTCCAAGGTCCGTGGCTGTCCATGTTCCCGCTGTCCAAGTCCAAGGTCCGTGGCTGTCCATGTTCCCCTTGTCCAAGTCCAAGGTCCGTGGCTGTCCATGTTCCCAATGTCCAAGTCCAAGGTCCGCGGCTGCCCATATTCCCACTGTCCAAGTCCAAGGTCCGTGGCTGTCCATGTTCCCACTGTCCAAGTCCAAGGTCCACGGCTGTCCATGTTCCCCTTGTCCAAGTCCAAGGTCCGCGGCTGTCCATGTTCCCCTTGTCCAAGTCCAAGGTCCGTGGCTGTCCATGTTCCCCTTGTCCAAGTCCAAGGTCCGTGGCTGTCCATGTTCCCGCTGTCCAAGTCATGGCCATGGCGATCCCAGTTCCCTGTTTCCAAGTCCCAGGTCTGCGGAGACCCAAAGCCCTAGTCCCCTAGTCCAAGGTTCATGTTCCTCTTTGTCCTCCTTGATTTCCCAATCTTCTGTGTAGCGAGTAATAAATGCTATTTTATTATACCTAAGAAAGACGTGTTTGTGTCCTGCTTGTGGGTCCTCTCTCAGCACCCTTGTCCCCACCACATGACATTTATGTTATATGTCAGTGGTGTGGATGATGGAATTAATGGCTTTGTTGCAAAGTTTTCTGATGATATGAAGATAGGTAGAGGGGCAGGTAATTTTGAGGAAGTACAGAGGCAGATTAGCAGAATGAGTAAAGAAGTGGCAGATGGAATACAGTGTCAGGAAGTGTATGGTCATTCACTTTTATAGAAGAAATGAGAACGTTGACTATTTTCTAAATGGAGAGAAAATACAACAAACATTGGCACAAAGGGACTTGGGGGTCCTTGTACAGGATTCCCAAAAGGTTAATTTGCAGGTTGAGTCTGTGGTGAGGAAGGCAAATATGATGTTAGCATTAATTTCAAGAGGACTAGAATAAAGAAGCAAGGATGCAATGTTGAGACTTCATAAGCACTGGTGAAGCCTCACTTGGAGTATGGTGAGCAGTTTTGGGGCCCTTATCTTAGAAATGATGAACTGAAACTGGAGAGGGCTCCAAGGAAATTCACAAAAATGATTCCGGGATTGAATGGCTTATCATATGAAGAGCGTTTGATGGCTCTGGGCCTGTAATTCACTGGAATTGAAAAGAATGAGGGGTGACCTCATTAAAACCTATCAAATGGTGAAAGGCCTTAATAGAATATATGTGGAGAGAATGTTTCCTGTGGGTGGGAGAGTCTCAGACCAGAGAACACAGCCTCAGAATAGAGGGGCGTCCTTTTAGAACGGAGATGAGGAGGAATAACTTTAGCCGGAGAGTGGTGAACCTGTAGAGTTCTTTGCCACAGGCAGCTATAGAGGCCAAGTCTTTATATATAATTAGGGCAGAGGTTGATAGATTCTTGATTGGTTAGGGTATGAAGGGATATAAGGAGAAGGCAGGAGATTGGGGCTGAGAGGAATGTTGGATCAGCCATGATGAAATGGTGCAGCAGAGTCAATGGGCCAAATGGCTTAGTTCTGCTGCTATATCTTATGGTCTTATCATCTTACAGAAGATGTTGAATATTCATTTCCAATAAATGTCCCTATTTTTTATACTTTTGAAGCTGATGATGGAAACCCTAAGGGCCAACATTTAGGTGCTGCAAACCTTCAAATGTGCAGCGGAAGTGCAAGACTTCATTTTTTCCAAACAATGATTGGATTCCCAATCATTGAAGAGCCTGCTGAAATCTCTTGGGATAGGTGAATTTCGAACTTGTAATGAGATTTTGAAAATTGAATTGAACATTTGAAGGTTAGATTGTATTAACATTGACAAAATTAAGGGTTGAAAATGAGGAATGACTTGATATACAGTGCTTATAAAAAGCATTCACCCTCCTTGGAAATTCTCATGTTTTATTGTTTTACAACATTGAATCACAATGGATTAAATTTGGCTTTTTTTTGACACTAATCAACAGAAAAAGACTCTTTTGTGTCAAAGTGAAAGCAGATCTCTACAAAGTGATCTAAATTAATTACAAATATAAAACACAAGATAATTGATTGCGTAAGTATTCACCCACTTTAATACGACACATCAAATAATCATGATACAGCCAACTGGTTTTAGAAGTTAAGTGGAAATCTGTTTTTGGGACTTGTGTGCAGTCAAGGTGTTTTAATTGATTGTAGTAAAAATACACCTGTATCTGGAAGGTCCAACTTTTGGTGAGTCAGTATCCTGGCAAAAACTACACTAAGAAGTAAAAAAAAACACCCTGAGCAACTCTGCAAAAAGTTTATTGAAAAGCGCAAGTCAGGAGATGGATACAAGAAAATTTCCAAGTCGCTGAATATCCCTCGGAGTACAGTTAAGTCAATCATCAAGAAATTGAAAGAATATGGTCCAGCTGTGAATCCACCTAGAACAAGCTGTCCTCAAAAACTGAGTGACCGTGCAAGAAGGGGACTAGTGAGGGAGATCACCAAGAGACGTATGACAACTCTGGAGGAGTTACAAGCTTCAGTGGCTGAGATGAGAGAGACATAGAAACATAGAAAACCTATAGCACAATACAGACCCTTCAGCCCACAAAGCTGTACCGAACATTACCTTAGAACTACCTAGGCTTTGCTCATAGCCCTCTTTTTTTAAGCTCCATGTAGCCATCCAGGAGTCTCTTAAAAGACCCTATCGTTTCCGCCTCCACCACTGCCACCCTCAGCCCATTCCACGCACTCACCACTCTCTGCATAAAAATCTTCTGGGCTAAATCAAGATACAACTGTTGCTTGGGTGCTTCACCAGTCACAGCTTTATGGTAGATTAGCAAAGAGAAAGCCACTCTAAAAAAAAACTCATATGAAATCTCTGCTGGAGTTTGCCAGAAGGCATATGGGAGACTCCGAAGTCAGCTGGAAAAAGGTTCAATGGTTTAAAGGAAACCAAAATTGAGCTTTTTGGCCATCAGACTAAACATCATGTTTGGCATAAGCCAAACACTGCACATCATCAGAAACTCACCATGCCTACTGCGAAGCACAGTGGTGGCTGTATCATACTGTGAGGATGCTTAACTGCAGCAGGCCCTAGAAGGCTTGTGAGGTAGAGGGTAAAATGAATGCAGCAAGACACAGGGAAGTCCTGGAGGAAAACCTGATGGAGGTCTGCAAGAGATCTGGAACTTGGAAGAAAATTTGTTTTCTACACAGGAATGGTTTAAAAACAACAAAGTTAATGTCCTAGAGTGGCCAAGTCAGTGTCCAGACCTCAATCCAATAGAGAACTTGTGGCTGGATTTGAAAAGGGCTGTTCATTCATGATCCCCATGCAATCTGACAGAGCTTGAGCAGTTTTGTAAAGAAGAAGGGGGAAACATTGCAGTGTTCAGATGTGCAAAGCTGATAGAGACCTATCCACACAGACTGAAGGTTGTAATTGTTGGCAAAGGTGCATCTACTAAATACTGACTTGAAGGGATTGCATAATCATGCAATCAATTATCTTGTGTTTAATCATTGTAATAAATTTAAACCAATGTGTAGAAATTTGCTTTCACTTTAACATAAAAGAGTCTCTTCTGTTGATCAGTGTCAAAAAAGCCAAACTAAATCCGTTGTGATTCATTGTTGTAAAACAATAAAGCATGAAAACTTCCAAGGGAGATGAATATTTTTATAGGCACTGTAGTTATTTTAGAAAATGAGATGTAAAACAGATCAGAAACAAAAATATACATTGGATTCTGCTGATGATTATGACGTGAGCATGATTATCCTTGTAGCATTTATCAGAACATATTAAACTGTATCATCTGGTCTCTATCCAGAAAATTGAATATAATTTCCTTAAGTTAGGAAGTACCATTCAAGTAAAGATTGACAGCAGTCTCATTTATATTCTATTTTCTGGTCAGTTGCAAGATGCAACAGGGGAATTGCTGTCCAGTGACTGCAATCAACGACCATCAGTCTACACTGGACCCTGAAATGACAAGAAGGAAGCTTGAGTGTAGAGAGGTTTCAGGTCCATATGTCCAAACTCAGCACTTGCCCCTGTGTGCACATTGCTCTCTATGGCCACCATTCCATAACTTAAACAACAAATAAAATTCTGAAAACTTCTTCAAAAGTGTGCTGGATTATGGTTTCTGTTGAGTTCAACACTTGGAGAAAAACTTCCTTCAAATGCCATTCTTCTAAAGATTAGAAAGATTATTTTTCACATGTACAGTTAAAATATTCTGTGAATACATTATTTTGTGTCAAGAGCCATCAGATCCTGAGGATGTGCTGGGGGTAGCCACATAGTCTGAGAGAGAATGTACAGACTCCTCACAGGCAGCGATGTGAATTAATCACCTGTACAAGCATTGTGCTAATCGCTCTATGCTATGTGCTAACCTGGATATTCAGCAATAATGCTAGAGCAAAATAAATCCAAGTTATCAATTTGGTCAAAAACAAAAGAATTTAATGTTCAAGGTAGTAAAATTCCTGAGAGTGGAACAAAACTGCACAAACTTATAAAATGGAATAAGTGATCCTAATAAATCTGTGAGGTAATGTTACAGCAAGGTAAGAGCTGTGATGTAATGCTACAGCAAGATAAGACTTTGGTCAGACCCCACTTGGAGTACAGTTCTGGTCACCTCACTACAGGAAGAATGTGGATACTATAGAGAGAGTGGAGAGGAGACTTACCAGGATATTGTCTGGATTGGAGAGTGTGCCTTATCAGAACAGGTTGAGTGAACTTGGCCTTCTCTCCTTGGAGAGACAGATAGAAGTGCCATTGATGATGAGAGTTGTTGACTGTGTGGATAGCCAGAGACTTTTTCCCAGGGCTGAATTGCCTAACATGAGGGGGGCATAGTTTTATGGTGCTTGGAAGTAAGTACAGACATCAGGGGTAGGATTTTCACACAGATGGCAGATGGGTGGAATGCCCTGCTGGCAATAGATAGAACGGGGTCTTTTAAGAGACTCTTAGATACATGGAGCTTAGAGGGCTATGCCATTGGGTAAATCTGGAGTAGGTTACATGGTCGGCACAACATTGTGGGCCGAAGGGCCTGTCATTTGCTGTAGACTTCCATGTTCTATGTTCTATGTTAATATATGATCCGTGTATTTTCATCGATTGAAAATACATATGCCACAGTGGACGACTTTCTCATAATTCTGGTGATCTAGAAAGGGTTACAGGGTAACAAGGTAACAAGTAAAGGACAATTTAAAACCTGGTTGACGCATATGTATCTAAACCACCAACCCTCTTCTAGGTAGCTTTGCTGGAAATTATGTTGCTTAGAAGTGACTCTTTGGTCACCAGTGCCATGCACACTATATGTTTCTTCCTTCCAATTGATTCCATTGATTACGTAGCACATTTTGTGTGAACAACTGGGGATGAATTTCTCAATACATTTCTCCACTGCTACGCCGGATTTGAATTTTATTCAAACTGTGCATTTCTTACTTGTGTGTGGAATCTGGGTGTTAACATACAGTATAAGGTCAACATTTTGTGCTGATTCTTAGTTGCCATTGAACAGAATAGTTCTTTAGGTGATTTACATGGATAGAAGGGTCAACCACATTGTTGTGCGTCACATATCATCCCAATGGGCATGGATGGCAGATTTCCCTGCTCTTCATCGAAATCATGCCGTAGGATTTTTAAGTGCATCTGGAAGGACAGATACTGTTTTGGTTTAACACTTTGCACAAGGATATCATTTAAACGATGCAATTTTCTTGACTGCTCAAATTATTATCTTTTGATTTTGATGTAAAGTTTCTCTCACTATGTCAAAGACTTAACCATTTATGTCAAAAACTGGTATTTAAGGTAGCCTACCACTTGGGGAAAACCCTCAAACAAATTAATGCATTCATACTTTTAATTCTTCAGAATCAACCATTTGTAAATATAATGAGATAGACCCTTTTTGTTAAACAAATTAAAAAGGCTGAATATCTATAAAGAATTGAGTAAAAAATCTCTTAGCCCTTTTCCTGCATCTTTTGTTCAGGATTTAAAAATTAGACATTGCTTGAAGAGAAAATGTCTCCATAATTATCAGCCTTTTTCATTTGCTGGAACACTCGATTATAATTTCCTCTTTGGGGATGCAGTCCTTAATTATGTAGTTGTCTATTCATTTTGAATAACTGGTAGATGATGCTGGATGTAACAGTGAGGGAAGCAGCAGTACAATTGCTGTTGCAGCTTGCTAATCACTTCAAATGGTTGCTTGGCCCAGATAGGAATAAAAATTAACCTGACTGCATAAGAAAGAAAACAGAATAAATTTTCCGATAGCAAAACAAATAGGCTGAAAGCGGCTAAGAGAAAGGCACAATCAGAGGCCTGTTTCGTCCCTGAAGGGGAACAGCAATGGGGTTTGTCATCTTGTTTTGAATATATTGAAGGAGGCAATATCAAATGCCATAATGTGCTCAAAGCAATTTGTTAGTAAAGTTCTTTGATGCATTGCCGCTAGTCAGGCCGAGTCCCATGCTGACATCACAAGGGCAGCTGTGCTAGGTTTCTAGAATTCAATGTTCTCATAAAGAACAATGTCTCAGCAGGTTGCCATTGTCAGAGGGACAGAATCAGCTCATCAATTTTGGATTTGGAACCTGCAGTGACTTCTAATCTAGCCCTAGTCCCCAGTTTGAAGATTGAGGCCTATGGCTACAGTCTCAAGGATAGATCAATGTCGATTTTAATAAAAAGTCAAGATAAAAAAATATAGACTGCTGGGGGGCAGTAAATATTCTGCCGCTGCTTCCTTGGACCATGTGTCTTCATAAATTTTTCAAGCTACAAATTAAATTTTACTATATCAATCATAATCTTTTCATTAAATGACAGCTGAAAGCAAGACAATCTTTGGCCTGATCACGTTTGCTTTTTAGTAAATTTGACCTGAAGTAGTTGAAGTGAAGACCAACAGATTTCTGTTCTTGTTTACAGAAGGTTGCTGTGTCTCACCGAATGTAAAACTGGATTGATCCGGGTACCAGCAGCCCTTTAATCAATGGTTTGTGTGTGACCATCGGGTTCTGACAATAGGGAAATTGACCTTTATTTTACTTTAATTCCAAACTCAGAATAACAAGTTTGCAACAAATTTTACAGGCTAAATTTTTTAAATGTCATGTTTGTTTTGAAAGTGCCAATGTCATTAAAATTAAATTCAACATCCATAGTATTAATTAAAATCATATGTTGGTGTAAGGACTCACAGTCTGTAGGCCTAGGTTTAAATGGATTGTTCTCCACAAATGGGGAGAGGATTAAGGAGAAATCCTGCACCAGCATTCGAAATCATAAAGGATTGGAATAAAGCAAATAAGGTGAAACGTATTCCATGGGCAGATTACATAAATTTAAAATAGTATGCAAAAGAACCAGATGTAATATGCTTATAATTTTTTCAGTGCAGTTCTTGCAGTGATTTGGAATGGACTGACTGAATGTGTAATGGAAATAAATTGATTAACGACTCTTGAAAGGGGTTTGGGTAAATTCTTGAAGGGATAAATGTGCATGGCTATGGGGATCAAACTGTGACATGAAACTAATTGAATTACAGCCCATATGTGGTGATTACAACCAGATTCGGTTACGTATAACTGGCGCACCGATCGTGAGTTGAAGAGCTACGACAGAGGAGGTGGCGTACAGATCTGGGAGCAAAGTTTAAAAGGGGAGAGCTTTGTGGGAACTTGCCTACAACTGGCACACCAATCGTGAGTTGGAGTGCACGGGAGGTTCTGTCATTAAAAGGAGACGCTGCCTAGCGGAGCGGTCATCAAAAGAGCAGTCATTGTTGGAGTTGTAGGGCTTATTCAGGCTTTGGCGAGGTAAGTGGGTAAGTGGGCTTTGTTTTTTCTTGCATATAGAGGAATAGAGAGCATGTCTGTAGGGTTAGTACTTTGCTCCGGGTGTCAGATGTGAGATTCCTGGGCACCTTCTAGTCTCTCAGATGGCCACATCTGTGCCAGGTGCACTGAGATGCAGCTCCTGAGAGACCGTGTTAGGGATCTGGAGCTGCAGCTTAGAAACATAGAAAATAGGTGCAGGAGTAGGCCATTTGGCCCTTCAAGCCTGCACCGCCATTCAGTATGATCATAGCTGATCATCTGACTCAAAACCCTGTACCTGCTTTCTCTCCATACCCCCAATCCCTTTAGCCCCAAGGGACATATCTAACTTCCTCTTAAATATAGCCAATGAACCGGCCTCAACTGTTTCCTGTGGCAGAGAATTCCACAGATTCACCACTCTCTGTGTGAAGAAGTTTTTCCTCATCTCGGTCCTAAAAAGCTTCCCCTTTATCCTTAAACTGTGACCCCTCGTTCTGGACTTCCCCAACATCGGAAACAATCTTCCTGCATCTAGCCTGTCCAATCCCTTTAGAATTTTATACATTTCAATAAGATCTCCCCTCAATCTTCTAAATTCCAGTGAGTATAAGCCTAGTCGATCCAGTCTTTCTTCATATGTAAGTTCTGCCATCCCAGGAATCAATCTGGTGAACCTTCTTTGTACTCCCTCTATGGCAAGAATGTCTTTCCTCAGATTGGAGGACCAAAACTGCACACAATACTCTAGGTGCGGTCTCACCAAGGCCTTGTACAACTGCAGTAGAACCTCCCTGCTCCTGTACTCAAATCCTTTTGCTATGAATGCCAACATACCATTTTCCTTTTTCACCGCCTGCTGTACCTGCATGCCCACCTTCAATGACTAGTGTACAATGACACCCAGGTCTCGTTGCATCTCCCCTTTTCCTAATCAGCCATCGTTCAGAAAATAATCTGTTTTCCTGTTCTTGCAACCAAAGTGGATAACCTCACATTAAATTGCATCTGCCATGAATTTGCCCACTCACCTAACCTATCCAAGTCACCCTGCATCCTCTTAGCATCCTCCTCACAGCTAACACCGCCGCCCAGCTTCGTGTCATCTGCAAACTTGGAGATGCTGCATTTAATTCCCTCGTCTAAATCATTAATATATATTGTAAACAATTGGGGTCCCAGCACTGAGCCTTGCGGTACCCCACTAGTCACTGCCTGCCATTCTGAAAAGGTCCCATTTACTCCCACTCTTTGCTTCCTGTCTGCCAACCAATTCTCTATCCACATCAATACCATACCTCCAAAGCCATGTGCTTTAAGTTTGCACACTAATCTCCTGTGTGGGACCTTGTCAAAAGCCTTTTGAAAATCTAAATATACCACATCCACTGGCTCTCCCCTATCCACTCTACTAGTTACATCCTCAAAAAATTCTATAAGATTCGTCAAACATGATTTTCCTTTCACAAATCCATGCTGACTTTGTCCGATGATTTCATCTCTTTCCAAATGTACTGTTATCACATCTTTGATAACCGACTCTAGCATTTTCCCCACCACCAATGTCAGACTAATCGGTCTATAATTCCCCAGTTTTTCTCTCCCTCCTTTTTTAAAAAGTGGGGTTACATTAGCCACTCTCCAATCCTCAGGAACGAATCCAGAATCTAAGGTGTTTTGAAAAATTATCACTAATGCATCCACTATTTCTTGGGCTACTTCCTTAAGCACTCTGGGATGCAGACCATCTGGCCCTGGGGATTTATCTGCCTTTAATCCCTTCAATTTACCTAATACCACTTCCCTACTAACATGTATTTCCCTCAGTTCCTCCATCTCACTAGAACCTCGGTCCCCTACTATTTCCGGAAGATTATTTATGTCCTCCTTAGTGAAGACGGAACCAAAGTAGTTATTCAATTGGTCTGCCATGTTCTTGTTCCCTAAGATCAATTCATCTGTTTCTGACTGTAAGGGACCTACATTTGTCTTAACCAATCTTTTTCTTTTCACATATCTATAAAAGCTTTTACAGTCAGTTTTTATGTTCCTTGCCAGCTTTCTCTCATAATCTTTTTTCCCTTTCCTAATTAAGCCCTTTGTCCTCCTCTGCTGGACTCTGAATTTCTCCCAGTCCTCAGGTGTGCTGCTTTTTTTTTGTTAATTTATATGTTTCTTCTTTGGACTTGATACTATCCCTAATCTCCCTTGTCAGCCACGGGTGCACTACCTTCCCTGGTTTATTCTTTTGCCAAACTGGGATGAACAAATGTTGTAGTTCATCCATGCGATCTTTAAATGCTTGCCATTGCATATCCACCGTCAACCCTTTAATTATCATTTGCCAGTCTATCTTAGCTAATTCATGTCTCATACCTTCAAAGTTACCCTTCTTTAAGTTCAGAACCTTTGTTTCTGAATTAACTATGTCGCTCTCCATCTAAATGAAGAATTCCACCATATTATGGTCACTCTTACCCAAGGGGCCTCGCACGACGAGATTGCTAACTAACCCTTCCTCATTGCTCAATACCCAGTCTGGAATGGCCTGCTCTCTAGTTGGTTCCTCAACATGTTGGTTCAGAAAACCATCCCGCATACATCCTAAGAAATCCTCTTCCTCAGCACCCTTACCAATTTGGTTCACCCAATCTATATGTAGATTGAAGTCACCCATTATAACTACTATTCCTTTATTGCACGCATTTCTATTTTCCTGTTTAATGCCATCCCCAACCTCACTACTACTGTTAGGTGGCCTGTACACAACTCCCACCAGTGTTTTCTGCCCCTTAGTGTTATGCAGCTCTACCCATATCGATTCCACATCCTCCAAGCTAATGTCCTTCCTTTCTATTGCATCAATCTCCTCTCTAACCAGCAATGCTACCCCACCTCCTTTTCTTTCCTGTCTATCCCTCCTGAATATTGAATATCCCTGGATGTTGAGCTCCCATCCTTGGTCACCCTGGAGCCGTGTCTCTGTGATCGCAAGTATATCATACTCATTAATAACTATCTGCAGATTCAATTCATCCACCTTGTTATGAATGCTCCTCACATTGACACTCAAAGCCTTCAGGCTTGTTTTTACAACACTCTTAGCCCTTATACAATTATGTTGAAAAGTGGCCCATTTTGCTTTTTGCCCTGGATTTGCCTGCCTGCCACTTTTACTTTTCACCTTACTACTTTTTGCTTCTACCTTCATTTTACACCCCTCTGTCTCTCTGCACTTGTTCCCATTCCCCTGCCACATTAGTTTAAATCCTCCTGGACAGCAGTAGCAAACACTCCCCCTAGGACATTGGTTCCAGTCCAGCCCAGGTGCAGACTGTTCTGTTTATACCGGTCCCACCTCCCCCAGAACTGGTTCCAATGCCCCAGAAATTTGAATCCCTCCCCCTTGCACCATTTTTCAAGCCACGCATTCATCTGAAATATCCTCCTATTTCTACTCTGACTAGCATGTGGCACTGGTAGTAATCCAGAGATTATTACCTTTGTGGTCCTACTTTTTAGTTTATCTCCTAACTCCCTAAATTCACCTTCTAGGGCCTCATCCTGTTTTTTACCTATATCGTTGGTACCTATGTGCACCACGACCACTGGCTGTTCACCCTCCCACTCCAGAATGTCCTGCAGCTGCTCAGAGACATCCTTGACCCTTGCACCAGGGAGGCAACATACCATCCTGGAGTCTCGTTTGAGGCCGCAGAAATGCCTATCTATTCTCCTTACAATCGAATCCCCTGTCGCTATAGCTCTCCCACTCCTTTTCCTTCCCTCCTGTGCCGCAGAGCAACCCATGGTGCAATGAACTCAGCTGCTGCTGCCTTCCCCTGATGAGACATCTCCCCCAACAGTATCCAAAACAGTATATCTGTTTAGAAGGGAGATGACCTCAGGGGATTCCTGCACTACCTGCCTACTGCTACGCTGTCTCGTGGCCACCCCTTCCCTTTCTGCCTGTGTAGCCCTTACCTGCAGTGTGGCCAACTACTGAATGTGCTATTCACGACTTTCTCAGCATCGCGGATGCTCCAGTATGAATCCAATTGCAGCTCCAGACACTCAATGCGGTCTGCCAGAAGCTGCAGCTGGACACACTTCCTGCACACAGTCGTCAGGGTCACTGGAAGTATCCCTGATTTCCCACATGCTGCAGGATGAACAAACCACGATCTCAGCTGCCACGACCTACCCAATACTTGCCTCAACTTTTGAAACTTTGTCCTTTTAAAGGAACTTATCCGGTCTTACCTCACTTGGAGTGAAGCTCGTCCTCAGCCTCTGCTCGCCGAAGCCTCTGGAGACAAAACCTTCCTACTGGGTCTCCCACTACTCTGTCGCCCGCTACAATATCACCCGCTCCGTCAAACTGCTCTCTTTAAATACAACCCCTGCCTCACGGTCCAACTTACACGCGCTTGCACAGTCATGCCCCGTTAAACTGTCGAAGAAAATGACCTACTTCCACAAACTGTTCTCTTTAAATGCCTCACAAAGCTTGATGACCTCCTGCTTATTAGGGAAAGTGAAGAGGTGATAGACAGGAGCTACAGGGAGATAGACATCCCTAGGCTACAGGGTTCAGAAAACTGGGTGACTGTCAGGAGAGGGAAGGGAAATGCCTGGATATTGGAGAGCACCCCTGTGGTGGTACCCTTCAGTAATTGTTATCTCGGTTTGGATGCTGTTGAGTGGGGTTGACCTTACAGAGGAAGACCACAGCGATCGGGTCTCTGTCACTGAGCCTGGTTCTGTGGTGCAAAAGAACATAGAATAGTACAGCACATTACAGGCCCTTTGGCCCATAATGTTGTGCCGACCCTCAAATTCTGCCTCCCATATAACCCCCCCACCTTAAATTCCTCCATATTCCTGTCTAGTAGTCTCTTAAACTTCAATAGTGTATCTGCCTCCACCACTGACCCAGGCAGTGCATTCCACACACCAACCACTCTCTGAGTAAAAAGCCTTCCTCTAATATCCCCCTTGAACTTCCCTCCCTTTACCTTAAAGCCATGTCCTCTTGTACTGAGCAGTGGTGCCCTGGGGAAGAGGTGCTGGCTATCCATTCTATCTATTCCTCTTAATATCTTGTATACCTCTATCGTGTCTCCTCTCATCCTCCTTCTCTCCAAAGAGTAAAGCCCTAGCTCCCTTAATCTCTGATCATAATCCATACTCTCTAAACCAGGCAGCATCCTGGTAAATCTCCTCTGTACCCTTTCCAATGCTTCCACATCCTTCCTATAGTGAGGCAACCAGAACTGGACACAGTACTCCAAGTGTGGCCTAACCAGAGTTTTATAGAGCTGCATCATTACATCACGACTCTTAAACTCTATCCCTTGACTTATGAAAGCTAACACTCCATAAGCTTTCGTAACTACCCTATCTACCTGTGAGGCAACTTTCAGGGATCTGTGGACATGTACCCCCAGATCCTTCTGCTCCTCCACACTACCAAGTATCCTGCCATTTACTTTATACTCTGCCTTGGAGTTTGTCCTTCCAAAGGGTACCACCTCACACTTCTCTGAGTTGAACTCCATCTGCCACTTCTCAGCCCACTTCTGCATCCTATCAATGTCTCTCTGCAATCTTCGACAATCCTCTACACTACCTACAACACCACCAACCTTTGTGTCATCTGCAAACTTGCCAACCCAACTTTCTACCCTCACATCCAGGTCGTCAATAAAAATCACAAAAAGTAGAGGTTCTAGAACCGATCCTTGTGGGACACCACTAGTCACAACCCTCCAATCTGAATGTACTCCCACCACCTTCTGTAGGCAAGCCAATTCTGAATCCACCTGGCCGAACTTCCCTGGATCCCATGCCTTCTGACTTTCTGAATAAGCCTACCATGTGGAACCTTGTCAAATGCCTTACTAAAATCCATGTAGATCACATCCACTGCACTACCCTTATCTGTATGCCTGGTCACCTCCTCAAAGATGCAGGAGATATTGTAAT
This sequence comes from Hypanus sabinus, assembly GCF_030144855.1. Lineage (NCBI taxonomy): Eukaryota > Metazoa > Chordata > Chondrichthyes > Myliobatiformes > Dasyatidae > Hypanus > Hypanus sabinus. Next base: position 46,880,921 of record NC_082725.1, read on the forward strand.
GAGAGATGCAGAGATGGCAGAGGAACTGAATACGTATTTTGCAACAGTCTTCACAGTGGAAGACATCTCAGAGATTCAAAGGTTCAAAAGTCCAATTTAATGTCAGAGAAGTGTGTACAATATGCATAGTGAAATGCTTTTTCTTTGCAAACATCCATAAAAACAGAGAAGTGCCCCAAAGACGTAAGAACCCCGAAGTCCCCTCCAGCTCCCCTCCCTCCCATGCGTAAGCAACAATCCCCCCTTTCCCCACCGGCAAAAAAAAAGCAAGCATCGGTACCACCACCGAGCACTCAGCATGAGCAAAGCAATAGCAAAGACACAGACTTGCAGTTACCCCAAAGAGTTTGCATTTCATCCGGCAAACGACATATCACAGATTCTCTCTCTCCCTAATAATGGAGAAACAGGTGTCTCCATTTTTCACAAGCGAGTGGGGAGACATAACAAACAACTCCCTAGTTTACCATGGTAAAAGTCTGTTACATCACTTTTTCTGAGCTCTGTGCCCAAAGATCGCAAAGATCTTGGGTCTTCAGCCTCAGAGCAGATGTCCTGCATCTGCAGTATATCGCACATTCTAGAGTATCAGGGAAGTATGTGCAGTGAAAATTACAACTGAGAAGGTGCTCAGGAAGCTTAATGGTCTGAGGGTGGATAAATCTCCTGGACCTGATGGAATGCACCCTCAGGTTCCAAAGGAAATAGTTGGACAGATTGCAGAGGCATTAACATTGATCTTTCAAGAATCAATAGATTCTGGCATTGTACCGGATGACTGGAAAATTGTAAATGTTACTCTGCGATTTATGAAGGGTGGGAGGCAGCAGAAAGGAAACTGTAGACCTGTTAACCTGACATCAATGGTTGGGAAGTTGCTGGAATCGTTTTTTATGGATGAGATTATGGGGCACCTGGAGGCACGTGACAGGATAGGTCAAAGCCAGCATGGTTTTTACGCTATATGTCAATGATTTGGACTATGGGATTAATGGATTTGTGGCTAAATTTGCCGATGATATAAAGATAGGTGGAGGAGCGGGTAGTGTTGAGGAAACAGAGAGCCTACAGAGAGACTTAGATAGTTTAGGGGAAGTGGCAAATGAAATACAATGTTGGAAAGTGTATGGTCATGCACTTTGGTGGAAGAAACAAATGGGCAGATTATTATTTAGATGGGGAGAGAATACAAAATGCAGAGATGTAAAGAGACTTGGGAGTCCTTGTGCAGGATACCCTAAAGGTTAACCTCCAGGTTGAGTCGGTGGTGAAGAAGGCGAATACAATGTTAGCATTCATTTTTAGAGGTGTAGAATATAAGAGCAGGGATGTGATGTTGAGGCTCTATAAGGCACTCGTGAGACCACACATGGAGTATTGTGTGCAGTTTTGGGCTTCTTGTTTTAGAAGTGATATACTGACATTGGAGAGGGTTCAGAGAAGATTCACAAGAATGATTCCAAGGATGAAAGGGTTACTGTATGAGGAACGTCTGGCAGCTCTTGGGTTGTATTCCCTGGAGTTCCGAATGTTAATAGGCCTGAACAGATTAGATATGGCAAAGTTATTTCCCATGATAGGGGAGTCTAGGGCAAGAGGACACAACTTCAGGATTGAAGGACATCCATTTAGACAAGAGATGCAGAGAAATCTCTTTAGTCAGAGGGTGGTAAATCTGTGGAATTTGTTGCCATGAGTGGCTGTCATTGGTTGTATTTAAGGCAGAGAAAAATACGTTCTTGATTAGCCAGGGCATCAAAGGGTATGGGGAGAAGGCAGGGGAGTGAGGATGACTGGAAGAATTGGATCAGCCCATGATTGACTGGTGGAGCAGACTCGATGGGACAAATGGCTTACTTTTGCTCCTATATCTTATGGTCTTAAGGAAACAGAGTAAACTTCTCAGAATCACTTTACATCAAACAATAAAAGGTCACTGACTCAAAATATTATCTATCCATCCCTCCCTGTATTTACTAACTAACCTGTGGCTATTCCCAGTATTCTCCCTGTTACTTTAGGTCTATTAAATCTGCAGTATTTTTGCCTTTATTGATAGTGTCAGACCTCTTCTTTTTCTGGTCGACTGCTATCAAATCTTCAACATAAGGTCCAGATGAAATTAGGTTTGCAGTAAAAGTATCCAACAAGAATGTGTCCTGAGATCTAGCTTCTGGATTGATATAATTGGACTGTGAAATACATACACACAATCATAAAGGATGCAGAAAATGTCCATATGGGCTGAACAAGTAGGATGTAGCCGCATTGTAGTTGATTTGTGAGACAAGGTGAGGTCATTGCAAAGTCCTGTCCTGAACCTGTGCATCATGGAGAAGCTGAACTAATTCAGTTAGGCAGCTTGAATGTTCTTCAACTTTAATGTGTACCTTTTCTGTCATTGCTTGCTGTAGCCACATGAAGTAAGATTTTCAAGCTTAATTCCCATCTCTCCTTTCCTCACTCATAGGCAGACTCTTAAAATCCCCAAGCTCACATTCGATTCTCATCTTGTTATCACCAATCCCTGTCTTGGTAAAAACCTTTTAGTCCTACAACACACTATTGCCTCCAAACACGTCCACTGTTGCTTTTCTGCACATTCCTTACCCCTCTCATACAATTAATGGCAATTGTGTCTTTGGCTTGAAACTCTCCTTCTAAACTACCACAATTTTTCTTCCTTAAGATGGTCCTTAGAAATATGCCTTTGTTCAAGCATTTGATCATCTGTTCCGAGTTCCTTTATGGTCTCAATTAAAAAAAACTTCAGCTGAGAAAGTCTTTATGAAGCATGTATTCCTTGCCACGCTTTCCAATGAGATTTACAGGAAGACGTTGTTTCCTGCCTCACCTCCAACAATGCCTTTAGATTAGCTGCAGAGTCAACAGCCTGGGACCAACACACATTAATGTCCATGTTAGTGGAATTATGCATATCCCAGTGTTCATAAACTTTCACCTACTAAAAATTTCCCCCAATTTCTGGTTTGTGTTTACATAGAATGCAAACAATTAACATACAATGAGATTTCATGACACAAAAGTACACCATGTCTCTCTTGTGCTTTTCCTTTTATTCAGATTTTATTGTCTAATAGGGTGATTGGACAATTGTTTGCCAGGATGTTCTGGAAGGAACAGTGGGGGAGGCATTGCTAAATTGACTGACATTGGAACACGGGGAAGTGAAATGTTAATAAATACCCATTTGATCCTGATTAATAACCATCTGGTCAACCTAGTCTTAGCTGCCTAAAAAGAACTTTGTGTAACTTGCTCATGTTTATCATTTCTGCATCTAGGCACTGTTAACTTCTGAAAGGGGAAGGTACATTGTGGCTAAAGCAATAAAATACCTTTCTAAACATAAGAGAGAATTAACTGAAAGGACTGATTTGTGGTGTCTGCCGCATCTGCTCTCAGGATGAGGCTTTTCGTTCCAGGGCGAAGGAGATGTCTTACTTCTTTAAACAAAGGGGCTTCCCTTCTTCCACCATCAACTCTGCTCTCAAATGCATCCCTCCCATTTCCCGCACATCTGCCCTCACCCCATCCACCCGCCTCCCCACTCGGGATAGGGCTCCCCTTGTCCTTACCTACCACCCCACCAGCCTCCAGGTCCAACGTATAATTCTCCGTAACTTCCGCCACCTCCAACGGGATCCCACTACCAAGCACATCTTTCCCTCCCTCCCTTTCTGCTTTCCCCAGGGATCGCTCCCTACGCGACTCCCTTGTCCACTCGTCCCCCCCATCCCTTCCCACCGATCTTCCTCCTGGCACTTCAAGTCAAGTCAAGTCAAGTCAAGTCAAGTTAACTTTTATTGTCATTTGAACCATAACTGCTGGTACAGTACATAGTAAAAATGAGACAATGTTTTTCAGGACCATGGTTTACATGACACAGCACAAAAAACTAGACTGAACTATATAATTTAAAAAAAACACAGAGAAAGCTATACTAGGCTACAGACCTACACTGGACTGCATAAAGTGCACAAAAACAGTACCGGCATTACAATAAATAATAAACAGGACAGTAGGGCAAGGTGTCAGTCCAGGCTTTGGGTATTGAGGAGTTTGATAGCTTGGGGGAAGAAACGGTTATATAGTCTGGTAATAAGAGCCTGAATGCTTCGGAGCCTTTTCCCAGACGGCAGGAGGGAGAAGAGATTGTATGAGGGGTGCACGGGGTCCTTCATAATGCTGTTTCCTTTGTGGATGTAGCGTGTAGTGTAAATGTCCGTGATGGCGGGAAGAGAGACTCCAATGATCTTCTCAGCTGACCTCACTATCCGCTGCAGGGTCTTGCAATCCGAGATGGTGCAATTTCCAAACCAGGCAGTTATGCAGTTGCTCAGGACGCTCTCAATACAACCCCTGTAGAATGTGATGAGGATGGGGGGTAGGAGATGGACTTTCCTCAGCCTTCGCAAAAAGTAGAGATGCTGCTGGGCTTTCTTTGCTATGGGGCTGGTGTTGAGGGACCAGGTTAGATTCTCCGTCAGGTGAACACCAAGAAATTTGGTGCTCTTTACGATCTCTACCGAGGAGCCGCCGATGTTCAGCGGAGAGTGGTCGCTCTGTGCCCTCCTGAAGTCAACAACCATCTCTTTTGTTTTGTTCACATTCAGAGACAGGTTGTTGGCTCTGCACCAGTCTGTTAGCCGCTGCAGCTCCTCTCTGTCAGCTGACTCGTCCTTCTTGCTGATGAGACCCACCATGCTAGTGTCATCAGTGAACTTGATGATATGGTTCGTGCTGTATGTTGCAGCACAGTCATGGGTCAGCAGAATGAACAGCAGTGGACTGAGCACACAACCCTGGGGAGCTCAATGTGATAGTGTTGGAGACGCTGCTCCTGATCCAGACTGACTGAGATCTCCCCGTAGGAAGTCTAGGATCAAGTTGCAGAGGGAGGTGTTCAGGCCCAGTAGGCTCAGCTTTCCATTCAGTTTCTGAGGGATGATTGTGTTGAATGCTGAACTAAAGTTTATGAACAGCATCCGAATGTATGTGTCTTTTTTGTCCAGGTGGGTTAGGACCAGGGGGAGGGTGGTGGCAATGACATCATCTGTTGAGCGGTTGGGACGGTACGCAAACTGCAGGAGGTCCAGTGAGGGGGGCAGCAGGGTCTTGGTAAGCCTCTCGAAACACTTCATGATGATGGATGTGAGTGCAACAGGACGGTAGTCATTGAGGCAGGACACTGAAGACTTCTTAGGCACGGGGACAATGGTGGTGGCCTTGAAGCACGTTGGAACAGTGGCGCTGCTCAGGGAGATGTTGAAGATGTCAGTGAGGACATCTGCTAGCTGGTCTGCACATCCTCTGAGCACTCTACCAGGGATGTTGTCTGGTCCAGCAGCCCTCCGTGGGTTGACCCTGCACAGGGTTCTTCTCACATCAACCATGGAGAGACACAGCACCTGGTCATTCATAGGAGGGGTGGACTTCCTCGCCGCCACGTCATTTTCCACCTCAAAACGAGCATAGAAGTTAATCAGTGCATTTGGGAGGGAGGTATCACCTGCACAGTCAGGGGATGTTGTCTTGTAATTGGTGATGTCCTGGATGCCGTTCCACATGCGCCATGTGTCACCGCTGTCCTGGAACTGGCTGTGGATTCGCTGGGCGTGCACGCTTTGCCCCTCTGACGGCTCGGGACAGTTTGGCCCTCGCTGTTGTTAGAGCTGCCTTGTCGCCTGCTCTGAAGGCGGAGTCATGGGTCCTCAGCAGCGCGCGCACCTCTGCAGTCATCCATGGCTTCTGGTAGGCATGTATAGTGATGGTCTTGGACAGAGTAACATCATCGATGCACTTGCTAATGTAGCTGGTCACTGATGCTGTGTACTCCTCTAAATTGGTAGAGTCGCCATCGGTTACAGCCTCCCTGAACATGTGCCAGTCAGTGTGCTCAAAGCAGACTTGAAGAGCAGAGATGGCTCCTGCTGGCCAGGTTTTCACCTGCTTCTGAACTGGTCTGGAGCGCCTGACGAGCGGTCTGTATGCTGGGATTAGCATAACAGAGATGTGGCCTGAGAATCTGAGGTGGGGGCGGGGCTCTGCCTGGTACGCATCAGGAATGTTTGTGTAAACCAGGTCCACTGCGTTCTCCCCCCTCGTTGCAAAGTCCACATACTGATGGAATTTGGGGAGCACTGACATCCTTGTAAGTGGAACAAGTGCTACACCTGCCCTTTCACTTCCTCCCTCACCACCATTCAGGGCCCCAGACAGTCCTTCCAGGTGAGGCGACACTTCACCTGTGAGTCGGCTGGTGTGATATACTGCGTCCGGTGCTCCCGGTGTGGCCTTTTATATAGTGGTGAGACCCAACGCAGACTGGGAGATCGTTTCGCTGAACACCTACGCTCGGTCCGCCAGAAAAAGCAGGATCTCCCAGTGGCCACACATTTTAATTCCACGTCCCATTCCCAATTATCCCTTGGTGAAGAAGTCAAAGGAATCAAAGGGGAGCTGATAGGCAGAGATAGCAAATTGCAGGAGAAGAGGATGTGTGGGTGCATTCTGGAGTGATGGTATGGACTAAATACTAATTTCAAAAACAACCTGTCTTCAGATCTGAATGTGGATTGTTGATGGAATTTAAAGTGCAGCTCTGAAGAATGGTCTTCCTGGAGCTGCAGATGGGGGCACATTGCAAACCAGGAAATACTCATTCACCTGAAATGTCTGCACGTGTAGGAATGCAGCTCAGGACTCAATAGTGATTAAAATTCAATTTAGAGTACCTAGAGCGCTGGAGGGAAGATATAGGTGTTTGAAAATTAGACGTAACTTAAGAGCATTGCAACCCAAAGTATTGAAGTGAACAATTTCATTGTAACCATTGAAACTGTATTGAGCTACCATTGATCTTAAGGGTATAAAACTTGTTATGTACTCTGAGTTTAGGAGGCCTCTTCTTCCAAGAGTGTCTAGAGTCCGATGTCTGTTTGTGTGCTGAATAAAGACTTCGATATCACCAGCCTCAGTGTCTCCCAGTGACTTAATTCATAGTCACGACAGAAGGAAACAAGGATAAGGAGATTGGGACTGATGGGATTGCTCTACTGGGAGCTGACAAGGATTTCAAGGACCAAATGGCCTCTGTGCAGTTGAAAATGTGTATGAATATTTTGGGACATACTAAGGCTGGAAAAGATGACTTATTAATGCAATCTTTCCCTTGCCTGTATCAGGAATTTTTAAGGGGTATCACTTCTCACATCAGGGTGCTCTTGTTTTCAGCATTCATTGTTGTATGTCTGACAGCATCAATCATCCACCAATCCTCCTTTAATGGGCAATAACAGGGATGCTAACATTGTCTGCTCTTGTCCTTGATTCTGCCTCTGGTAATCCAATTAGCAGAATTTCTTCAAAACCAAGATCACATGATGTTGTTATCAAGAAGTCTGTTAAAACTCCAACATAAAGCATTTTAAATTCGGAAACTGCACACTTGCAAACAGAACATTGGCCTACGTACCAGGATGTAATACACTCGGATGGTCCAGCTGAGCTCCGCTAACGGCTCAGATCTTGCCACGAAAATCAGGTGACTGCGATGTGCTGGTCGCTACCAACTGGAAAGGTGCCAGCATGGAACAACGCCTGGTGAATTACTGCACCACCATCAGCCTCACAAAAATGGCAGCTTGCCCTTAATCTCCCTGTGCACAACATGGAATTACTGCATTTGTGCAATCATGGCCCATTAAACTCACCATAGAAAGTTACGGAGGTACTTAACAGCATAAATGCCCTTTTAATGAGGAGATTTATGCTCTTCTAATGCCCATTTAATCCATGGAGTCCTAATCCTGCAGCTCATTAATTGTAAGATGTTTTATTTTTCTCGAAATTTTACCTTCTACTTAGTTTATCTCTTTTATTTGATTATTGTTGTCACTCTCTTGATGTCTCTTTTCGACTTGACTAATTCCCTTCTACCTCTCCACACTGCATCTCAGCTCAGTTCCTCTCCCAATAGTGGGGAAAAACAATAAAATCTAAGGTAATCAAGAGAAAATCTGCAGATATTGGAAACCCGAGCAACACACACAAAATGCTGGAGGAACTCAGCAGGCCAGGCAGCATCAATGGAAAAAAGTACAGCCGATGTTTGGGGGCCCTTCAGGTCTCGGCCTGAAATGTCATCTGAACTCTTTTCCATAGATGCTGCAAAATCCAAGATATTTCAGGTAATGCCTCACATTTCATACTCAAGCAGTACCTTCCATATTTAATTAGGTTTCAGTTGGTCCTGGCTTCAATTCTTGCTGGAGGCAGTAGAACTGACATTCTTACTGTCCTGTGAAAGTAGCTAACTTGAAGATGAGGCATTAAACCAAAATTTCCTTCCACTTTCAGATGGTAAAAAAGAACATATGGCACTACTTTAGCGATGAGCAGGACATCTTGGCCATACATTGGTGAAACACGTAGACTGGTCTACATCACAATGTCATTTATGGGACCATGACTACATTGCCTATTTCAGTTCCTTCAATCTTTATGGCTTGGCTAAGATAAAATATCAGAAGGTGTCACATGCAGATAAGATCTTGAATGCTTTTAAAGCTATGTTTAAGGCTTAATTAAATAGAACTGGATTTCTATACCTCTGACTGAGTGTAATAATGGAGCATCCTTTGACAAATTGCTATATAGATCATTGTTCTGATTCCACCTAAAACATTCAATGCTATTTTATTTTTCACATTTTGACAAATATAATACAAAATTACATTTTTATGTAACATGAATGCTGTTGTTGATTGTTGGATTTTTAACTGAAAAACAATAAGTCATGTAGAATTTCCAAAGGCATTTTTTGAGGGGAAATGCTGGTCACAGAATAAAACACCTTAAGTTCAACCCAGAATTAAGTGTTCCTCAACTCTCCAGCTTCTTCACTTTAATGTTGTAGAGTCATATGGTATCCCATATGGGTGGAAGGCAGATCCCGATGATCTTCTCAACAGTCCTCACAACATTTTGTAGGATCTATGGTCAGTTGCCTTGCCATTGCTGTACCAATCAGTGGTGCTCCTGCAAAAATCAGTTAGAATGGGGGTGGGGGAGCCTTGTACACTTCCATATTCTCAGAGTCCATCAAGTCCACCCCCTTGGTTCATTGGACACTAACACACAATTATCACATTTTATTCAGCCAATCAATAGCCCTCCGGATTCTATCACCCTATTACAGTGGCCAAGTTGTTTACCAGCTTCCAATTCTTTGGGATATGGGAAGAAACCAGAGCTGCTAGAGGAATGTCACAGGGAGAACACAGAAACTCCACACAGACGATAGCAGAGGTCAGGACTTAACCCAGGTTATTGGAGCTATGAGAATACAGCTCTACGTGCAATGCCATCAGGGCACCTGAGGTTCTTTAATATGTCAAAAGCAACAGAGAAAGGAAATTATGCACCTAATTGGTGTAATGTCTCTACATCATGTTTGACTCCAACACTACAACCAGCTGGTATTAACCTGTAACCACAGCAGACACATGATAAGCAGCATCATGTCACACCAGAAGATGCTGTCATATTGTGATCTGATCCTGCCTTAAACCCATGTGGAAGCTGTTGTCAGCTTAAATGCACATTTATATGAAACATGGTAATCTCACAGAGCTGTTGACCTGCAAACCAATTGGATAAATACAGCAGAGGCTCAAAGATCATATGGAACCATTACAAGCTAAACAGTCCATTGGCTTGCAGTGCAAGAGACCTATGTAAGCTGCAGAACAGGATGCCCATTGGGTCTTGCCTTTGTACATGTATTGTGGAGTATGCAAAGGATTACAGCAAGATCATGGCCTGGGTCAGAGTCAAAGTGAAGCTCTCAAGTGTGAGAAGTCCACTGAAGATTGGGGGTGCAAGTGGAAGTGATTGGACCATGAGGGTTGGTTGGATTGTTGCCGGAGACCTCTGGGGTAAACCGAGGTTGTCTAGAAATCACTGGGAAGCATGCAGCCAGTGAGACTGATTGGGGATGTGTTGGGTGGATGTCTGGTTGGGGCTAGGCAAGTGTCAGGAGTATCAGACTGGGGATCGTTGCATGGTGCAGTGGGGGGAAGGTGAGGATGTCAACTTTGGGAGAGCAGAGGGAGGGCCACCACCTAACAGATAAAATAAACGATTTACACCTGGTCCCCAACACCAGTCTGGGAACTGTTTAGTGATGCCTGTGATGTTCTCTGTGAACCTCTTCCCATTCAGATACCTATAACTCTGGCAAACTTTGACGGCACCCCTTTGATTAAAGTAGGTTCAGGGATCTCTACAGGGACTTTTCAAAGTAATGACGGTATGGGAAAATGAGGGTGCTTACGTTCATAGAAAAATAGTATGCAGTGGAAATGTAAGGTAATTGACGGATGGTAGAACAGAGAGAATAGATTTTATGTAGTAAGCTGTTATGGTCTGTGAGGCAATTGTTATGAAGGTAGTGGACCCACGTCATCTTCCACCTCCAAATGGAATTGGATAAGCCTAAAAGCAGATACTTACAGGGCCATGGAGATGGTGGAGGAGACTGGTTTAATTGTATAGCACTTTAATGTGTTGGTGAACTGATCTCCTCTGATGCCTTGTGGTTTTAGAATTTCATGAGGTTTCTTTTCAAAGTCTCTTTCCTGAGATGAAAAGTTTCCTTGCCTTTGGTCTGGTCGTAGAACAGACAGAATAATAGGAAGATAAAGTATAGAAACACTCTCCATCAACCCACCTTGTCTGTGCTGATAGTGATACCTATCAATGCTAATTCCATTTGGCCACATTTGGTCCACATCTGCCTCTTCCTCTTCTGTGCAATCTTCAAAGATTCAAAGGTACATTTATTATCAAAGTATGCATACATATACAACTCTGAGATTCGCCTTCTTCAGATGGCCACATAACAAAGAAAGAAACATCAAATCCACCACCCACACAAAAACAACAGCAACCCATTTAATCCCAACCCCTCCCCCTGCACAAACAGCAACAAGAACATCACCCCCCAAACCCCCCTCCCCAGTACAAAGCACAACAAGAACAACACCCCCCAAACCCCTCTCCCCAGTACAAAGCACAACAAGAACAGCCTCCCCAAACCCCCCTCTCCTGCACAAACAGCAACAAGAACAGCCTCCCCAAACCCCCCTCCCCAGTACAAAGTACAACAAGAACATCACCCCCCAAACCCCCCTCCCCAGTACAAAGCACAAGAACATCACCCCCCAAACCCCCCTCCCCAGTACAAAGCACAACAAGAACATCACCCCCCAAACCCCCTCCCCAGTACAAAGCACAACAAGAACATCACCCCCCAAACCCCCCTCCCCAGTACAAAGCACAACAAGAACATCACCCCCCAAACCCCCCTCCCCAGTACAAAGCACAACAAGAACAGCCTCCCCAAACCCCCTTCCTGCACACAAAACAGGACAGCAACATCGACCACCTGCCCAAAAGCTTCTTAAAAGGTGTATGTATAGAATCGTGGAACATTGTACACAAAAGCAACCACTTTGGCCCTTCCAGTGCCTGCCAAACTGTTAATCTGCCCAGTTCATCAACCTGCTCCCAGACTGTAAGATTCCATACAACCCCCATCAATGTGCCTATACAAATTCCTCTTCAGTGTTGAAATCAAATCTGCACCCGTCACTTCAGCTGGCAGGTGAAGAAGGTCCATACTGTCACCACCTTTTGAGTGGAGAAGTTGCCCCTCATGTTCCTCTTAAACATTTCATCTTTCACTCCTAAATCATGACCTCTATTTCTAGTCTCATCCAACCTCAGTGGAAAAGCCTGCTTGCACTTACCCTACCTATACCCCTCATAATTTTGTATACCTCTATGCTGTAGGGAATAAAGCCCTAATCTATTGAATCTTTCCTTATAATTCAGGTCCTCAAGTCCTGGCAACATCCTTGTAAATTTTCTTTGCATTCTTTCAATTGTTATTGATATCTTTCCTGTACATAGGTGATCAAAACTGCACACAATACTCCAAATTAGGGCTCACCATCATCTTATACAACTTCAACATATCTTTCAATGCCTGCACTCAACATGTTGATTTATGAAGGCCAATGTGACAAAAGCTTTCTTTATGACCTTGTCTCCCTGTGACGCCACTTTCAAAGAATTATGGATCTGTATTCCCAGATCCCTCTGTTCTACCACACTCCTCAGCACCCGTCCACTCACTGTGTAAATCCTACCCTAATTTGTCCTCCCAAAGTACTATATCACACTTGGCATTAAATTTCATCTACCATTTTTCAGCAGATTTTTCAGCTGGTCTAGATTATGGTGCAAGCTTTGATAGCATTCCTTGCTGTCCACTAGATCTATATACAGTCTGAAAACTCTATGAAATTTCTAAAAGGAAATACCTCCCCAATCAAAACAGGAACAGAGAAGGCTAGGAATACTCACCAGCTGAGATGGCATGTTTGTGGAGAGAAAGAGAGTTGATGTTTCAAGTCTGAGTATTCGAGAACTGGAATACAGTCTGTCCCCAGGTTATGGATGATTGACTTACAGACGACTGTACATATGGCTGAGCTCCTATATCATTATTAAATTTAAAAGTCTAACATAAGTCAATACATTAATTCCTGTGAATGGCAAAACTAATTTCCTCTCTCTTTCTCTCCAGTTTTAGTAATTGCTCTTTCTTATCAGACTTATCTGCTTTTGATGCCATTCATTAAAATACAGTGGAGATGTGGTTACCATATTGAGTGATTTTAGTGTAGTTTCTGCCTAATAGAAAAAATGATCATAAGGACATCTGTAAAAACTATACCAAGGCATTATCCGGAGAAAACCTGTAGTGAGAAAGTGTGTTTATAAGTTGTTAAAAAGGAAAAGGACTGGAGCAAACAAAAGTCTCTGATAGGGTGTAGACCAAAATTGCCACAGATTTCCCCTTTGATCTCTCCCTCCTCTTCTTTGCAATTTTAAACACACATTGTTAATTTATTTTGTTCTAATGATGGGACCTTGACCTCAAACATTGGCTCTATTTCTCTCCCTGCTTGATTAGTTGATTTACAGTTTTATGCAATGTGCTTTTAGGCTTAATGAGAGTGTAGTTGAATTAAATAAACCAAGATGCCCAGCACTCCTCCCTCCCCCAAGTCTGATCACCTGCCCCTGCAGTGTTAATTACTGTGGTGGCGTAGTCAGCCTCAACCACGTTAGAAATGGGGGGATGAAACTGGCTGGTGTTCCAGTGATGTGAGGGGTATTCGGACAGTATGTGTATGGATGGGATAAGCTAAGGCTATAGTGATAGGTAATTGTCGATAGTTATTCTTAAGGTTACACCTGAACAACCGACAAATGATAATGCAACAAATACATCAGGAGCAGTTCATGTCAACGAGAAGCTCAACCTTTAAAAGAAGCTAGAGAAAATTTGGCAAAGAAAATTGGCAATCTAGGAGGAGCAAAAGGAAGTAAAGAGTAATCATTCAAAGGAACTGAATAATTTTTTTTTGTTTACTGATGCATGTGGCAAAATGAATGAATGCTGGTCCACCAAAGTCTAACTGTCCCATGACCTCGATCATGCTTGCAAAAAGCCACAAGGTTAGTCCAATAGAAACTTGGACCAAGCATCTTCATTAGGCATCAATGCAAATTTATTTTGGAACTAAAATAAGCCGTGGGGATCAGGGCAAGTATAATGTGACAAGATGGAGTTGATGTAGTTCACTGCCTTTTGCACCTTCCTACTCTCCATTGTAAAGGAGAATATGTATCTATAGATCATAGATTATATGGTCATAGATTAACAGTCTGAGATTATTGCCCGCTAATATGAATGACTGATACTGAGGCTGGGGTTACTCACGGCTGCTCTGGGGTTCAGCTCTATAGACTCATTTTGTTTTGGAATGTTGTTGCTGACTTCTACTGTTTACATGATTTGTGCTTTTTCTCCCTTTCTCTGCGCATCGGTTTCATTCTTTAAAAATTGGGTTATTTCAGGTTTCTTGCTTATGGCTGCCTGCAAGCAAACAAATCTCAAAGCTGTATAATGTACATTCTTTGATTAAAAAAGAAGGCACTTCAAAATTTTGAATGATTGGTTTTTGATAGTATTTGCCCCTCTAAAGAATATGAGGCCTTCTGGATACAATATACCTTTTACAATATGCTGTTAAAATGGGACTTACAATATCTATTTAGTTTCGTGTCCACGATCAATCTGAAAATGCGTTTTTTTTTCTTTCTCTTAAAATGCAGAGGAGAAAAAGCAGGGAAGAAAAAAATATTCAGGGAATCGGTCATCTATCTGTATTAGTTGGCAATAAAATTGAGATCATATAATTTTTGCCAGGCCACTAAACAACTCACATTAATCCAGATAAAGAAGGCTTGTCTTTCTACAGCAGCTTTTATCAGTGCAGTAAACCCCAAAGTGAAGTAATTAAATGTAGCCAATGAAGTAACTTTTTAATGTTGTTCTAATGTCCGAACTTGGGCAGATAATTTCAGCACAGTAAACTTCCACAAACAGGTTTAAGCATTTTATCTGTATTGATAATGTTAGCTGAGCTATAAATATTGGTTAGGAGAATAGTTGCCATGTAATATTGATGTAACCTTTGTTACCTAGATTACTTTTATAAAGTGCAAAAAAGCTATTTACAAGCAATATAAAATGGCATTTTAATTACTCCATAAAATAAATAAATAAAGAGCATGTCACAATAAGGACTGTTACTTCTCCATAAACCCCTTTCTTTCTGTCAGCTGATCCAATTACATTGTGGGCAAACATTGTAAATGTGTGAAAGATCCACTTATTTAGTCATCTGCCATAGGTTGTAACCTTCAGAAGGGAATGGAAGATGTAAGGTTCATTGATGAAACTAATGTTTGATTTGTTTGGAGAATGTTCAAAGCCAGCCACACTCCCAAGGTTTGGAAGGTGGAATTAACGTCTTAGACATCCCGACATCTTGGTCTTCTTAAGTGCAGATTATTTCTTTAAAAATATATGTGCTCCACTGAACCTTAAATGACTCTTTCAGAAAGTGTGATTTGGCACTGAATTCCTACCCACTTTCAGCCAGATGAAAAGAGTACAAGAATAAAATAATGTGGTCTGAGTTCCTTGACAACTCACGATATACTTCCACTCATTGCTCCTTTGTAAGGCTGGATGATAAATTCTCACTGCTGTAATAGCACTGTACCAGCAGTATTATAATTACAGATCGATCCGACAGCGAACTGGTAACCATGTTCAAACTGTAACTTCATGTTAAGTACATATTAAATAGCTGACATTTTAATGGTATACACTAGTAGGTTCTCAGGAAAGATTGTCTTTATGAACTACATTATCAACACACACGGTTAAGAATTGTAAACAATGTTAATTTCTATTAATGACTGCAAAAGAAATAGAATCTGTTGGAGATAAAGAAAAAAGAATGATAAAGGGGAAGATGCATCTAGTTCTACTGGAGACAATAATTTGTAGTATGAAACTGATAGATCTGTGAAGCAAGTGTGTTACATAATGGAGAAAGAGGACTAAGTAAAATCAGAAAATGCTGGGAATGTCTAACAGATCTGGTAGCCTCTGTGGAGAGTGACATAGAATTAATATTTCAGAACAATTATTTTTCATTGGACTCAAGAAAGTTAGAAATGAAGAAGATATTAAGCAAGTACATAAATGGAAAAGACCAGGATAGACAATAGACAATAGGTGCAGGAGTAGGCTGTTCAGCCCTTCGAGCCAGCACCGCCATTCAATGTGATCATGGCTGATCATCCACAATCAGTACCCCGTTCCTGCCTTCTCCTCATATCCCTTGACTCCGCTATTTTTAAGAGCTCTATCTAACCCTTTCTTGAAAGCATCCAGAGAATTGGCCTCCACTGCCTTCTGAGGCAGAGCATTCCATAGATCCACAATTCTCTGGGTGAAAAAGTTTTTCCTCAACTCTGTTCTAAATGACCTACCCCTTATTCTTAAACTGTGGCCTTTGGTTCTGGACTCCCCCAACATCGGGAACATGTCTCCTGCCTCTAGCATGTCCAATCCCTTAATAATCTTATATGTTTCGATCAGATCCCCTCTCATCCTTCTAAATTCCAGTGTATACAAGCCCAGTTGCTCCAATCTTTCAACATATGACAGTCCCGCCATCCTAGGAATCAACCACGTGAACCTACGCTGCACTCCCTCAATAGCAAGAATGTCCTTCTTCAAAATTGGAGACCAAAACTGAACACTATACTCCAGGTGTAGTCTCACCAGCGCCCTGTACAGATACAGAAGGACCTCTTTGCTTCTATACTCAACTCCCCTTGTTATGAAGGCCAACATGCCATTAGCTTTCTTCACTGCCTGCTGTATCTGCATGCTTACTTTCAGTGACTGATGAACAGGGACACCTAGATCTCATTGTACTTCCCCTTTTCTTAAATTGACACCATTCAGATAGTAATCTGCCTTCCTGTTCTTGTCACCAAAGTGGATAACCTCACATTTATCCACATTAAACTGCATCTGCCATGCATCTGCCCACTCACCCAACCTATCTAAGTCACCCTGCCTTCTCCTAACATCCTCCTCACATTTCACACTGCCACCCAGCTTAGTGTCATTTGCAAATTTGTTAATGTTACTTTTAATCTCTTCATCTAAATCATTAATGTATATTGTAAATAGCTGCAGTCCCGACACCAAACCTTGCGGTACCCCACTAGTCACTGCCTGCCATTCTGAAAAGGACCTGTTAATCCCTACTCTTTGTTTCCTGTCTGCCAACCAATTTTCTATCCATGTGAGTACCCTATCCCCAATAACATGTGCTCTAATTTTGCCCACTAATCTCCTATGTGGGACCTAATCAAAGGCTTTCTGAAAGTCCAGGTACACTACATCCATTGGCTCTCCCTTGTCCATTTTCATAGTTACATCCTCAAAAAATTCCAGAAGATTAGTCAAGCGTGATTTCCCCTTTGTAAATCCATGCTGACTCGGACCGATCCTGTTACTGCTATCCAAATGTGCCGTAATTTCATCTTTTATAATTGACTCCAGCATCTTCCCCACCACTGATGTGAGACTAACTGGTCTATAATTCACTATTTTCCCTTTCCCTCCTTTCTTAAAAAGTGGGAAAACATTAGCTATCCTCCAATCCTCAGGAACTGATCCTGAATCTATAGAACATTGGAAAATGATTACCAATGTGTCCACGATTTCTAGAGCCAACTCCTTAAGTACCCTGGGATGCAGACCATCAGGCTCTGGGGATTTATCAGCCTTTAGTCCCATCAGTCTACCCAACACCATTTTCTGCCTAACGTGAATTTATAGGATAGGCTAGAACAAAGGGAAAGTCTATGACAGAAAGTTACAAAGTGGGCAATGGTGCAAAGCCTAAGCTGTTGACACAGATAAGAGAACAAAAGTGGAATAGGTGGTAATAGCAGAGAATCAATGGTTGCATCCTGGAAAAAGGAGTGAATGGGGTATGATTCAATATTTTTGAATTTAGTGGTTATCCCAGAAGGCTGGAAAATGATGCAATATTCCTCATGATTCTATTCAAGCTTCTTGGAGTAATACATAAAGGTTGGAGTAGGTATGGGAGAGGGAAAGGTGACTGGTGACAGAGAGCAGAGAGCTCCTCCCACCACCATGTACCCTTAAGGGCTGAACCAAGGCAGTCTGCTGACATCATGATGGCATTTAATCTCCCCAGTGAGACACCACTTCGTGAACAATGACTTCACTGTAACAAATGGAGGAAGTCAGTCCACTTCTGGAAGGAGTGTTCAGGGCTTCAGGAGCAAGGAAGCAAGAAGATAAGCTATCTTTTGAAAGACTTTGGAACTCAATCATTACATTAGTGTCTTGCTCCACAGCCATTCCTGATCTGCTGAGTACTTCCAGCTTTCTCATTTTGATTTCCTTAGCCCAGCAAATTTCACTTATATCTTCAGGTAAAATATTAATTTTTGTCCCTATTGCTCATGCAACCAGATGGAGGAGAAGGAATCAGAATCAGGTTTATTATCACTGACATGAGTCATGAGATTTGCTACCTTAGCAACAGCAGTTCAATGCAATACATAATATAGAATAAATAAATAAACTGGATATGTATAATGAATAGATTAAAATCATGCAAAAGCAGAAATAATTTATATTAAAGAAGTGAGGTAGTGTTCAGAGGATCAATGTCCATTTCAGAATCGGATGGCAGAAGGGAAATCACATTGAATGTGAAAGTCATGGAAACCTATAGCCTGGAAGCAGGACTTTCAGGCACTTTGTCCATCCCCGACTTAAATATCTGTCTATCCTATTCCACTTACCAGCACTTAATCAGTAGCCTTCTATGACTTGGCAATTAAAGTGTTCCTCCAGGTCCTTTTTGAATGTTGTGAGAGTACTCACCCCCACCCACTTCCCAGACAGCAAATTTCAGATTGTAACCCCCCTCTGAATGAAACTTTCTCAATGTCTACTCTGCCTTTGTCCCTCATAATTTTGTATTTTTGGTTTCAGGTTGATCTGTTCTTGTAATGAGCTGGATTGGTGAGACCCAAACCAATTTGACTGTTCAGAAAATGTGGCAATAAGCTTACAAGTACAACAAAGTCTAATGTATTACCATAAAACAGAAAGCACAAATACACCACACTAAATACTATATATTAAGTTATAAAGATTTTCACAAAGATTCCACAAATGATTTCTAGTCTCCACTTGATCGTTGCTATTGTCAGGGGAACTCTGAATTCCAACCCGTGAAATCACCCTGGGTCAGTCACAATTCTTCAGTCTAGGTGAAGTCCTAAGAACTGAGCAAAAGGTACCTCAATAAATAGGGGTTCAATCCACAAGCATCAGGAGACAAGCAGAGACAGATAAATTCTTTGGTCTTTTGTCTTCATGCCACTAGTGCCTGAGGCTAAGAAAGAATCCAGTCGCCATTAGCAAATCTGCAGTGTTTAACTTGTGCAGGCACCTTACATACTGTGAGCTCACAAAGACTTAAAGTGTCACCAGGAATTGTTCAGACTGTCATCTAATTTTTTTTACAAAATTTAATCCACCACAACACAGTTCATTAATTCTCCTTGGGACTCCACCATTCTAGGTATACAATATGACGTACCCATATTTGAACACCCAAAATGTATCACCTCACAGTTATTAGCATTAAATTTACCAGCTGATCAATTTCATTTTGTAACCTAGAGCAATTCTCACTAGCGACACTATCAATCTTTGTGTCAGTTGTAAACTGTTTAATCGTACCTCCTATATTCATACTAATCCTGTTTACTCACATTATTTATATAGCCCTCTGTGTCTTGGTGATTCAAGTGCTCATCTAGGCATCTTTTAAATCAAAGTTCAAAGTAAATTTACTATCAGAGTACATAAATTGTATATCACCATATACAACCCTAGGGATCTTTTTTGAATAGGTATTCACAGTAAATACAAGAAACATAGAATAATCAATGATAGGCCATGCCCAGCAGGACAGACTACCAATGTGCAAAAGACAACAAACCATGCAAATGCTGAAAAAAAGATAATAATAATAAACAAATAAGCAATAAATATCGAGAACATGAGATGAAAAGTCATTAAAAGTGAGTCCGTAGGTTGTTGGAACAGCTTGGTGATGGGGCAAGCAGAGTTCAGTGAAGTTATCCTCTCTGGTTCAAAAGCCTGATGTTTGAAGGGTAATAACTATTCCTGAACCTGGCAGTGTGGGCCCTGAGGCTCGTTTACCTTCTTCCTGATGGCAACAGTGAGAAGGGGGCTTGGATGGTAAGGGTCCTTGATGATAGATGCTGCTTTCCTGCTTAAGTGCTCCATGCAGATGTGCTCAGTAGAAAGGAGGACTTTACCCATGATGGACTGGGTTGTATCACTACTTTTTGTAGGCTTTTCTGTTCAAGGTATTCAAAGCACTGGTGTTTCCACATCAGACCATGATGTAACCAGTCAACTCACATCTATATCATATATCAATGCACATCTATAGAAGGCTGTCAAAGTTTTAGGTTACACGCCGAATCTTTGCAAGCTTCTAAGAAAGTAGAGGTGCTGCTATGGTTTTTTTCATAATGTCTCTTGAATGATGGACCCAGGACAGATCTTTTGAAATAATAACATTGAGGAATTTAAAGTTGCTGACCCTCTCAACTTCTGATCCTGCAATGAAGACTGGCTCTTAGGCCTTCAGTTTGCTCCTCCTGAAGTCAATAATTAGTTCCTTGGTCTTGCTGACATTGAGTGAGAGGTTGTTGTTATGGCACCACTCAGCAAGAGTTTTCAAAGTATTATGAGAGCATAATTCCACCATCGCCTCAGGTAATACATTCCAGATTGCAGCTACACGTTGTGAAGAAACGGATCTCCCTCAGCAGGTGGCATTTCCTCAGACCTGCTGACCCAGCCATTTTAACTGATTGAGGTGTCTTATTTGTAGTAGTGGACTTAAGCCAATTCATCAGAGGCACATCCCGTCCCATAAGACCATAAGACATTGGAGCAGAATTAGGCCATTCAGCCCATCGAATCTGCTTTGTCATTCCATCATGGCTGATCCCAAATCCCGCTCAACCCCATACACCTGCCTTTTTACCATATCATTTGACACCCTGATCAATCAGGAAATGATCAACTTCTACCTTAAAAATACCAATAGACCTGGCCCCTATGGTAGTCTGTGGTCCAGCATTCCACAGATCCACTACTCTCTGGCTAAAATAATTCCTCCTTTCCTCTGTTCTAAAAGGTCACCTCTCAGTTTTGATCTGGATCCCCCCCTCTCTACAATAGGAATTATCCTCTCCACATGTATCCTATCTAGTCCTTTCAACATTTGGTAGATTTCAAAGAGATCCCCACATATTCTTCAAAATTCCAGTGAGTACAGGTCCAAAGCTTCCAAGCACTCCTCATATGTTAATCCCTTCATTCTCTGAACTCTCTCCAATGACTCCATGTCCTTTATGAGATTTGGGGCCCAAAACTATTGACAATACTCCAAGTACGGCCTGACTAGTGTCTTTATAAAGCCTCAGCACTATTTCCTTGCTTTTATATTCTATTCCCCTTGAAATAAAGGACAACATTGCATTTGGCTTCCTTACCACAGACTCAACTTGTAAATCTGCACCTCTGATGTTTGAACCTTCTCCCCATTTAGATAATAACCCCCCCTATTATTCCTTTTTCCCAAAGTGCATCATCATACATTTCCCATCTGCCACTTTTTTGCTCATTCTTCCAATTTGTCTAAGTTCTGCAGCATCGGTAGCATCTAACAGGAGGCACTGCCTCAAGAAGACAACCTCAATCATCAAAGGTCCCCGCCATCTGCTCCATGCCATCTGCTCACAGCCACCAACAGTCTGGAGATACAGAAACTCGGAGTCCCGCACTACTAGCTTCAAGAACGTAGCACCACGGTAGCATAACAGTTAGTGCTGTGCTATTACAGCTCGGGGTGTTCTGGAGTTTTGAGCTCAATTCTGGTGTCATTTTGTAAGGAGTCTCTGTCCATCCTCCATGCGGAATGCGGGGGGTAGGGGGAGGGTTCTCTGGTTTCCTCCCACATTTTAAAGATGTACTGGGTGAGTTAATTGGTCATTGTAAATTGTCCCGTGATTAAATTGGGGTTAATTGGGATTGTCGGGGCTGCTGGGCTAGAAGGGCCAAGGTATCACTTACTAAAATAAACTGCTATTTTCTTTCAGTCATTCAGTTCCTGAACCAACCTGCACAACTCTTATCACTATTTCAGCACAGCAACACTAGACAAATAATTTCGCACTATCATTATGTACTACAATGAACTTAGATTTTTTTTCTTGTTTCATATTCTTCCTTGTAATAAAATTGTAAAATTTATGACAATTTATTTTCTTTTTTGAATGCTGCTTATCTGATACGACACATCTGTGAAGCTGTTACAAGTAGGTTTTCCACTGCACCCCTACTTGTACTTAAGATAGTAATGTTAGCTCTGAATTTACTTGGTCTGGTGGTAGAGAAAGTAATGTTTAAGATGGACTTCCAGTGATGAACAAGTGGACTGGCATTTATAAATGTTCCACTTCTAATGCCATTTATAATTGATTACTTTTGAATTGAATTGCTTTTAAGATTCAAAATTTAAGATTGTTTTCTGTCATTTCAGTACACCAGAGTAAAGGAAATTGAAATAATTTTTACTCTGGATCTGCTGCAGCACAAAAACACCACAGAAGATAAAGAACATCATAATAATTTAAAAATGCATATTTGATATGAATACATAAGATAGCTTATATGCATAAGGCAACAGAGTGGTGAATATTGCCATAACTTGCACATAGACCCTGGCAGTCTTCATATTTAGCGCAGACCCTTTAATCATTGATCACTTTAGTAGGTTTTCCACAACAACCACTTTGAACGAACTGGAAATATCAGTGTGATACTTATCCCGGTGGAGTCAGTTGCCCATGGTACTCTTTAATTGCCTTCTAGGATATACATTGTTGCATTCCATTTTCCCACTGAAATCCCTTGATATGCAAAGGAAATTGGCAAGCTAAATTAAGGAGATGAGCAAATAGTCTCGGAATTACATGAAAAGCAAATGCATTGTTTCCATGATGGAACAAATTGAGAAGAGACAGAGCAATTTATCTTTTCCTGAGTTAAACCCAGGGGCATTGTGAACCCAACTGCAGCCTCTGGCTGATGGCTCCTGTTAATGTTTCGCCCAGGCTGCAGCTTTCATCCAGTCACAGAAGGAGAGATACTGCATCCATTTTAAGTGGCAGTCAGCAAACAGCTCTTTGTTTTCAAATAAAGCAAGGCAAGAGTTTTGGCAGAAATGCAAACAGAGTGGTGTTGTGCTAAATCTAAAAGCCATGTTGTGGTGAGGTTTAAAACGATATACTGCTGGGAAACGTCAGCTAAGAAAAGAGGACTGTGCATCAGTGGCAGGCTGCACTTAAAAGGAATGGTTGTTTGAATTTCATTTTCAGAACTGGTGGCAGGAAAACTTGATGATAGATTGAAGTAACCTGGGAGCCATTAGACTGAATGAACCCAGAGTTGGGCCTGACAACTCATCTAAATGTAGTGTGACAGTCTTGGATGCATTTCAGAATATTTTTCCAAGAGGGCTCAGAGGAATAATATAATTTTACTTTAAATATACTGGAGATACAGAAGTGTATATTGAGGCTGGAGGGAGTTATTTCTTTAAATGTAGATACTAAGGTATTTTGGAGCTGGGGAATTCATTGCTCACCGTTTTGAACATTTATTCTCATAGACTCATTAGAGTAGTCATTATACTGAAAATTGCAATTATGAAGTATAGCCTCAAACTGGTTAACCTTCCATAGCATTGCATTGGGTCAGCATTTGAAATGAGAACCAGACTTAATGTAATATGAATCAGCCCATTGTTATCATGGAATTATACATTTCAGAATAAAGCCATTTGACCCATTGTGTCTGCACTGACTTTTAATGAGTGATCCAATTAGTTCTATTGCACTGCTCCTTCATTAAAAGCCCTGAAAATGCTTAGTATAATTATACAATCCAATGTTACCATTGAACTTATTTCTATAACCCTTTTAGTCTGTGTTTTCTGGACTACTTCATATGTTATAGGCCAGAAAACCCTTCCCTCTGTTTTCCCTACAGTCATCTTAAACCTTTGTCCCTTGGTTCCAAAACTATTTGGAAAGGATTCTCCCCAGTTACCTTATAAGTGCCCTTCATAAATTTGAACCCATCTTTGATGCTCCCCTTAAAAGAACTCTGCTCCAGGAGAAAAAAAATCCCAGACTTTCCAAGCTCCTCTAGTAATTGAAGCCTCTTATTTCTGGTGAATACCAAGGATGAATACCTTTCTTTGGAGGAGCAAAGTTAAAGGTTATGGGATAATTAGTCGAAGATGTACAGTTTTCATTTCAAAGTTATGCATTTCTTCCTGTTGAACACTCAAAGTTCACAGCTGCTTCCTAATTGCCCAAGGGAAAGAGGCTTCTCAGAGGGCTTCTGATGAGAGATTGCCTCATCGTTTCTTCAGTCCCGACGTACTGGTTTGTGTTGATATCGTTGCCTCGGTGGTCCTCAGAGGAGGACCAATATAACCAGGAGCAGCAATTCAAACAACAGCTCTTGTGCAGTACAACAGAAAGGGCAAGAGCAAGACAAGGCTTCAAAGAAGACAAAAGAGAAGGGGAGCGGAAGGCACCCATCTCTTTTGCTTCCATTTGAATTTGAATGAGGAAGTTAATTAATAAAGCTCAAGGCATTTCAATGAATGTCATATTTCACCTATGTGTAATGCACAAAACTGCTGAAGTGTTTGGACCCGTAGGAAAATAATTTCAGCTAGAATGATCATAGTGAACTGTACTGTGCAGAGCTGCTGACGATGGAGGATTGAAGAGAAACAGAGAGATTAGCTTAGGTCTGAGTGACTCCAGGAAGAAAGGGGAAAAGAATGAAGATGAAGTGAGGGAGATGGTAAAACCCATATAGTGGCCTGTATAATATACCGAGGATGTCCCATTTAGTGGAAGCTTTATTTACATTTCAACAGCGGCTGCCAACACAAACAATGGCCAGTGTTCCTGCTCTAGCACTGTAGTGTCACCAAAGGAAAGCAGCTCTTCAAGACACCTGATATTTCTCCCACTGGCTGCTGTTAATTAATTTCTTTCAGATGTTTTTACAACATAGAAGGAGGCAACTCAGGCCACCGGACTCTGTTCCAGCTTATTACACTTGCAGGTGGCATCACTGTACTGAGCCATATCTCAAACAACAAAGAGATAGAGGAAGGAGTGCGGGAAGGAGATCGATAGCTTAGTGACATGCTGTCATGACAACAACCATTTCCTCAATGGCAGCAAATCAAAGGCCATTGACTTCAGGAAGAGGGGAGGTGCAAGTATGCCTGTTAGAATCAATAGTGCTGTGGTCAAGAGGGTTAGGAGCTTCAATCTCCCAGGACTGAACACCACCAATAGCCTGTCTTAGTGCAACCATGTTGATGTTACAGCCAGGGAAGGTCACCAGTTCTTCCACTTGCTCAGGAGATTAAACAAATTTGTCATGCTCCCTTTGACCCTCACCACAGAAACCATCCTATCTGGTTGCATCATAGCTTGGTATGACAACTGCTCCATCCATAACTGTAAGAAACAGTAGAGTTGCACGAACAGCTCAGTAATCATGGAAAGCAGTCTCCTCTCCATGGACTAGGTCCATAACCCTTTGCTGTCTCAGTAAAACATCAGCATTATCAAAGACCCCACCCACCCCAGACATTCACTCTCCTCCCCACTCTGCTTGGGCTGAAAATACAAAAGCCTGACATACCACCAGATACAAGACCAGCTCCTACACTGCTGTAATAAGACTATTAGACCATTCCCAGTGCGATAATTCAGACTTTTGAACTCACAATCAACCTTGTCGTGAGTTTGTACCTTGTTATATTTTCTCTGTAACTGTAACAGTTTATTCTGCATTCTGTTATTGTTTTATTTTGTGCTATCTTGATGCACTGTTGATCTGTATCCATAATATACAAGACAGGCTTTTCACTGTACCTTGGTACATGCGACAAGAATAAACCAACTTACGGGTACGTGCTAGCTTTCAGTGCAATCCTATTGATCCCATTCTCCATGATTATTATTTCCTTAGAATCTATCCCAAGTTCATCATCAAGCTATTTTGAATTTATCATCAACCAACTAAGAAGATGATTTGCCACTTGGCACTCAAGAAGATGCAAGAGGGGAGAGTGGAACAAAAGAAACATAAAGGACCAGATAAAAGAACAGAACTTTAACAGATGATATTTTAGTTTATGCAAATACACTGTCTTTCCAGTTCCACCCTCCTGCAACTGTATAACTGGGAGATGTTCTTGCCTGAGAATCTCTTGCTATAGATCCTTTGAGGATCCCATCAAAAAACTGATCCAGCTGCACGAGAATCAGGAAATGAGGCAGGACACTGGACATTGCCTCAGTCGTCCACTTGAGAAGGCAAGCATTTTGAGAGGAACAACTTTCTTCATAGAATATGGAATATCACACCACATTACAGGCCTTTGGCCAGCGAAGTTGTGCCAGCTTTTTAACCTACTCTAACATCAATCTAACCTTTCCCTCTGGCATAACCCTCAATTTTTCTATCGTCCATGTGCTATCTGAGTTTCTCAAATGCCCCTAATACATCGACCTTTACCAACACCTTGGCAGGACGTCCCATGCACTCACCACTCTTTGTAAACAATCTACCTCTGATATTCTCCCTACACAGTACTTCATGTAGTGATTCATCGGCCAATACACTTCACCCTGACCAGTCTGATGGAAAGCAGCTTTGCACTGGTTTGTAACATGTGAAATATCCAATTGCATGATTTCAAAGAATGCTAGAGATATCCCTGATGTTCAGTCAACGTCGCTGAAAAAAGGAAAATTATGTGGCTGATATCTCATTTGTGTAGTTGTGAACTTGCTGCTATCAAACAGACATTCACAACAGTGAACATACAATTAAATACTAAATTCCCTCCACCTTCCATACCTATCTATGAGAGACTTCATTTCTTGTCCTTGACTTCAGAATAGACCACATATTGCATCCCTTCTGGTACAAGACCTCACCTGTCAGAAGATTGGGGATAGACTCCCTATGGCTTTCTATCTTTTTCCAATCTGCCCACTCAGAGAGCAAGAATAGACACCACACTGACATACAAACCTAACTTATTTCAAATTCTTAGGTGAGCTGAGGCCAGAATCCTGTGACTGACAGGAGAGAGCTCTATTGATATGTCAAGCTGCCACATTGTTTGGTTGGATAATCCACACCAGGGGTGTTTGAAAAGATTTACTTATTGATCAGGGCAGCGACCGAGATTTTGAAGGCAGAGTTTTGCAGCAGTTTTTCTGATTTGAGGAGCGACCAATCAGCAAGTGGCAGTGCATAGAAAGAGCTACCTTTCAGCTGGGTCCCTGGTCAAGATTTAAAAAGCAGACGTTTGAGCCACTTTTCTCTGAGTTGGACAATCCATACCAGGGGTATGTGAAAAGA
This sequence comes from Hypanus sabinus, assembly GCF_030144855.1. Lineage (NCBI taxonomy): Eukaryota > Metazoa > Chordata > Chondrichthyes > Myliobatiformes > Dasyatidae > Hypanus > Hypanus sabinus. The sequence continues at coordinate 46,908,090 of NC_082725.1, forward strand.
GTTAATTTTTAATCAGAGTGGCGATCAAGATTTTGAAGGCAGTTTTTCCTGATTTGAGGAATGACCAATCAGCAAGAGGGATTCATTGTGAAGAGCCAATGAGAATAACTTACTGCCAGTGCAGCGGTCATTCTGTGAGCAGTCATTCTTGTGAGTTGGCCAGTTTTTAGAGTGGCTTTGGCTCAGCAGGTTCAGGTGAGATGGATTGTCTTGTAAATTACTCTCTCTATGTTCTTATTTATTCATTCCTCATCCATTAGTGCATAGTGTAGTGAAAATAGCTCCAGGGCAATGTTTTGTACTGTGTGTGGGATGTGGGAATCCTGGGAGACGTCCAATCGCCCGGATAAACACATCTGCACTAGGTTCACCGAGCTCCAGAGATTATGTATTAAGAAATTGGAGCTGCAGCTCGACAACCCTCAACTCATACAGGAGAATGAAGAAGTAAGAGACAGGAGCTACAGGGAGGTAGTTACCCCTAGCTTGCAGGAGACGGGTAACTGGGTGACTGTCAGGAGAAAGAGGGGAAATGCACAGCCAGTGCACAGTACAGTTCGGGCATCCCCCTCAATAATAAGTATATAACAATAGATACTATTGAGGAGGATAACCCTACTATAGGGGAACCACAGTGACTCAATCTCTGGCACTGGGTTTGTGCTGTGGCTCAGAAGAACAGAGAGGTGAAGAGGACTGCAGTGTTGATAGGAGATTCCTTAGTCAGAGGAACAGATATGAAGTTCTGTTGGTGCAACAGAGACACACGGATGGGATGTTGCCTCCCTGGTGCTAGGATCAGGGATGTTTGGGATCATGCCCAAGGCATTCTCAAGGGCAAGGATGAGCAAGCAAAAGTCTTGATGCATATTGACACCAATGACTTAGGTAGACAAGGTGACGAGGTCCTGAAGAGAGATTTTAGGGAGCTAGGTAGAAAGCTGGGAAACAGGACTTCCAGGGTTGTAATCTCCAGATTGCTGCCTGTGCCATGTGCCAATGTGGGTAAGAACAGGATGAATTGTCGGGTGAATGTGCGGCTGAGGAACTGGTGCAGGGGCAGGAATACAGATTTTTAGATCAGTGGGATCTATTCTGGGGAAGGTATGACCATTAGAAAAGGGATGTGTTACATCTGAACCTGTGGTGGTACAAAATCCTTGTGGGCAGTTTGGCTAGTATTGTTTGGGTGGATTTAAACTAATTTGGCAGGGGAATGGGAACTGGAGTGATAATGCTGAAGATGAGATAGTTGGTTTACAAACATAGGCAATGTATTGAGAGACTCCTAGCAAGGAGAGGCGGATGATGGGGCAAGATTGCAGTCAACAGGATGAGTTGCAATGTAAAAGGCAGACAAAATCGAACAAGGTGAATACAGCTCTAAAGATGCATGCAGTATTCAGAATAAGGCTGATGAACTTGTAGCCCAGTTACAGATTGGCAAGTATGATGTTGTAGGTAGCATTGAATCCTGGCTGAAAGAAGATTATAGCTGGGAACAATGTCCAAGTATACACACTGTATCGGATGGGTAAGCAGGAAAGTGGGGGCTGAGGTGGCATGGCTCTGCTGGTAAAAAATGAAATCAAATCACTAGAAAGAGGTGACATAGGGCTGGAAGGTATTAAATCATTGTGTATAGACCTAAGGAACTACAAGGGTAAAAAGACCCTGATGGGACCCCCAAACAATAGTAAGGATGTGGTCCACAAGTTACAAAGGGAGATAGAAAATGCATATCAAAAGGGCAATGTTACGATAGTCATGGGGGATTTCAACATGCAGGGAGATTGGGAAAATCAGGTTGCTGTGGGGATCCAAGAGGTGGATTCTAGAATGTCTTGGGAGTTATGGAATGATCTGACTTTGATTAGAGAGCTTAAGGTATAAGAATCCTGAGAGGAAAGTAATCGTAATATCATTGAATTCACCTTAAATTTTGAGAAGGAGAAGCTAAAGTCAGATGTATCAGTATTACAGTGGAGTAAAGGGAATTACTGAGGCATGAGAGGATTTGGCCAGAATTGATTGGAAAAGAACACTGGCAGAGATGATGGCAGAACCGCAATGGCTGGAATTTCAGGATGCAATTCGGAAGGCACAGGATGTATACATCCCAAAGAGGCATGATGACCCAACCATGGCTAATAAGGGAAGTCAAAACCAACATAAAAACCCAAGAGAGGGCATATAATAAAGCAAAAACTAGTAGAAAGGTAGCAGGTTGGGAAATTTTTTAAAAATCAACATAAGACAATGAAAAAAGTCATTAAGAAGGTAAAGATGGAATGCAAAAGTAAGCTACCCAATAATATTAAAGAGGATACCAAAAGTTTCTTCACGTATATAAACTGTAAAAGAGAGGCAAGCGTGGATTCTGAAACAAGTGGCTGAAGAGATTGTAGAGACATTAGTATCTTCAAAAATCACTAGATTCTGGAATGGTTCCGGAAGACTGGTAAATTGCAAATGTCACTCCAGTATTCAAGAAGGGAGTGAGGCAGAAGAAAGGAAATCATAGGCCAGTTAGTCTGACCTCAATGGATGGGAAGATGTTGGAGTTGATTGCTAAGGATATAGTTTCAGCATACTTGGAGGCATGTGATAAAATAGGCTGTAGTCAGCATGGTTTCCTCAAGGGAAAGTCTTGTTTGACACATCTGTTGGAATTCTTTGTCATAGGCAGAGAATCAGTGGATGTTGTGTATTTGGATTTTCCTAAGGTCTTTGACAAGGTGCCACACATGAGGCTGCTTTACAAGTTAAGAGCCCACTGTATTATATGAAAGATTTTAGCATGGATAAAGCAGTGGCTGATTGGCAGGAGGCAAAGAGTGGGAATAAAAGGAGCTTTTTCTGGTTGGCTGCCAGTGACTAGTGGTGTTCCACAGGGGTCTGTGTTGGAGCCAGCTTTTTCTTTTTATATTATATATCAGTGATTTGGATGATGGAATTGATGGCTTTGTTGTAAATTTTGCAGACAATACAAAGATAGGTGGAGGGGCAGGTAGTTTTCAAGAAATAGAGACACTACAGAAGGACTTAAAACAGATTAGGAGAATGGGCAAAGAGTGGCAGATGGAATAGTGTCAGGAAGTGTATAGTCATTCACTTTGGTAGAAGAAATGGAAGATTTGGTTATTTTCTAAATGGAGAAAAAATACAAAAACCTGAGGTGCAAAGGGATTTAGGAGTCCTTGTGCAAGATTCCCCGAAGGTTAATTTGCAGGTTGAGTCTATAATGAGGAAGGCAACTGTGATGTTAGCATTCATTTTAAGATGACTAGGTATATAAGCAAGGATGTAATGTTGACATTTCATAAAGGACTGGTGAGGCCTCACTTGGAGTATTGTGTGCAGTTTTGGGCCCCTTATCTTAGAAAGGATGTGCTAAAACTGGAGATGGTTGAAAGAAGGTCCATGCAAATGATTCCTGGATTAAAGGGCTTGTCATATGAAGAGCATTTGATGGCTCTGGTCCTGTATTCACTGGAATTTTGAAGAATGAGGGGTGACTCAATTGAAATCTATCTAATGGTGAAAGACCTTGATAGAATGGATGTGGAGAGGATGTTTCCTATGGTGAGAGTGTCTAAGACCAGACAACACAGCCTCAAAATAGTGGGTATTCTTTTAGAACGGAGATGAGGTGGAATTTCTTTAGCCGGAGAGTGATGAATCTGTGGAATTCAGTGTCACAGGCAGCTGTGGAGGCCAAGCTAAATCATTATGTATATTTAAGGCAGAGATTGATAGATTCTTGATTGGGGGGTGGGATACAGGAGGAAGGCAGGATATAGGGGCTGAAAGGAAAAAAATGGGTCAGCCAAGATGAAAAGGTGGAGCAGATTCAATGGGCCAAATGGCCTAATTCTGGTACTATACCTTATGGTACTATGGTCTTATTTCATAGGAGAAGGTTTGACACATTATACCAAAGATAGAGTGCTGTAGAGGGAGGCTTCATTACTGAAAGATATTCAGGCCAAGTAATTCTTGCAAGTGATGATACTGTGAGAGGTACAATAAACAGATGTTGCTATCACTTGTCATTAGTGATTGTAATTGATAGAAACAAGGTCACTTGGCAATGAAGACATTTGCTGTGTGTACCTCCTGTGGAGGGCAGACTAAACAAAATGCCTATTGTACATTAGTTGATCTGTTTTGGAGGATCAGCTCAAACCCTTGGCTCATTCAAAATGTCTCAAGAAACCCACAGGAAACACCAGTTTTGACCCCTTACTTTCTCCCCATCCTGTACTATAAAACATTGCCAAACTCGTGTTACTGGTTTATAAACTGAGTTGAAGTAGGAACAAAAAAGCTTTTGAGTGACTTGATGAAATAGTAATGATGAGCAAAGCAAAACTAGAATAGCCATACGAACGTGAAAGACCTCGTTTGGATAACAGTTTCTTCCACAAAATGTATAGGGAGTGAGTCTCCTCTCAGATGAAAGTTCTCCATGACCAAAGCCTTCTACTTTTAACTTCGGTTTATTTTTCCTTTCAAATTACAGCTGTGTCTACATTTGCTGCATTATGTTGTAATTTCATTTGCCCATTGGCAACAGGAAATACTAACTTGATTGTCTTTAATATGTTTATTGAGAGTTGTCCTTAATATATAACAATATCTTCTTAAGTATTTCCAGGTTCAGTTTAGAGAATATCTGCTCACCAATTCCACTGATATGTTTCATGAGGTAGAAATCCTGGAAATCTTTCTTTTCCCATCCCTTCACTTTCACCACAATAACATAAATCTAAGGCTTTAGTCTAGTTTCCAGCATCTGAAGTCTCTTATGTTACAGATTCTCAACGTGGTTCATATAGAGCACATTGGACTTAGATTTCAGTATGGAGACATTTCCCCAATGTGTTCTGTGGCTGAGAATGTAGTGCAGATCACCAGTGCAATAACAATGTGCTCTCTACAAAGCATGAAGGCTGGCTTAGTTTGTAGTTTAGAAAGATCCCTGAGGCAGTTTATGCAGAGCACCAGGACTATGCGAGCTGTAATTCTACTTAGTCCCATCGACCCACACCTGGACCATTGTGCACCATACCCCTCATGCCCATGTGCTTATCCAAACTTCTCTTAAATGCTGAAATTTTCCCAGCACCCATAACTCGTTCCACACTCACACCACCCTTTGAGTGAAGAAGTTCCCTGAGGTTCTCTTTAAATATGTCACCCTTCACCCTTAACCTATGACCTCTAGTTCTAGTTTCACCCAACCTCAGTGGAAAAAAAACTACAAACTGTACTTGCACTAACTCTATCTCTGCCCCTCATCATTTTCTATATGTTTATTAAGTTTCCCCTTATGCTCCAGGGAGTAAAATCCAAACCTTTTCAACCTTTCCCTATAACTCAAGTCCCTGGCAATATTCCTGTATATAATCTCTGTATTCTTTCAATCTTATTGATATCTCTCCTGTAGGTAGGTGACAAGAACTGCACACAGTACTTGAATTTAGGCCTCAAAACTTAGGTCTTATATAACTTCAACATAACATCCCAATTCTTTGACTCAGTACTTCGATTTATGAAGGGAAATGAACCAAAAGCTCTCTTTATGAACCTATTGTATCTACCTGCAATGCCTCTTCCAGTGCCCTATGGTTCAATGTGTAAGTCCTACCCAATGTACAGCACCTTACACTTGTCTGTATTAGATTCATCCGCCACTTTTCAGCACATCTTTTCAGCTGGTCTATGTTATTCTGCAAGCCCTAATAGCCTTCTTCCTTGTCCACTACAAACCCAATATTGGTGTTATCTGCAAATTTACTGGTCCTGTTTACCACATTATGATCCAGAGGTCAAACAACCCAACACTGATCCCTGTGACACACTACACACAGGCCCCAATCAGAGAGGTAACTATCCATTACCACTCTTTTGTTTCTCCTGTGAAAACAATGTTGAACTACCTCATTCATCCTGAATGCCAGGTGACTGAACCTTCTTGACCAACCTTTCTTGCGGCACCCTGTCACAGGCCCTGCTAAAATCGATGTAGATAACACCCATTGCCTTTCCTTCATCAATTTTCCTGATAACCTCCTTGAAATACTTGATCTACCACACATAAAGATATGTTGACTGTCCCTAATCATGTCCTATCTATCCAAATACTATATATTCGGTGCTCTGGAATACTTTCCAATTATTTACCTACTACTACATCAGACTCAATGGCCTATAGTTTCTCTGCTTATTCTTGGAGCCTTTCCTGAACACCAAAGCAACATTAACTTATCCTTCAGCCCCTGGCCCCTTACCCCTGCTTAAGGACATATTAAATAAATCTGCCAGTGCCCCTGAAATTTCAGAACTAACCTCCTAAAAGGTCTGACAGGATATTTGTCAGGACCTGGGAGTTACCTACCCTAATTTGCCTTAATATTTGCAAGTACCTCCTCTTCTGTAATCAGCATATGGTCCATGAACTCACCTTTGTTTTGCCTCAATTCTATGGACTTTTTGTTCACCTTCCAAGTAAACAGAGATGCAAAAAAATCCACTTGAGATCTTTTCAATCTTGTTTGGTTTGATGCTGATCCTCAAGTGGCCCAATCTTTTCCCTTGCTATTATTTTGCTTTTAATGTATCTATAGAAGCCCTTGGGATTCTCCTTCACATTGTCTGCCAGAGCAAACTTATGCTGCTTTTAAGGCCTCCTGATTTCCCTCATAAGGATTCACTTGCATTTCTTACACTCCAGAATCACCTCATTAGTTCCTTGCTGCCTATACATACTATGCACCTCTTTCTTCTTCGAAATTCAAAGTTCAAAGTGCATTCATTATCACAGTATTTATGCTCTACAAAACCTTGAAATTAGTCTCCTTACAGGTACCCACAAAACAAGAAGACCCAATAGAACCCATTAAACTAAAGACTGTTAAACACCCAATGTGCAGAAACAAAAACAAATCACATAACAATTAAAATAAGCAAATAACATTCAGAACTGAAGTTCACAAAAGTGAGTCTACAGCCATGATGCCAGTCACAGTGATCCAAGAGCCTGTTAGCTGTAGACCACAACCTCAGGTCAGCGTGGAGAAAAGTAAACCTCACGAGCAGCGAGCTTCCCTTCCTTTCAGCCCTCCCACTTGCCCTTTTTGATCTGACCCAGCGCTTACATCGTTCCTCACTCTCAGATCTGGGTCACGCCACTTTGAAATGCTCTTGAGCCCAGGACCCTCTCCCTCAATTTGACCTATGTCTGATCTTTCCAATTTGAGTTAGTGGAACATTGGTTTGTTCCTCACTCTCAGGATCGAGCCCCGGCACCTCGATTCTGCCTCGCCTCTGTTCTGCCCCTTCGAATCCATTCCAGCAGCCAAACATCAGCTTGTTCCCCGCTCTCAGGCCCAGCCCCTGAAGCTTCAATTTGGTCTGTACACAGCATGCTACAACCGCCCTGCACCTTTGGGACTTCAGTTGACACCGCAAGATTGCGAGGTCGTACAAAAGCTCGACTCCGAAAGAGAAGTTACACAGTATTAATTGCAGCAATCATTTGCAATAAGAAGAGTGATTAATAAAGTAGCTAATAGTTCTTTTTGCTGCCAGCAAGTCATCGCTGTGCTTCACCAGTGCCATCTTAAAACCGAATATTAATATTGGCCTCAAAATTCCTTGAAAACCAAAGTTCCCTAAACCTGTTACCCTTGTCTTTCATTCTGACAGTAACATACAAACTCTATACTCTCAAATTCCACTTCTGAAGTTTCCCCACTTACCAAGCATCCCTTTGTCAAAAAACATCCACACTTGCCAAATCCTTTGTGCTGCCATCAAATTGGCCTTTCTTCAATGTGGAATCTCAATCCAAGGACAAGTCCTATCTTTCTCCATAATTATTGTGAAAATAATGGAATTATGATCACAAGATTCAAAGTATTCCCCTACAGACTCTTCTAACACCTGCCTTGTCTCGTTCCCTAGGAGACCCTAAAGCGACTTCATTAGGAAATTCAAGGATAGTTTATGATGAGAGAACTTGCGCCTGTGGAGTGCTGCTTCTGCAATATGTGGGAAATCAGGGGTCTTCCAGTGTCCTTGCCAACTGTGTGTGTGCGCAGGACATGTGTTTAGCTCCAGCTAGAGCTGCAGATGGACTCTCTATGGAGCATCTGTGATGCTGAGGACATTATGGAAAAGCACATTTACCAAGCAGGTCATCTCAAATGTAATGACTGCAGAGAAGTGCAGGAAGAAAAGGAGACAATGCCCCCTGTGGCTGTCCCTCTTTCAAACAGATACACTATGCTGGATTCTGTTGGTTGGGGTGACCTCTCAGGGAAAAATAGCAGATGCCTAAGGTTGTAGAACTATGGTTGGCTCTGATATATAACGCAAAAGGAGAAAAGTTTGAAAGCAATAGTAACAGGGGACTTGACCATAAGGGGAGCAGACAGGTGAATCTTTGGACAATGATGAGACTCTAAGATGATATGTTGCCAGGTCATGGATGCCTCAAGGTGGTTGCAGAACATTCTGAAGGGAGAAAGTAAACAGGTAGTTAATACCAACAAGATAGCTAAAATAAAAATGGGATGATGTCCTGTAAAATGAATTCAGAAAGTGTGGTTGGAGATTAAAATTGAGCATTCGGCATGTCACCAGAGACTTACAAATTTCTACAGTTGTATAGTGGAGAACATTGTGACAGGCTGCATAATAGTCTGGCATGGAGATTCCAAAGCACTGGATCACAAGAGGCTGCTTACTGTCGTAGACTCAGCTGGTTCCATCACAGGCACAACCTTTCCCACCACTGAGGACATCTTCAAAGGGCAGTATCTTAAGAAGGCAGCATCCATCATTAAAGATGTTCACCATCCGGGGCATACGCTCTTTGCATTACCACCACTGGGGAGAGTGTACAGGAGCTTAAAGCCCACACCCAGTGGCTCAGAAACAGCTTCTATCCCTTTGCCATCAGGTTTTTGAATGGTCCATGAACATTATGCCATTATTCATCCTTTGCACTATTGATATTGTAATTTACTATAGTTTTTTTTAATGCCTTGCGCTGTACTGCTGCCTCAAAACAACAAATTTCCTGGCACATATCAGTGATAATAAAACAGATTCTGAGCCCTGCGATTGTGATTTTTGCGTTATTACTTGTGTTATGCACTACTGAGCGTAGGTCAGATGATTACATGACTACAGGAATGGTGTAGGAAAGAGGATTTTATGTTTTTCAATCAATGGGTCTGTTTCTGGAATGGATGGGATGTAAAAAAGTGGGACCAGTTGAAATTGATCTGGAATGTGTTGAATATCTTTGCAGGGAGGTTTGCTTGTGCTATTGGGGAGGTTTTCAACAAATCTGACAGGGACTGGGATGCAGATCAGATGTACAACTGGGCAGAAGGCACAGTTAAATAGGGAAGAAAAACTAAATCAGTCCAATACCCCGAGCAGACATGATATCTGGGAAGGTGGGTGAGTTAAATTATGCTGATTTAAATGGAAGAACTTTAACTAGTAAGGCAGATGAACTTAGAGTGCCAAATCTCCCACAAATAATGCCATGTTGACTCTAGTTAATGCCTGCCTTTATAAGTGCATATTGACCATGTTCCTCAGTATATTTTTCATCATTTTTCCTACCACTAATAAAACATTCACTGGCCTGTAACAAAATTGCTTATCAATGCTACATTTCTTGAATGAAATGGTTAACATTGAGGAGAATTTGATGGCTTTGGGCCTGTACTCGGTGGAGTTTAGCAGAATGAGGAGGGATTTCATTGAAACTTATAGAATATTGCAAGGCCTAGATAGAGTGGATGTCTTCTATCGTGGTGAAGTCTAGGACCAGTCAGCAGAACCTCAGAATAGAAGGATGTTCCTTCAGAACAGGGATGAAGAGGAATCTGTTTAGCCAGAGGGTGGTGAATCTGTGGAATTAATTGCCATAGATAGCCACAGAGGCCAAGTCATTGGGCATATTTAAGGCAGAGTTGATAGCTTAGTAGTAAGGGGGGGGGGGTCAAAGGTTATGGAGAGAAGGCAGGAGAATCAGGTTCAGAGGGATAATAATTCGGCCATGATGGAATTGCAGAGCAGACTCAATGGGCCAAATGGCCTATGTTTTATGGTCTTATAATCACATCTCCTCTCCTTCAGTATTCTGATACTTTACCTGTGGTTTAGAACTCTCGCTTAGGGCTGCAGCCATCTCCACACCTGCCTCTCAGAGCAGCCTGGCATACATTACATCAGGCCCCTGAGATTTATCTGCATAACTTTATGTTTGCTAAGAAATCTAATACATGTTCCTGTTTAACGATAGTATGCTCTAGGAGATCACATCTCCCTATCCAAAATTACTAGGTACAATGTTTTCCTCTAGTGAATACACAAGGAAGTATGCATTTTGGAATTTTCCCACTTCCAGAGGTTCTGCACACAGATTTCCTCTTGGGTTTCTAATAGCCTCCACTCTGCCCCAGATTACCCTCTTGCTCCTCCAAGTTCAAAGTAAATTTATTATCAAAGTACATGTAAGTCACCATGTAAGTCAACCCTGAGTTTCATTTTCTGAGGGGGAAACTCAGAAAATCCATAATGGAATATTAACCATAATAGAACCAGTAGAAGACTGCACCAACTTGGGCATTCAACCAGTGTGAAAAATACAACAAAAATTGCAGATACAAAAAGAAAGGAATAATAATAATAATAATAAATTAGTAATAGGTACCACAATCATGAGAGGAAGTGTCCTTGAAAGTGAGCCAATAGGTTGTGGGACCATTTCAATGATGGGGCAAGAGTGAAGTTAAGTGAAGTGATCTCCTATGGTTCAAGAGCCTGATGATTCAGGGGTAAAAACTATTCCTGAACCTATAGGTGCAAGTCCTGAAGCTCCTGTACCATCTTCATGGTGGCAGCAGTGAGAAGAGAGCATGACCTGGGTTGTGGGTGGTCCCTGATGATAGATGCTGCTTTCCTCCGATGCTCTGTTTAGATGTGCTCAGTGGTAGGGAGGGCTTTACCCGTGATGGACTGGACCATATCCAATACTGTTTGTAGGACTTTCCACTCAAGGGCTTTGGTGTTTCCATACCAGGCTGTGATGCAACTAAAACATTTATAACATGCTCTGGAATTATCCTTAATCGTATTTTCCAGTGATATTTCATGGCTTTTCTTTCTGAAGCACCACCCTACACTCTCTATACTCCTGCAATGCACTACTCTTGATATACCTTCCATATCTTCTCTTGGTGGCTGGTATATATCACCAATGCCACCCATGGTTGTTTACTGTAAATTGCAATTTATTCATTAAAAGCTGTACACAGCAATACAGACATAGTTCCACCAAACTCTAGTGCCATAGATTTAATGAGCTTAGAGAAGTCCTTGTTTATATAATAATCTGTGGACAGCACTTTACACTGAAGTATCCTGCTTGGGTCGGCTGGAAAATGCCTTCTGTGCCCCATATTCTCCATGTTTGGCTCTTGCTCTAGGTCATTATCCACACTGGGTGCAAAGCTCATTCTGCTGCTAGAGAGGGAGTACAAAAAGTGCTGGCAGATTATTTACACTAGTGGTCGCCAACCCGTCGATCTTTGAGACTTTCCCAGTAGATCCCAAAAAAAAGAAAAATAAATACATAAACGCTGTTGAGAGATTGTTTCCGGGTTGCGGGATTTTAGTTCCGTTCTTTCTGCCCAGCGCGCATGCATGTAGCTCCCCCACTACGCACTACGCAGTGTACTTCAGTGGTCCCCAACCACCGGGCCGCAAGGAAACAATGTGATTTGGTGATATGAAATGATACGAGTCAGCTGCACCTTTCCTCATTCCCTGTCACGCCCACTGTTGAACTTGAACGCTCGCGAGGTCATCAGTCGCGTAAACGCAGGGTCACCCTCACACCAGGGATCACTGGTTGGCCTTGCACGGCCAGCGGGAAGTGCCGTTGCTACCGGCCTGGAGCGCGGACAGATGGGCGCCGCCTCTGAAACTGTTTACCACACCGAATGTTCGTGGGGAACCTGGTGCTAAAATATTCACAGCCGACCTAGTTCAGGCTCAGCGTTAAACTTTTGCTGGCTGATAGATCCTACAAGGGGGGACAGGCGCACATCCTGCTGCACTCCTCGCTCGGTCGGTCGCTCTCTCCAGACTGCGACCGCTGTGGCCCCGGTACGGGGACCTCCGGCCCTGACCTTGTCCTCCCACCCCACCCACGACCAGCCGCACCTGGCCAAGGCGTCTGGCGGCAGGCGGGCGGGAGGCTGGAGTTTGGGCCTGGAGGCTGTCTAATGAGGCAATGAAGCCCTCAAAACTGCTTCGGCACCCTGAGTCCAAGCACCCCGCACTTAAAGACAAACTCGTTGAGTTCTTTGAGCGAAAAAATGTGAGCAAGTGGGACTGAAGCTAAGTGCTGAGAGTCACGTAAACTAAATTGCGGAATAGACTGGACATATGGAACCTGCTTCGAGTATCGCTGTTTTCCAGTCGTGTTTAACACACACCCCCATCCCCCATTGGCCGGTCCGCAAGAATATTGTCAATATTAAACCAGTCCGCGGTGCAAAAATGGGTGGTGACCTTTGGTCTACATACATTGTTTTACTTCCAGGTCACAGGGTTTTACTTCCGGTCTTTTCTGCCCGGTGCACATGTGTATGACTAATGATTTAGTAAGTCGATTTTACCTTTTACTAAGGCCGAGGTAGGGGATCTTGGGCTTAAAAAGGTTGGTGATTTACACAAGGTTGGGCTTAAAAAGGTTGGTGATTTAAAAAGGTTGGTAATTTACACAATTCCTAAGCATAGCTGGCAGATGATATTCCTTTCAGCATAAGACATATTGCTGATTGATTCTATTTCCACGAACAATATGTTTTCCTAACTAAAGATCTACAGCTCAAGACCAATGCTTACACGTTGAACTCTCATTCAACTGATTAAGGTTCAAGAGCTCTCCTCCCATAGAACCATAGAACATTACAGCACAGAAACAGGCCTTTTGGCCCTTCTTGGCTGTGCTGAACCATTTTTCTGCCTAGTCCCATTGGCCACATTGACCACATTGTGCAGGTTACCCTACAAACTCTGATTGCAAACAAATGAAAGCATTAGCTGGAAAGCATGAATGCGGAACCAATGTTTACTTAAGAGGTCATTTTACAAAGACATTCATTACATGTTAGCATGAATGATTTGCATGAAATTGCATTACAACGGCCAATCCTGCTAGAACCATAGCTTCACCCGGCACACGGAGCCAGGAAATAAGCCCCTATATTCCTGGATCTAATCTACCCATCTTGACATTGTTGGCTTGATGCAACAAAGTATGACATCACGCCAAACTGTGGATTCAGAACTAAAATACCGCAGATGCCAGAAATCTGAAATAAAGTGAGAAAATTCTGGAAATGCTCAGCAGGTCAGGCAGTATCTGCAGGAAGAGATGGTGAGCTAATTGTTCAACAGAAATAATGAGAGATTATCTGGAACAATTATAACTGGAACAAGTAATGAAAGTCAGATTGTAGACAGGAATTGTAACAAACGGACTAAGTGATTGCGTTTCTTTTTCCACAGGTGCTGCCTGTGCAGCCAAGTGTTCAAGTATTTTATCTTTTTATAGTTAAATTAGGAGGAAATCAAAATGTACACAATGGCTTCAGAGGCAAGAGGAGTAATTGGTGACATCAGGACAGAGAAAGTAAGAGGAGAATCACCTACTCCCTTCCAGCCTGCTCAAAATAGTCTACAGCACTTACATAAGTGACGAAACCATGATGGAGATCATCCCTGTTTTTAACAGCAGCTCACAGAATTCTGTTTCCTTTTTCAACATAGTGTTTACCCCTTTAGATTCCCAAGGATGTTATCATCTGCAAATGGTTTCAAAGTCAGAGAAAGTACCAACTGTTCATGTGTAAGAATCATGGCAACTGTTAACAAGCCCTTAACAAGTTTTTATTTCCTCTTTACTTTAATGATTCAGACAGCAACACTTGAAAAACTAGAGGAAATCAGCTTTGGGTGATAATAGCACCATTTTAAGAGGAGATAATGTAATTGCATGCCAGCTTATGCACTGTACCTTGTTCCCCTAATGACTCAGAACATGAAAGAAGTGTAAGCCATGTGTGCTTTGTTCTAACATGCTCCTGAATCACAGAGTGGCAGTGTAACATTTCCAAAGGTTTGAAAAAGACGCATGACATTGCCAAAACCTAAACGGGTGTAAAAACAGTAGATGTTGACATTCTGAGGGAGATACTTGGATAGTGATTTTTCCATGAGACTGCATACCTGAGTACCAGGTGACAGAGCCATATGGCTCCATTTTTAATAAATGGAAAACGCAGGATGGCGTGGAAAGAATTATGTTTGTAGAGGATGAAACAGCTCTCTGATAACACAGTGGCTTTCAGGAGCTCTCTCTATAATTGCAGTATTTCGGCTCTCAATTAGCTCATCGTTTTTGCTCTCTGTAATCTACTGCAGTTCTATTGTGCCCAGGTGGGATTGATTTAAAAGGGTGATGTGGGATGAGGAGGATAGTTTGCTTACCTACTGCGCATTGATCTCAGTGCAGAGAGAACCAAAGCTAACATTTCAGGTCAATGATGTATCTCTAAAACCGGCAGAGGACACAAGTGGTGTTGTGAATACTTACACTGTGTGAGCTTTTTGACAGTTCAACAAGCTAAGCATCACATCCTCAGCATCTTTAATAACATTGGTGCCAGAGATCTCCAGAATCAGAATCAGGTTTATTGTCACTGAAATAATTCATGAAATTTGTTGCTTTGTGGCAGCAGTTCAGTACAGACATAGCAAGTTACTGTAAGTTACAATAAAAATGAACAAATTAAAACTGCAAATGAGGAACGGCAGAGGGGAAGAAGCTGTTCTCAAAACATTGAGTGTGCATCTTCAGGCTCCTGTACCTCATCCCTGAAGATAGTAATGAGAACGGGGCATGTCCCTGAGGTGAAAGTCTGTAATGATGGATGTCACTTTCTTGAGGCACCACCTTTGGAAGATGTCCTTGACGGTGGAGAGGCTTGTGTCTGAGATGAAGCTGGTTGAGTCTACAACACTCGGAAGCCTCATTTGATCCTGTACATTGATGCCTCTGTATCAGATGGTGTTGCAATCTGTCAGAATGCTCTATCCGTGGAAATTTGCAAGATGTCCCAAATCTCCTTCATGCCACACAGGTATATGTTCATCTACCTCGACGACATCCTCATTTTATCTAAGGGCCCCCAAGACTACGTCTATCACATCCATTCATTCTTTCTACATCTCCTCAAAAACCAGCTATAATGTGTTAGAAAAACACCACCTCCACACGTCAAGTGACTGGTCAGGCAGCATCCATGGTTGACATTACAGGCCGAGACCTTTCTTCAGGAAAGGAAAGGAAGGGGAAGACACCAGAATTAAAACATGGAGGGCTGGGGGAGGGAAGGAGGACAGCTAGAAGGTGATAAATGAAGCAGGCGGGTGGGAAAGGTAAAGGACTGGAGAGGAAAGTGGACCATAGGAGAAAGAGAAGGAGGAAGAGCACCAGTGGAAGGAGATAGACAGTTGAGAAGAGGTAAGAGGCCAGAGTGAGTAATAAAAAAAAGAGGGGAAGGAGAGAAAAGAAAGTGATTGGGGTGTGGAACTGGCATTTTTCTAATTTACAGTCCTTTCATCTCAAGGCATAACCATGGACCCAGAGAAGGTACATGCCGTTGTTGAATGGATTCAACCATTCAACATGCATGGATCTGAATCCTTCCAGACGTTTTGTGTAGTGATGGACACATTGGATGTGCACACCTGAGCCATCTGAGGACCTGGCAGGAAGACACAACCTTGAGCCTTCCTCTTACACAATCTCAGCTCTAAACTGTGCTGTTATGGAGTAGCAGGCAGGGACCAACTTGCCATCAAATGGACCTTGGAGGAATGGAGATAATGGCTGATGGGAGTCTCTGAGCTCTTCCTGATCACCAAAATTTCATATCCATTCAACAGACCCACCAACTCAATCCACTTCAGGGAAATCTTCTTTGAGCAATTCAGTTTCACCATCTCCTACTGACTTGGCTCCCAGATGGATGCTTTGTCATGACAGTTTGACCCAGCTGAAACAAAGATTCATCCTCAGCTTCTGATGGGGCCACAGCGATCATGACAGTGGTGGATCAGTTCTCTAAGGTGGCCCACTTCGTCACCAGGTTCCATTTCAATTGTCATTCAATCATACATGAATATGCATGAATACAGCCAAACAAAAGATTGTTACTCCGGGACCAAGGTGCAAAACAGCATACCAACAGCCGTACACAGCACAAAGCACATATAACACCTATGAGATAGCAAGCACAAAGTGTATAGTCCAAGACCTGAATCCCTGAATGTTGCCATAGTCTGAAGCTGAATGCAATACAGCTTGTCTTCTGCTGAGCCAGCCCCGACAGGCAGCCCCAACTTCAGCTTGGATGCCACGTCATCCCAGTGGAGTGCATTGACTCCAAAGCCTATTTCCTAGTTGACTGTAAACAGGTGACAACACGGCTTGAGGCTTAGTCTTCACTATGACCGAGGGCGCACAGCTCCCCAGCCGCCTCCCCCTGCCATCCTCCAATAAATCAGTGACAACTGTCAGCTGTTGAGATGCCGGAGCTGGTTCTACAACATAGGGTTTACCTCCCTGGTTTCCTTCAGGACATCGTGCTAGACCGGGGTCCACAATTCGTCTCCCGTTTCTGGTGAGCCTTCAGCTCCCTTCTCTGCACCTCATTGAGTTTCTCCTCTGGCTATCGTCTGCAGACCAACTGTCGATCAGAATGAGACAATTAGCATTTGGGAAAGTTTCTGTGCTGCTTCAGCATGTGGAAGAATTATCTGCTCTGGGCCAAATGCTCCCACAATCTACACACCTCTTCTGCCAGAGGCATGTCACCCTATGAAGTGCTTCATGGCTACCAAATCCCCATTGCTCCCCACGGAGGAGCCAATGCCAGAGGTTCCAGCCATTTTCCTAGTTCACTGATGCCAGAATGCCTGAAAGAGGGCATGGAGGGCCATTCTAGCTGCTGACCATTCCTACTGCTGCCCCATTAACCACGGTTAGAGCCTAGCCAGACTTCCTTGAGCCTGGGGACTGTGTCTGCATATCCACCCAAAATGTGTCTCTGCGCACCAACTTCTGCAAGCTCTTGCCCCAGTTCGTTAGTTCCTTTAAGACTGTCCGTTGCATAACCTAGTCACTGTCCCTCAAGATCACACCTACCATCCACGTGGCTACCCTCAACCCTTTCTCCATGGATTCCCCAACTCACCAGACCCTGCACCTCTGCAATCAAGGAAATAGAGAGCGTACAGCGAAGATTTACTAGAATGTTACCTGGGTTTCAGCATCTAAGTTACAGGGAAAGATTGAACAAGTTAGGTCTTTATTCTTTGGAGCGTAGAAGGTTGAGGGGGGACTTGATAGAGGTATTTAAAATTATGAGGGGGATAGATAGAGTTGACGTGGATAGGCTTTTTCCATTGAGAGTAGGGGAGATTCAAACAAGAGGACATGAGTTGAGATTTAGGGGGCAAAAGTTTAAAGGTAACATGAGGGGGAATTTCTTTACTCAGTGAGTGGTAGCTATGTGGAAGGAGCTTCCAGTAGAAGTGGTAGAAGCAGATTTGGTATTGTCATTTAAAGCAAAATTGGATAGGTATATAGACAGGAAAGGAATGGAGGGTTATGGGCTGAGTGCAGGTCAGTGGGATTAGGTGAGAGTAAGCGTTCAGCATGGACTAGAAGGGCCGAGATGGCCTGTTTCTGTGCTGTAATTGTTATATGGTTATATAGTTAAACGGTGACAGAAGGTGGTCCTGTGTATAGTGTTGGCTAGTTTATGGATTCACGTCATCGTACCTGGTCTTCTAGGAAGACTATGGCCTGGAAGACAGGTGTTAGGTGTCATCAAGTTTCATCTTGGACCCCTCCCTATTCAAGAAGTTCTACCGGATCATGCTGGGATGTCAGGTTCTGGCTGTGGAGGGAGGTGGGATCTTGTCAGGTCTGCACAGGCAAGCAGTCCCATTCTCTACTCAGCTACAACTAGTATTCAGCTTATCACCTGTAGCCTATTTAACGCAATGCTCATCCGGAGTCCTGTTCACTCATCCAACCAGCCAGCCTCAACTCATTGCTCCTAGCCTTCAGTTACCTTGTTTTGATCTTTACTGCACTGGGCTTGATTATATACACCAAGGTGTCAAAATAAATGATGTCCGCCCTTGTCATATTCACAGCAGGTGAAAAGAAATGGTAATCATGCCAGTTCATTTTTGGCCGGATAATGTTAATTTTCATCATGGTATCGCAGCAATATTTCTCTTTAAGGATAGCGCAAAATCTTGAGAAATGCTGTGGAAAAAGACGTTAATTATGAATGTGCTCATTTGACAGATCTGAGGCCTCCGTCAGTCAGAGATAACCATGGATATTGTATCCTAGCTGTCCAGATATGCAAGCTTGGGCAGTCTGATATGGAGAACAAGCTGTTGCCCCGTAGCAGGCACCATCTTTCCATGCTTCCGATGAACTCAAAGGAACGGCAGAGTCTGATACAGTTTGGTACCAGCAGTGTCACAGGAGTTGCCAGTCAGCATTGAACTGTCTTAGGGATTCCAGCTCTGGATTTTTCCATGGGGGTTTACTCCCGAAACCTTCTCCATGAGTGGGTATAATTGCAAGGTAGCAGAGGTTTGAGATCAGAGTTTTCCTTCTAGGTGAGCTGCCAACCATGGCTGCTGAACCTCATCTGCCCAAATCAGCTGGTTTTAAGGCACCAGTGACCCAACTTTGCCCCTTCTCCTGTCAGTGGAAACGGTTCTGCAGGGCTCAGTAGCTAAGCCACACATGAAGGTCAGGTTTGGACTTGGTTTTCAGAGGCTATTTGAGGACCATCAGAAGTTTCTTTAGGACAAGTAAGATAACTAAATTCTTTAGGACAGATAATGAAAGTCTTAATTGAATTTGATTTATTTAAACTTATTTCAACATCCCATCAAGCTGCTCCCTCCCTTTCTGGCCTCTTCTATAAAGCCTAACTTCACTTGCTCACCTTCTGTACACTAGTCCCAAATCTTCTGGGGTTTATAGTCAGCTTACTTGATACTTGTAGTAAGAATAAAAGAGTTCCTATAATCATAGAACTAAAGAAGCTATATGATCGATCACTTGGAGCAATGGAGAATGGAACCTGAGCGAACAAGACACTGATAAATCACAGTGTTTCAGTGGTGTTACTGAATTTTCACCAGGCTTCTGAAAGAGTAGGTTGAGAAATGGGAAATACTGTTGGCCTCAATATTTAGACTAGTGGAGGGGGCTGATTTTCCCGTTATAACCAACACAGAGAGGCCAGAATTGCAGAAAGTCAGGTCAACGAGGTTGATGAATTTCTTTCCAGTGATTATAAACATCCCTTGAACTGCTCAGGCAGTTTGCTCAGTCCTGGATACTCACTGCATTGAGGCTTGAAATAAGCAAGCGCCTTGAAGTATAAATGTCAGCTGACCTGGGTTCTTCGGGAACTGTAAATAAACTTCAGTGAACTTCACAAAGTGGCTGCCTGATTATGTAAATAGAAACAATGATCAAGGAAGTAGCTTTCAATGTACAGTATTCCACTAATCCCACAGCACTGTTAGTAAACAATAAAGTCAAGGACAATAAAATCACTGATTTCCACAACCCTAAAATAATTTTTCATCATCAAGCAACTGCATCTGTTATGGATATGTAGCTGATATATAAACTTTGCTCAATTGTGCTTTCTATTGGCTATGTCAAGCTGCTGTTTATTGATAAACAGAGAAAATCTGCAGATGCTGGAAATCCAAGCAACACATGCAAAATGCTGAAGGAATTCAGCAGGTCAGGCAGCATCTATGGGAAAAAGTGCAGTTGACATTTCGGGCCAAGACCCTACAGCAGGGCTGTAGAGAGAAAGATGAGGAGTAGAGTTAAAAGATGGGGGGGAGGGGATGGAGAAATGCAAGGTGAGGGAGGGGAGGGGGGTGAAGTAAAGAGCTGGGAGATTAACTGGTGAAAGAGAAGCAGAGCTGAAGGGGGAACCTAATAGGAGAGGACAGAAGGCATGGAAGAAAGAAGCGGGGAGGAGCACCAGAGGATGCGATGGACAGTCGGGGGATGAGGTGAGAGAGGGAAAAAGGGATGGGGAACGGTAAAGTGGGGACATTACAGGAAGTTCAAGAAATCGATGTTCATGCCATCAGGTTGGAGGCTATCCAGACCGAATGTAAGGTGTTGTTCTTCCAATCTGAGTGTGGCCCCATTGTGATAGAAGAGGAGCTCATGGATTGACATATCGGAATGGGAAGCGGAAGTGGAATTAAAATGGGTGGCCACTGGGAGATCCGCTTCTTCTGGAGTTCCCAGATTGACCCTGGAGATGAGGGGATTAGACTATGAGGCTAGATTGTATTGCTTGAGACTGTACTCGCTGGAATTCAGAGGAATGAGAGGAGATCTTGTAGAAACATATAAAATTATGAAAGGGATAGGTAAGATAGAGGGAGGAAAATTGTTTCCACTGGTAGGTGAGACTAGAACTAGGGGACGTAGCCTCAAGATTTGGGGGAGTAGATTTAGGATGGAGGTGAGGAGGAACTGCTTTTCCCAGATGGTGGTGAATCTTTGGAAATCTCTGCCCAATGAAGAAGTGGAGGCTACCTCAGTAACTATATTTAAGACAAGGTTGGATAGATTTTTGCATAGTAGGGGAATTAAGGGTTATGGGGGAAAGGCAGGAAGGTGGAGATGAGTCCATGGCCAGATCAGCCATGATCTTGTTGAATGGCAGAGCAGGCTCGATGGACCTGATGGCCTGCTCCTGCTCCTATTTCTTATGTTCTGGTGGGTGGGGTGTAAGTGCTCGGTGAAGTGGTATCCCGATCTCTATCAGGTCTCACCAATATAGGAGGCCACATTGGGAGCACTGGACACAGTTTATGACTCCAACAGACTACAGGTGAAGTTCCACCTCACCTGGAATGACTGTATGGGGCACTGAATGGTAGTGAGGGAGGTGGTGTAGGTGCCGGTTTAGCACCTGTTCTGCTTGCAAGGGTAAGTGACAGGAGGGAGATCAGTGGGGAGGGATGAATGGACAAGGGAATCGTATAGGGAGCGATCCCTGCGGAAAGCAGAAAGTGGGGAGAGAGGGAAAGATGTGTTTGGTGGTAGCATCCCATTGGAGATTGCAGACATACCAGAGAATTGAATGCTGGACATGGAGGTTGGTGGGACAGTAAGTGAGGACAAGAGGAACCCTATCCCTGGAGGGGTGGTGGGAAAAGGGGAGAGGGCAAACATGCATAAAAAGGAAGAGATACAGTTGAGGGCAGATTGATGGGGAAGAAGGGAAGCCCCTTTCTTTGAAAAAAAAGTGAATTTCCTTTGTTCTAGAATGAAAATCCTTCATTTCCAGACCTAGTCCATTTCTGACACTTTCCTCCCCTTTCTCGATCTCTCTGTCTCTACCTCTGCAGACAGCTTATCCACTGATGTCTATTATAAACCCATGGACTCTCACAGCTGCATTGACTATACCTCTTCCCACTTCATTACTTGTAAAAACGCCATCCTCTTCTCTCAACTCCTCCGTCTCCCCCTCATTTGCTCATGGGATGACTTTTCATTTCAGAATGAAGGAGATGTCCTCCTTCATCAAAGAAAGAAGTTTCCTTTCCTCCACCATCAATGCTGCCTTCAGTTGCATCACTTCCATTTCACATGCGTTTGCTCTTACACCAACCTCCCGCCACCCTACCAGGAATAGCATTCCTCTTGTTCTCACCAGGCCCTGCATACAGCACATAATTCTCCACAATTTCCACCACCGCCAATGGGATCCCATCACCAAGCACATCTTTCCCTCCCACCCCCCCCCCACTTTCTGCTTTCCACAGGGATCGCTCCCTATGCAACTCCCTTGTCCATTCGTCCCTCCTCACTGATCTCCTTCCTGACACTTTTCCTTACAAGCGGAACAAGTGCTACACCTACACCACCTCCCTCTCTACCATTCAGGGCCCCAGACAGTCTTTGCAAGTGAGGTGACACTTCAGCTGTGAGTCTGTTGGGGTCGTACACTATGTCCAGTGCTTCCAGTGTGACCTCCTGTATATCGGTGAGACAGCTTTGCTGAGCACCTACACTCCGTCTACCAGAGGAAGCAGGATCTCCCAACAGCCACTCATTTTAATTCCACTTCCCATTCCGACATGTCAGCCCATGGCTTCCTCTACTGTTGCAACTCAGGCTGGAAGAATTCCGTCTGGGTAGGTTCCAAGCTGATGGAATGAACAACAATTTCTTGTCCTTCAGGTCATTTTCCCCCCCTCCCCATTCCCTATCCCATTTTCCCTCTCTCACCTTATCTCCTTGCCTGCCAATCCTTCTGGTGTTCCCTCCCCCTTTTCTTTCTTTCATGCCTTCTGCCCTCTCCTATCAGATTCCCTCTTCTCCAGCCCTGTATCTCTTTCACCAATCAACTTCCCAGATCTTCACTTCACCCCTCCCTCTCCCAGTTTCACCTATCACTTGTTTCTCCCTCCTCCTACCACCTTTTAACTCTACTCCTCTTTTCTCCCCCAGTCCTGCTGAAGGATCTCAGCCCAGAATGCCAACTGTTTAACTCTTTTCCATAGATGCTGCCTGGCCTGCTGAGTTCCCCAGCGTTTTGTGTGTGTTGCTGTTTATTGATTACTGCTTCCTACCTTCAACATCTTAGTACTTACCAGCAAGCTTCAAGATCGGGGCCCTGTTTCTTCCTCTGCAACTGGATCGGGAAGCCACAATCAGTGCAGATTAGAAATACATCTCCTCACTGACGATTAACACCAGCATTCCTCAATGTGTGTCCTTAAATCACTGCTCTATTCTCCCTACACCCATGACTGTGTGGTTAGGAGCAACTCAAATAACATCTATAAACCTGTCAATGACATAACTGGTGCTGGCAGTATCTCAGATGGTGATGAGGAGGAGTACAGGAGTGAGATAGAACAACTGGCAGGGTGGCATTACAACAACAACCTTGCACTCAGTGTTAGTAAGACCAAGGAGTTGATTGTGGACTTGAGGAAGGGGATATCAAGGGGGCCCACACCAGTCCTCATTGAGGGACTAGCAGTTAAAAGAGTGAGCAGTTTCAAGTTCAGCATCTCTGATTATCTATCCTGGGTCCAACATATTGATGCAATTACAAGGAAGGCACGTCGCTGGCTATATTTCATTAGGAGCTTGAGCAGATTTGGTATGTCACCAAAGACCGTAGGAAATTAACTACAGATGTACTGTGGAGAGCATTCTAACTGGTTGCATCACTGTCTGATATGGAGGGGCCACTGAACAGGATGGGAAAAAGCTGCAGAAGGTTTCAAACTCAGCCAGCTCCATCATGGGCACTAGCCTCACCAGCATTGAAGACACCTTCAAAAAGTGACATCTCAAAAAGGCAGCATCCATCATTAAGGAACCCATCACCCAGGACATGCCCTCCCCTCATTGCTACCATCAGGGAGGAGGTATGGGAGACTAAAGACACACAATGCTTTAGGAACAGCTTCTTCCTCTCTGCCATCAGATTTCAGAATGGACAATGAACCTACCCACGAACATGACCTCACTATTTTTGTCTCTTTGCACTGCTCATATTAATATAATTAAAATAAAAAAATATGTAGTAATGTATAGATTTTATGTATTGTACTGTACTGCTGCCACAAAATAACAAATGTCACAACATATGCCAGTGATATTACACCTGATTTTGATTCTGATTCTGAGAGACCAGACAAAAGAGTATATTTTTCACCAGCCACCAAGCCATGAGTATATTAAAGTAATTGATAAAAGGGCCTGTAGAAGAAGTTTTGTTGTCTTTTTTTTCATTCAGCAGTGCTGTGATTGCAAATTCACTGCCTGAAGGGCTAAGGAAAGCAAATTGAATAACTTCAAAGGAACTCTGAGTTCTAGGGATGCTCGCAGGACTAAAGGGAAAGGAGATAAATGGATAGCTGGCACAATGGCAATGAACTGAATGGATTTCTTCTGGGCTGTATCGTTTCTTGAATTAACTCAATACTCTTCTGATCTCTAGTGTTGTGTTACATGGATCAATAACGGTAGTTTGGACATTCTGCAGCAACATGCCATCAAAGGGTATGAATAATTTCAAAGATGAAATCCTAGTGCAGGGTGCTGAGCATCTGAATCTCAGCTGGTATGTGATGATTCTAAGTTCCAGGGAGCTGTCTATCATCTCAGCTTGCTTCTTGTGATGGGTTTCATCAGCACTCAGTTGGGGTGTTAGAGGGAATGCTGTGATCCATCTGGAGATGAAGGGACTGGCACTGATTGTCTCTTGGTTAAATTGCACAACCTGATGTCTAATGAAGCAGCATAGAAATCCATGAAAGGAAAAAGAGGGGAAAAGACTTATACTTATAAAACATAATTCACAACTTCAGCATTTCCCAAAGAAATGATGTGATTTTTACCATCCTTTTGTGGGAGTGATAGCCCATCATCCTATGTTTCTCAGCATATAATTGGAAACCATATGACAACTGATCTGATCTGCAGATGGTCTTAATGTGGATAATGATCTTAGATTGTTGATCAAAACATTAAAAAAATCACTTCTTGTATTAGGCTTTAGGCATTGAAAGCAGATGGATCCAGATAATACAATTTTAGAGTAAAGCAACACAGAAACAGTCCTTTCAGCCTGACTTAGCTATTTTGACCAAAATGCTTATCTATCTAACCCCATTCTCCTTCCTTTGGCCCACATCTGTCTATTCCTTTCTTATTCAAGTAATTGTCCAAACTCTTTTTACATGTTGTGATTGTACCTTACGCTTACCACCACCTCTGCCAGATTATTCCATATATCCAGCACCTTTTTTGTGAAAAACTTGCCCCTTAGATCTCCTGTATTTCCCATCTCACCCTAAGCCTGTGTCCTCTGGTTTTAGACTCCCCTAGTTAATACAGTTAATTATGTCACAAGTTATCCAAGCATAATTCCAGAGAAACTTTAACAAGTTGTGAGGCTTATTGTATTTCCAGTGAATACAATAAATTATTGTCAAAAGTCTTGTTGAATGGGATAGATCTGTACTTGCATGAGAATCTACTCAACAGTAGCATTCAGCACCATTTGCCATTGTTGCATCTCAAGCAAAGGAAAGGAGGAGGAGACATAGAGGAAGGTGATAGAGAGCTGAGAGGAGGTAAGGGCCTCTTTGTTGAGCTTGAATCTGGTCTATACACAAAGGTCCAGATGCAAGCTCAACAAAGCAAGATACCTCTACTCCTGTACTTAGATCCTTTTGCAGTTAAGGTCAACATATTCATTTGTCTTACAAACTTTTGGCTGAACATGCAAATTAACTTTCATTGAATCTTGTACAAGATCATAAGAAAATCTCTGGACATTAATAACTTTCAGCCTCCCTTCATGGAAGTAAGTTGGTGAATTTCACTTTTCACAGTAGCCCTGTGTTCAGTTGCCTAAATTCTGGAATTCTTTTTCCAAACTTCAATCATCTCTACGTATCTCTCAGTTACTTTGGTCACCTGTCCAAATATCTCCTTATGTAACAGTAGTAAAGTTTAGCTTTTGTCTCAAAAGTTGCCTTGTGACACTTTTCCGCATTCATTACAATATATGGACAGAAATTGTTGGTGTTGTCATGAAGAAACAGGCCTTAAAATTTCCTGAGACCTGTTATATTTAATTAAGAAACTGCAATCATTGGCACTCTGCTGATACCGCCAATATTTGTGAAGTCACCCGATTTAAAATTCTCATTCAAGGAAGGCAGCAGGTAATGAAAATCTGGAGCAACTGCTGGAACACAGCAAGCCAGGCAGCATCTATGGAGTGCATTGGGTGGTCGATATTTTGGGTCAAGAATCTTTATCAGAATTGGAAAGAAAGGGGGGAAAGTAATATAGAAGTGTAGTGTTAGGGTTGGAGGGGGGAGCGAGAGCTCGCTGGTGATAGGGGAGAGTGGGAAAGATATAAGAAGTTGGGATGTGCTAGGTAGAAGTGACAAAGCATTGAAGAAGATGGAACCTGCTAGGAGATGACAGTGGATAATGGAACGAAAAGGAGATGAGGACAAGAACAGAGGGAGGAATTTGGGGGTGATAGGAAGATTGAGAGGGTGGGGGTGGCAAAAGAGAACAGGTGATAAGGGTAACTAGAGAGGGAAGTGCTTATCAGAGCTGGAGAAACTATGCAGTCAGATTGGAGACTATCAACCCAGGGTAAGACAGAATACATTCCAAGAGATTCAGGAAAGTTACCCTAATGGATAGAACTTTGACTGACTGGCAGAAAGCAATAAAGACTGGCTTTTCTAGTTGACTGCAGTTCCTAATGGTTTTCCACAAGCATCAGTGTTTGGACTGCTTCTCCTCATGTTATATATCAATGATTTGGATGATGGAATTGATGACTTTGTGGTCAAGTGCACAATTGATATGAAGATAGATGGAGAGGCAGATAATCTTGAGGAAGCAGGAAGTCTGCTAAAGGACCTAGACATACTAGAAAAACGGGTAAAGTCACAGATGAAATATAGTGTAAGGAACTGTCTGGTCATGCATTTTGGTAGAAGAAAGAAAGGGATAGAGTATTTTTCAAACATAGAAAAAAAAATCAAAAATCATATCTGCAAAGGGACCTGGAAGTCTTCGTGCAAGATTCCCTAAAGATTAACTTGAAGGTTCATTCATAGAAACATAGAAACATAGAAACTAGGTGCAGGAGTAGGCCATTTGGCCCTTCGAGCCTGCACCACCATTCAGTATGATCATGGCTGATCATCCAACTCAGAACCCTGTACCTGCCTTCTCTCCATACCCCCTGATCCCTTTAGCCACAAGGGCCATATCTAACTCCCTCTTAAATATAGCCAATGAATCAGCCTTAACTGTTTCCTGTGGCAGAGAATTCCACAGATTCACAGATTCACCATTCACCATTCGGTGGTAAAGAAGTCAAATGTAATGTTAGCATTCATTTCAAGAGGACTAGAATATAAAATCAAGGATGCAATGCTGAGATGTTATAAGGCCACACTTGGAGTATGTGAGCAGCTTTGGGCCCCTTGTCTAACAAATGATGTGCTGGCATTGGAGAGAGTCTAGAGGAGGTTCGTGACAATTACTCCAGGAAAGAAAGGGTTAATGTATAAAGAGTGTTTGATGGCTCTTGGTCTGTACTCACTGGAGTTTAAAATGAGGAGTGTTCTCATTGAAACCTATCGAATATTAAATGTCCTAGATAGAGTGGACATGTAGAAGATGTTTCCTAGGACTATAGGGAACGACCTCCTAATAGAAGGATGTAGATTTAGTACAGAAATGAGGAGGAATTTCTTTAGCCAGATTGGTGTAAATCTGTGGAATTCATTGCCACAGACAGCTGTGGAGGCCAAGTCTTTGAGTATATTTAAAGCGGAGGATGATAGATTCTTGATTTAGTCAGGGTGTCAAAGGTTATGGGGAAAAGGTAGGAGAATGTGGCTGAGAGGGATAATTATTCAGCCATGATGGAACTATGGCGAAAACTCAATGTGCTCTATGGTCTAATACTGCTCCTATGGATTATGGTCTTGCAAATAGCATATGGTTGGGATATATGAGGCATTCATCCATTACCAGTTAGGGTGTTCGTAAGATTCTCACCTCTTTCCTTAATGCTGATGTTCTTTGGCCATTCAGACCACCCAAACACATCCCTGATCTCTGCCCACTTTATTACTTCATTGACTATGGCTTTATCTTTGTTTCCTCTTTGTTTTCCCTTATCTCATCAGCATCAACTTCTTTTCCATCTCCCACCCCCTCAACTTGCCCATCACCCATATCTTTCCGGCTCCGCTTCCTCACCTCATGTCCTTCCCTTCAGTCTATGGTCAACTGAGCTCCCCTATTAGATTTCTGCTTCTTCAGACCTTTGTCATTTCTATCTCTTACCTCCTAGCTTCTTATTTCATTCTCACTCTCACCAACGTGCCTATCTTCCCCTTCTCACCTGGATACTTGGAGGTTCCACCAAGATGCCTTTGTTATATGGGAGAAAGGAACCTAGCCCCCAATAGCTGATCAGTCCTAAATCCTCAGCTGCTCATATTTGAACAAGGGACTGAGTCTGCTGCTCGAGTACAAATTTCTTTCTGTGTGGCGTAGTCAAGGTACACTAACATCTTAATTGCTGAAAGAGGAAAGCTTCAGTGTTAAAAAAGGTTGCCATGGTCTTGACGTTGCCGAGGTCCAGGTAATGTTCTGCACGAAGCACAAGAAAATTTGATTAAGTGTGTTGTTAAAAAAAAGGGAATTCTAAAGAATGTGTGATGTGTGTGTGTGTGTGTGTGTGTGTGTGTGTGTGTGTGTATATGTATGTATGCACGACCTGATTGTATCTGTATGAATGAACGCATGTGTGAAAGCCCCATGTCCAGGACCTCAGAATTCCAGTTGTATTTATGTTTGTGCATTATGGACCAGAAAGCATTAAGTATGTTGAGAAGCTACTGTATGGGTGAAATGGATGAAGTGAGTGTCTGTAAACTTGTTGTTAGAGAGTGGCCTGTGATGGTTCAATACAGGTATAAAATGCAAAAACAGTGAGATGAATCCTATATAAAAAGTAGAGAGTTAAAGAAGAGAAAGACACAGAAAGAGCAGGCAAAGGATAATAGTGTCTACCTCATGTTTGAAAAGAAACAATTAGTACCAGAGTCTGAGGATGAACTAGATGTTGTATCCCTGCCTTCCCCAGGCACAGTTTCACAAAGCCCTTGCCAAGTGATGCTTCCAGAGTACTTGGTGAGGCCAATGTCAGCCATGCCCTGCCGCAGGCAGTGGCTCCCAACAGCACCACAGGAGGCAGGAGGCAGAGCAGTGCAGAGAAGATAAACAAAATTTTGATTCAAATGTATCTTGAACTGGTCTAGTAGGAATGCTGTGTCTGTGCACAGCTACACATAATTTAAATAAAAGCACACACGGGAAACGGCTTTAACTGGTGTATTCACATTGCAGAGAGAGAGGGAGAGAGAGAACAATGCACATGAGTAGACATCAAATCAATATGTAGTGTTAAGGAGAGAGTTGGGGGGGGGGGGTCATTGTTCTAAAAGAAATAAATCCATACATTATACTTCCTCCCCCGTTAGATTAATGCAACACAAAACTGTACAGTATATGTACACAACATTCAATTTTCCTTTTATAATCCCATATTCCAAATAAACAAGTTTTCACAATAGCAGTCCATAATTAACTTCCCATTTCAAAAGGTTCAGTCTTTTGGGGTGGTGCTCTGTCTCATTCTGGATAGCGCCTCTGAACCTATGGAGTGGCATCAAGTTTGGTAGGTGTCCTGTCAAAGACAACATTCTCAGTTTCTGGTGTCACATTGCTGTCAGTCTTGTGACTGTAATGTGTCCGTCTTGTTGGATACAGTTGATTCAGGTTTGTTCTTCAGTTGAGCTCCCAGTGTCTGGTCCACATGACGTCTCCATGTCTGATCTCCAATATCCACTGTGTACATCAGTGGTTCAGTTCTTGTAACTATCCTACCAAGTGTCCATTTGTCTTCTCAGTAATCTTCCTGTCCAATCTCCAAGCCCCTTGCTGCTTCACTTGGCTGAACTGTTTATTCTGCACTTCCCTTTGTAGATTTGTAGGTTTCAGGAGGTCTATATGAGATCTCAGATTCCTGTTCATGAACAGCATTGCAGGTGTTTGATTTGCATGAACAGAGTTCTGATACAAAAAAAAGAAGTTGTCCACGTTATATAGTAGAGGAATGTCCTCCTTATCCATTGCTTTAATGGACTTCTTGATGGTTTGGATAAACCTTTCAGCTAACCTATTCGTTATTGGGTGGTGAGGAGCTGACTTGAAATGTCTGACGCCATTTTTCTTCATGAACAGTTGAGTTCTTCTGATGTGTATTGTGGTCCATTGTCACTCATAAGTTGTTCTGGTAATATGTTTCTGGTGAAGATAGCCCTCAGGGCAGAGACAGTTTTTGCTGAGGTGGTTGTCTTCATTGGCATAACATCCGGCCACTTCAAATGAGCATCCACAGAAATCAGAAACATGGAGTCCATGAATGGCCCAGCAAAGTCAATATGTACTCTTTACCATGGTGATGAAGGTCACTTCCACGGGTATAACATTGCCTGTGGGGGTGCATTATAAACTCTTTGGCATCCCGAACAGCTTTTGACCATGTCTTCAATTTGTTTATCTATTCCTGGCCACCACACATAGCTCTGGGCGAAACTCTTCATCTTGACTGTTCCCAAGTGCCCTTCATGCAGATTCTCTAACACCCTGGTGTTAGGTTCAGAGGGAACCACAACACCAGATCCACACATCAACGTTTTTTGACATATCAACAGTTGGTCTCATCCTACTGAGAACTCTGTACACACAGGATTAACATGAGCTGACCATCCTTGCATGGTGATTTCATAGACTTTTGATAATGTCAGTTCATTCCTTGTTTCCCTTTGTATTTCGGAATTTGTTATCAGCAACTGGTCCACCAGTGCGATGTGGAAAACTTCTGTTGGGTCACAGTATGAAGACTTTTCTTCTTCAGTTGCCAACAGTGGAAAATGTGACAAGCCTTCAGTGTTGCAGTGTTGTTTGACACCCTTGAACTCTATGTCATAAGAGTGGGCTCCTCGGAGAAGTGTCCAATATTGTAACTGGGTACCAATCATCAGTGGAATTCCCTTCCTGGGATTGAAAATGGACACAAGGGGCTGGTGATCTATCAGTAGAGTAGACTTTTGTCCATAGAGGTAGTGGTGGAACTTCCTTATTCCCCATACTAGACTTAGGGCCTCTTGGTTGATCTGAACATAGTTGCATTCTGTGCCCGTCAGTGATCTTGAAGCAAACACAATCAGATGTTCAGCTCCACCTTCCACTATGTGTGACAAAATGGCTCCAATGCAATAAGGGAACACACCACATACATCTGATGAGCAGGGATGGGTCATAATGGGTGAGCAGTTCATCAAATATTATTAGTCACTTTGTTTCCTTGAATGTTTTTTCACATCTTTCTGACCATTCCCACTTTGCTCCTGTCTGTAACATTGTGTTCAGTGGGTGCAGCACTGTGGCAATGTTTTGGAGAAACCAGTGGTAGTAGTTTACAAGGCCCAAGTATGACCTGAGTCGTGACACATTTTCCAGGCTGGGTGCCCACAGCACTACTTCAGTCTTCCTTTGTGACTTACGTAAGCCATGCTTGTCAATGACATGTCCACAATACGCGATTTAATTCTCACATTTCTCTCTCTCTGAGAGTAGACCATACTCACTCAGCCTGGTAAGCACTTTGCCAAGGTTCTGGAGGTGCTCTTCATCTTTCTTGCCCGACATGATGATGTCATCAAGGGAACACTGTGTTCCTGGGATATCTTGGAGCACTTGGCCCATTGCTGTTTGCCAAATTGCTGGAGCTGATACAACGCCAAAGACGAGATGATTACACTGGAACAGTCCCTTGTGAGAAACTTCCTGCTTGACTCCTCAATCTCCATTTGCAGATAGGCTTTGAAAACCTCTCCCCACCTGCCAATGATGCAAAAATGTCTTCTATTTGTGGCAGGAAATACCTCACAGTTTGCAACACCAGGTTGATGTTCCACTTTGAAATCCCCACATCTGCGAACGGTTCTGGCTTTCCCTTTATTGGCCACCGGGACAATGGGCATGGCCCAATCACTCCACTCAACCTTGGAGAGAATTCCAGGAGCCTCCAAGCTCTGGAGTTCATCATCCACTTTAGGCCATAGTGCGCAACGCACCAGACACACTTTAAGAAAGCTCATTGTCTCTGTTTCATCTGGTTCAATTCTGCCCATGCCTTTGAGTTTACCAAACCCCTTCTCAGCCACCTTCTCATTAGCATTAAGCAGCCGTGCCAGTCTGTGGTTAGTGCTACCATTTGATGTCACACCGAGAGCTTTGATTGAGTGCCAGTCTAGATTGATTTTTCTCAACCATCATGTCCAAAAAGTGCTGGCCCTCCACTTTCCAATACATAAAGCCCTAACTGTTGTGTTTGGCCATACGTCATATTTACTTTCAGTTTCTCTTTGGCAGACACTTTTTCAATTGTGTAGGTCTTTAGCATCACTGAGGTCTTCTCTAATTGGATCTTAGAAAACAGTCCATGGTAGTCTGCCTCTGGAATTATGGACAAAGCAGACACTGTATTCAGCTCCATTTTCAGTTTTACATCAGACACATCGATTGTGATCCAGATGATTTTGTGATCTGCTTTAGCCATATGCCTGGCTAGGCATGACAGTTCACCTTCTCAGACACTATGCTGTCTGATTCTGTTTTACATTCGGTAACTTTATGCACTTGCTTAGTTTTGTGTTTGAGACTTTTCACTCGGTTGTGCTTTCTGTCTGCCTTGCACACTCCCTCTACATGACACTCTCTTTGAACCAACAGTCAATTGCATCAAATGGGAGGATTTGCCACATCCATAATATTTTTGGCTTTTTGCACTATTCAGGGACATATTGCATATTTCATAATCTAACCTCCTTTTCTGTAGCTCTGCGGCATCCTTTGCTGCAGTCTTTAATGATATTGCAATGGTAATGTCTGTTCTAAAGTTAAGTCTCTCTCTGAGTGCTTTGACTATGCATGTCACATCCACGCCTGTTCCTTAATGCATCAGAATCTCCATCTCTAAAGTCATGGTACTGGGAAAGTTTGAGCAGTTCTGCAATGTAATCAGAAAGGCTTTCATCTTTTGACTAGTTTTTGTAAAATCTAAATCTCTCAGCTACTGCCAGCGGTTTAGGGCTCACGTGATTTTGTAAAATTGTAACAATTTTGTCAAACATGTTTGTTGGCTTTTCAGGGGTTACTAGGTTGTGTATGTTCTTGGGCCCATTAAGCCCAAAAAAGTGCAGGGGCTTTCTTTTGATCCTCCACATTGTTTGTGTTACAATACAGTTCAATCCTCCCAATATACAACTCCCAGCCTTCAGTAGCACTACCAAATTCATCAACTGTCCAAACTGCAGCCATCACCACATTACTTCCACTTCAAATTCAACATGTCGTTCTCTGTTACTCATGAGTTCCCTCAGCTTTCTTGTGCTGTTTAGCTCTCACGTTTTCGTCCCATAACTCTCGGTGGAGCTCATGGTATTTTCTGACATTTAGGTTCATAATTGTTGCCAATTTGCTGCGTCTGTGCACAACTACATATCAATTAAATGAAAGTGTGCATATGGGAGATGGCTTTAACTGGTGTATTCACATTGCAGAAAGAGAGAGACCAATATGCATGCGTAGACAACAGCACATGCACAAACAATGGAATAATACATAGTGCTAAGGGTGGAGGGGAGTCATTGCTCTTTAAGAAATAGATCCATACATTACAAGGAGCCCTAAGACAATGTTTCCCACACTCTGTAGATAGGCTTCAAAAAAAGTGTCGGACAGGAGACAATGAAGTTAATGAATATGTGGAACATATACATAAATGTTTTCAAAAGTATCTTGGATTAACTCTAGAACAGGAGATTCCCATTTTAATAAATGTTATTGTAAATAAATTGTTGCCTAGGTTAAAGGAAAACTTCCTGTCATTTTTGTGAGATTAGAAGAGTTGAGTAAAATTGTGAGTGTTTTAAAATATTGCCAGAAGAATTAACGAAGTGCAGGATTAAAACTGTTAAGAGAATGAGGACGATACTTGGGTGGGTCTTCTCAGCCTGCTCCACTATAGTCTCTGGGCAATTTTGTACATTGCTTTAAAAGTAGTGAGATAGCTGTGCTATACAATTTGAATGCTATTTTAACTTCTAGCTTTGTTTCACAGTATATTTAACCAAATTGATGGTTTAGCTAATCATTATTAGATTAACTTCTGCTTAAAATTTCATGGTAAAGTTTGGTTTTAACATTACCTGCTTTATATACATATGGCTCAGATGACCCACTTGTGACTGGTAATTTTTGTTTTGAACAGTGCATTTGTTTAGATAATGCTAATCTAAATTTATGGGTCCTACAGTTCTTAGATCCGATAAACAGTCTCATGCTCAAGTTGTGTGTGATTGCCCTGCAAGGCCATTTGATGCACTTGCCATTAAATATAACCATCTAGCCAGCAGCCAGGTGTGAGAAGGCTTCAACAGGTATAGGTGCATAGATGACATGACGGAATGCAATGGGCTGGTTGGTAAATCATTGTAATTTTTCAGGCTTTGGTTGATCAATTCTGTTTGGGGTGTTTAACTTTGTGCTGTTTTTTGTTCTGGTATTGTATGCATGTGACTGCAGTATATGTTCAGTATAGGAATTACTCATGAGTAAATTATCTTTATTTGTAGTACAGTGAGATGAGTTTGTCATGGACAGCAGGGCCTGAGAGGGATATTCTAGGTTACCTCCTTCCTTCCATGCTTCTCCTTTGTTTCCCCTTTCTCCTCCTTCGCTTCCTGCTTCTTTTCCTCCATCTGCTGCCCATGCTCCTCCTTCCCCGTAGTTGCCGTCCACATTGAGATGGCAAAATTGAGCACTCCTGGTGGAGAGGTTGCAAACGTACAGTGAGCCATGTGATACCCCCTCCACAGACACACACCACCACCACCAACAGTACTCCAAACAGCAGGATTATTGTTTGAAGTCAACACTCATCTGCTTTGACATCTTATGCGGATTTGGTACTTGTACCACCGAGTGTGTACTTGTGATCTCCACTCCCCATGCACAAGAAATATACCATCATGGTCCATCTTTGTTGGCAAGTAGCAATCCTTCAATCTGTTGGAGACTTTGTTGTAGGTGACACTGTTCTCTACTGCAAAAAAATGGGATATTGACTATGGTTGAATGTCAAGCATTTTTTTTGCATAGCTCGCTCTCTATGTTCACATACCAGCTAGGCGTGGAATCCCTTCCTTTTGTGATACATTTACAAGATGATATGTGGAGCCCACAAATCATCCTGTGATGGTCAACACTACACCGCAGCATGGGAACATCTACCATCGTCACTAAGCCATGTACTCACTCCGGCTGCTGACTTCTACTAGGGGAGATTGAAAAGTTTTCAGTTCTCTTGGAAGGGAAAACAGATGCAATTGTTCTCAAAGCAACAGTAGGCAACTGTGTGGAATGTAATGATAATGTCTGTAAAGAATTTAGAGTTATTGAATGGTTTATTGTAAATAATTTTATCCTGAGTGAAGTTTATTTTGATAATAAAGGAAACATTGGGCAGCAAGCTGTGAGACACGATCAACATTTCCAGCTCCATTCTCCACGAAACTGGATTTTAAAAAAAGTTCAAAATTCTAACCGCCATTAGAAAAGTGCTTTGTGCCTTGATCTGAGTATGGAATTGTTCCTGCGGCGTGCAGCAGTAAGTTCAAACTGCTGGATGTCAAGTTTTCATCTTTTTAAGAAACTACTTCACGTACTACATTTGGGTGGCATGGTAGAATAATGGTGAAGATAATGCTTTACAACGCCAGAGACCTGGGTTCGATTCCACCCCTGTCAGTAAGGAGTTTGCTCATTCTCTCTCTGATTGCATGGGTTTCCTTCCCATGCTCCAGTTTCCTCCCACGTTTCAAGGAGTACAGGATAGTTGGTTAATTGCTCACATGACTGTAATTGGATGGCATGTTCTCAGTGGGCTGGAAGGGCTTGATATTGTGCTAAATCTCTAAATAAGATATCACTGTTAGTTTGCGATCATATACATTATTAAGTCAAGGCAATCATCAGAATGGTCATTTCATCACTCAGTGAAAAAAATCACACACACACACACACACACCTCTTCTTCTAGAGCAGTCTCTGTCTTTCTCTCTTCTTACCTCTCTGAGACTGGAGAAGGAGTGAATGGGGGCACCTGCTGACTGTCTTCCTGCTGCTCGTCCTGCTCTCGCTGTCCGCTGCTCATTCTCCAGCTACACTGCTCTCTAATGCACCAGGACCTGGGACCTGTGTGGCAGCTTAGCTTGAATTCAGCACCGTGTTCTTTAATGCCCACAGGCACTAACTCCATGGCCAAGGGTCTTAGTTACTTCGAAGTATAACAAACCCCAAATGTTTGCAAAATTGCATTAGCCAGCCAATCTGAATCTAACCTGAATTAATGAAAATGAACGGCATCCATGTGATCCTGGTGCATCTTATAGCCGGCGCAACAGTGTCTGCTATAAGGTTCAAGGTACATTTATAATTGAAGTATGTATACAATGTATAACCTTGAAATTTGTCTCCTGATGGGCAGCCACAAAACAAAGAAACCAAAAAGAACCTTTTAAAAAAGAAGCCTGTCAAACACCTGAAGTGTAGAGGAAAAAAAAACCAAACCTTACAAACACCAAATGTAAGCAAGTAGCATTCAGAGCAAAAGTGAGTCTATAAACACAAAGCCTGGAGCAGGTCACAGCCTCGGCTTCAGTCCAGCGCAGAGCCGAGTAGGCGTCATGGAGCGGCGGGCAGAACCAGGGCCGCCCTCACCTCTCGTCCCAGCACCCTGCCTTTTCATTCCGTTTAGCCAGGCATCTAAATCGTCCAAATATCAGGTCACCCTTCGCACTAGGACCCCGGCCCTGTCGTATTGACACGCTCTGGGTCTGGACATGGCCATCACATTTCGGCCCGGAACTGACCTTTCAGCCTGGTGCTTAGATTGATCAAACCTCACTCTCAGCTTAGGTTAAAAAAAAAATGGATAGGTAATAGGACAGGAAAGGAATGGAGGGTTATGGGCTGAGTGCGGGTCGGTGGGACTAGGTGAGAGTAAGCGTTCGGCATGGACTAGAAAGGCCGAGATGGCCTGTTTCTGTGCTGTAATTGTTATATGGTTATAAATGTAGCATTCCCTCACTACTACAATGTGTTGGCAGCTTGGCTTTTGTGCTCATCCTACTCTGGAACAGGATTTTAATTCATGGTCTCTGACTCAGAGTCAAGAGTGTTCTCATCTGACCTGTAATCTGACATTACAAACAGTACTTGATAATCCTTAGAAATAGGACGGGCAGAAGAGACTACCTGCCACTCCAGAGGGTTTGCTTGGGGAAGGTTAGCTAAGGTGACGCTCCATTTCCGCAGTGCTGGGATCCATCACCGTGGGCTTATCAGCCGCTTCTCTGCACATTTCTGGTCGGATTTACAATTGCACCTACCAACCACTTGTCAAGACAGCAGCCGGTCCAACTCACACTTCAAGTATGCATGTAGCCAGGTTGAAGCCTAAAGATCTGGCACTACGAAAACAATATTTAGCAGCCTACATCACTTTGCTTTAGAGTGTAGCGTGCTTTGCACTGAGTGTGACAGGATTGAGGTACTGGTATTCTGCCACTGCACAGACTTCTGTTGTGAGACAAGTGTTCTTGGTACATTCGTGCTTTCGACAGGTTTATGCTACTTCCATATGGAAAATATATGTATATATAGAGAAGTGAATTGAATGATAGAGAGAGGGGAAGTTAAAAAGAAACAAATGTTCTGGATGGAGAGGTATTCACATAGTGCGAAGTGGATCAGAGAAATTTAGATTAAGAAAGATATGGATAATTTTGTGAAAATTATAGAGAGAAATAGCTCTATATGGAGGGGAAAGTATGGGAAAAGATGAAAAGATGCATTTATTTATTTATCACATGTACATGGAAACATACAGTGAAATGTGTCACTTGCATTAATAGTCAGTACCAGTGAAGGGTGTACTGGGGTCAGTCTGAAAGTGTTGCCACACATTCTGCGCCAACATAGAATGTCCACAATGTTCAGCAGAACAACAGCAACAGCAGGCAAGCCCCCATCCTTTCTCCCATACACCCACACACAGGCAGTCTTGCAAGCCCAGGATAGGTTGCCATTGGTGGACTGTCAACTTACCCAAACCTGCCCATCAAGCAACCCTGGATAAGCAGGAAGCCACCCTGCCCATCCCATTCCAAATTAGTGCTTTTTCCAAGGAAACACTATTTGTAGTGTCAGATTATGGATCAGATGACAGTACTCGTGCCTTTAAATCAGTCACCATGGATTAAAATCCTGCTCCTGTCTGGGATGAAGATTGCTTTAGGAACTGAGGTGTTTTCTGTGTGTGTGTGTGCAAAGTCAAAAGTCGAAGCATACGAGTGCGAGGCGTTGAGGTCAAGGTATGGTCGAGGCCAAGTCAGGGCATATTCGAGGCAAAATCGGGGTGAGCAGAGGGAGCAAAGTTGGAGAGGAGGAGAGACAAATTCAAGGCCTGTCTACCTAAGCTGAGAGTGAGGTTTGATCAATCTAAGCACCAGGCTGAAAGGTCAGTTCCGGGCCGAAATGTGGTGGCCATGTCCAGACCCAGAGCGTGTCAATGCGACAGGGCCGGGGTCCTAGTGCGAAGGGTGACCTGATATTTGGACGATTTAGATGCCTGGCTAAACGGAATGAAAAGGCAGGGTGCTGGGACGAGAGGTGAGGGCGGCCCTGGTTCTGCCCGCCGCTCCATGACGCCTACTCGGCTCTGCGCTGGACTGAAGCCGAGGCTGTGACCTGCTCCAGGCTTTGTGTTTATAGACTCACTTTTGCTCTGAATGCTACTTGCTTACATTTGGTGTTTGTAAGGTTTGATTTTTTTTTCCTCTACACTTCAGGTGTTTGACAGGCTTCTTTTTTAAAAGGTTCTTTTTGGTTTCCTTGTTTTGTGGCTGCCCATAAGGAGACAAATTTCAAGGTTATACATTGTATACATACTTCAATTATAAATGTACCTTGAACCTTATAGCAGACACTGTTGCGCCGGCTGTAAGATGCACCAGGATCACATGGATGCCGTTCATTTTCATTAATTCAGGTTAGATTCAGATTGGCTGGCTAATGCAATTTTGCAAACATTTGGGGTTTGTTATACTTCGAAGTAACTAAGACCCTTGGCCATGGAGTTAGTGCCTGTGGGCATTAAAGAACACGTTGCTGAATTCAAGCTAAGCTGCCACACAGGTCCCAGGTCCTGGTGCATTAGAGAGCAGTGTAGCTGGAGAATGAGCAGTGGACAGCGAGAGCAGGACGAGCAGCAGGAAGACAGTCAGCAGGTGCCCCCATTCACTCAGAGCCATTCTCCTTCTCCAGTCTCAGAGAGGTGAGAAGAGAGAAAGGCAGAGACTGCTCTAGAAGAAGAGGTGTGTGTGTGTGTGTGTGTGTGTGTGTGTGTGTGTGTGTGTGTGTGTGTGTAAAAGTGAAATTCATTCCTGCATTCTTTTACCTTCACTCTAAGTGATGAAATGGACCAGTCTACTGATACTACATAATTTAGTAGGGTCTACTGTATGATTGCAAACTGACAGAAATACAGTATG
Organism: Hypanus sabinus; assembly: GCF_030144855.1. Lineage (NCBI taxonomy): Eukaryota > Metazoa > Chordata > Chondrichthyes > Myliobatiformes > Dasyatidae > Hypanus > Hypanus sabinus. The sequence continues at coordinate 46,947,606 of NC_082725.1, forward strand.
CATGTGAAATAGATTTGCCAGAGCACAGAGGCTTAGATATTGTCTTGCAATGATTTATTTAGTGAAACAACTTTGAATGAAAATACCTATTTAAAGAGTGTGCTCCTCTTGACCATGCACCTCCCAATGCCTCCTCTACGTTACAGCAAAAACAGAAAATGCTGGGAATAGTCAGCAGAGTGGTCCAGTTATAAAAGTGCCTAACACAGTGAATGGCATGAAATTGTTGCAGGACTCCTCTTGCAGAATCTTCAAACATGCGTGCACAAGCTCAGTCCATTGATTCGGTAAGTGAAGCATGCTGTCGCTGAGTATAAAGCAGAACTGCCTGTGCTGGTCCAAGACTCCTGGTAGATCCTCTTTAAATTAAAACATTAACCTCTCCCAATGACTCTTCCATAAATGACTCTTTATTCCTTTCTTAGTTCCTCAGACCCGTCACAAACCTAACCCCAGTTACGAGTCCATCACACAATGCTCAAGATCTCAGCTACTGCCTCCACCCGTCTCCTGGGGCTCTCCACTCTGTGTGTATCTGCACCTTCCACGGTGTCCCCCACCCTCATCAACTTACAAAGCATGAACCTTAAGCTCAATTTTTTTTGCATGCCCTGATAAAGGAGACCTAAAGGAGGCCAGCTGTACTAATTCCTGGGTATTACTATTTTACAGGACCTGTCCTGGACCCATCCTGTAAATGCAATTCCAAAGAAAGCCCCGCTACTTCCTTAGGAGTCTGTGGAGATTCTGCATGACATCAAAAAAGTTGACAAACGTCTATAGACATGTAGTGGAGAGTGTATTGACTGGCAGCATCATGGGCTGGGATGGAAACACCAATGCCTTTGAATGGAAAATCATTCCAGGTAGTGGATCCGCCGCAGTACATCACAGGTAAAGCCCTCCCCACCATTGAGCACATCCACATGAAATGCTGTCTATCATCAGGGATCCTCACCATCCAGGTCATGCTCTCTTCTCACTGCAGCCACCAGGTAGAAGGTGCTAGAGCCTTAGGACACCACCAGGTTCAAGAACAGTTATTACCCCTTAATCATCAGTCTCTTGAACAAAGGAGATAACTACACTTGCCTGATGATTGGGATGTTCCAATAACCAATGATCTCATTTTAAGAACTTCTTATCTCACGTTATTTCACGTTCTCTTTATTTATTTATACTTGCACGTGTCCAGTTTGTTGTCTTCACCACTCCACTTGGTCTTTCATTGATCCTATTGTGGTTACAATTCTATAAATTTGTTGAGTATGCCCACAGGAAAATGTATTTCTGGGTTGTGCAGTATGTGTTGACATATATGTACTCAGATAATAAAAATAATTTGTACTTTGATCTGCTTTGAACTTTGTACTAATTATAAATACTTCAGGTCTTGTGCACCACATAGTATTTTGCAGCAGCTTGTCCTCAAAGAATAAGCAAATGTTTTTCCACAGTTCATTGCCAATTCATCAAGCACTACAGATATTAAAGAATTAGTCCACTGAGTATATTCGAGTATATGTTTAGAGCACAAGATTTACAAGGGAATTCTAGGCTCCTATCAGAATATCTGAACTTTTCCCACTTCTGCAGGAATAAATACTTCTAGTCAACACATCAGTACCATCCTAAAATGAAAAGGGAAAAGATTTTCTTTGGTCAGTAGGCTACAATAACTCAAAATAGTTTTTCATACATGGCTCATTTCACACAAAACATCAACCAAGAGAAATGATTTAGCACTGTTTCCATCCACTGATTTACATTCACAATATATTGGGTTGAATATGATATTCTAAAACCATCTACATGGCATGATTGGTATCATGGTTGTACTCATTTTCAGAAAATGTGTAACAAAATCGAATGTGCTGGAAAATGAAAGAACAATAATTTCTAGCGATTGGAAATCATACACAAGCTCACGTTTTGATCAGGAATTCTGCAGGGATATGCCCGATTTTGGCCATGTGTGTTCGCAGAGGGAATTCTAATGTATTGAATTTCTGAATTGCTTTCTGCAGACTGTCTCGATTTGATGTGATTAGTGCTGACATCACAATTTAACCTAACTGCAGGGATTTGGCTGTATTTATTGCAATTCTTAACTAAATGAAATGTTGACATCCTTTCACACACATTTTATTGTAGAAACAGTTTTGCACTCCTTATAAATGAGGAGACTTGCAGACTGTTCTATTTTAAAAGTGCCTTGGGCACATGGATTTTGAAATCAAACCAAGGTGATGGATTTCAGGTAAACTTATTGCATTCTAAGCAAAAGCCCATTCCCTTTGGTGTAGGAAGTAATTTCAGTTCAAAATTGATTGGGTTCAAACCTCTAAGATATAATATATTGGGTAAATGTCACCTGCAACCTGTGTGAAGCGGTATAGATAAACAACCCCATATTCACACTTCACACTTTCAATGCTGAAAGCAGCACCTGATGTCATTCATGCCGAACACATACTGTGACAAACACAAATAATGCACAGCAAGATTCACACCTCGCTTCCTGCATCAATGCACTGGACCCTTTGTATGCCAGCAGCGCGTTCCAGGCAAACACCATCAACAACTTCTGCTTCTCTCGACGGGGCAGAAAATGGGGTTTAACATTCCATCTCTCACTGTGCTGTTCAGCACTAATTTTATGATCCATGAGCAGCAGTGATATTTAGCTCCCCTCTTCCAAATGCTTCTTGCCATAGTTTATGATTTCCAAATTATCATCCTTATATTCAAATCCCTTCTTGTTCTCACTTGTCCTTCCTCCAGCTTTGCAAAACTCTAAAAATTCTATGTACCCTTGCGTTAGCATTTATTACATCTTCACCTTCTTAGCCACATCCCTGCCAGTCATGACTTGGTTCTTGATTAAGGAATGTCCCTTTCTGGTGTTCTTTAAGATGTATTTTAGAAATTACCTGATTAATCACATTCTCTTCTAATCTAACATCTCTTCTATCAATGTTATCAATTTTTGCCTGATTACCCTCTTGTGAAGCATGCTGGGACATTTTTCTCTGCATTTTCTGCACTAAGTTATTTCTGCAGTCGACCTTCAGTCATTTAGAGTGCTGACAGAGGACTCAAGTGAGCAATGAAGATTGCAGCATTAATTTGAAACACATCTTTCATGCCATGTTTTTAGGGGATTTGACTTCTTTGCTGATTTCATCATTATTTAAATAAGTGAATGGAAAATAAGACAGCAGCTTTTGAAAGATGAAATGTCCCCTGCTTCACTGGAAAGTGTTTTATCCAACAGGCGTTTCATTTTTTAATCAGAGCCCATTTCAGAATCAGAGTCAGGTTTATTGTCACTGATATAAGTCATGAAAATTATTGTTTTGTGGCGGCAGTACAGTCATAACAAGTTACTGCAAGTTAGAAAAAAATGAAGTAAATGAATAGTGCAAAAGAGTATGAGGTAGTGTTGATGAGTTCGTAGGCTGTTCCAAAAATCTGATGGTAGAGGGGAAGAAACTGTTCCTAAAACACCGAGTGTGGGTCTTCAGGTTCCTGTACCTTATCCCTGATGGTAGTAATGAGAAGAGGCCATGTTCCTCTACAGGTGTCAACTGCTTAAAAGAATGTTACTCAACATATAGTGCAAAGACTGCACGTACATCAGCTATTTTGATGTTATTGTAATGGATGCTTGGTCACATTGTATGTGTGCATGTAGTAAGTAAAGCCTTATAATGCCATTATTTCATCCGATCACTGACACCACCTCAGGTGCTGTAAAGGTTCATTAACACTGCAAATAAATTCCAATGACTTCAGAATCAGAATCAGGTTTATTATCACTGGCATGTGATGTGAAATTTGTTAACTTAGTAGCAGCGGTTCAATCCAATACATAATCTAGCAGAGAAAAAAATGAATAAAATAAAAATAATAATAATAAATAAACAGGTAAATCAATTATGTATATTGAATAGATTTAAAAAGTGTGCAAAAACAGAAATGCTGCATATTTTAAAAAAGTGAGGTTGTGTCCAAAGATTCAATATCCATTTTGGAATCGGATGGCAGAAGGGAAGAAGCTGTTCCTGAATCACTGAGTGTGTGCCTTCAGGCTTCTGTACCTCCAACCTGATGGCAACAGTGTGAAAAGTGCATGCCCTGGGTGCTGGAAGTCCTTAACAATGGACACTGCCTTTCTGAGACACCGCTCTCTAAAGATGCCCCGGGTACTTTGTAAGCTAATGCCCAAGATGGAACTGACTAGATTTACATCCTTCTGCAGCTTCTTTCGTTCTTGTGCAGTAGCCCCTCCATACCAGACAGTGATGCAGCCTGTCAGAATGCTATCCACGATACATCTATAGAAGTTCCTCAGTGTATTTGTTGACATCCCAAACCTTTTCAAACTCCTAATGAAGTATAGCCACTGTCTTGCCTTCTTTATAACTACATCAGTATGTTGGGACCAGGTTAGATCCTCAGAGATCTTGACACCCAGGAACTCTCACTCTCTCCACTTTTGATCTCTCTATGAGAATTGATATGTGTTCCATCGTCTTACCCTTCCTGAAGTCCACAATCAGCTCCTTCATCTTACTGACATTGAGTGCCAGGTTGTTGCTATGGCACCACTCCTCTAGTTGGTACATCTCACTCCTGTACACCTCTTGTCACCACCAACAATGGTTGTATCATCAGCAGATTTATAGATGGTACTTGAGCTATGCCTAGCCACACAGTCATGAGTATATAGAGAGTAGAGCAGTGGGCTGAACACACACCCCTGAGGTGTGCCAGTGTTGATCGTCAGTGAGGAGGAGATGTTATGACCAATCTGCACAGGTTGTGGTCTTCTGGTTAGGAAGTCGAGGATCCAATTGCAGAGGGAGGTACAGAGGCCCAGGTTCTGTAATTTCTCAATCTCATGTTCCAGCATTTTTAATCATTCCCCAGGTCTTTAACTCTTCATTGAGTATTTAGTTTAAAAATGGTCTGAGACAGTCCTGGAACTAGTAGCAATTTAAGAGCTAACATGCCCAGCAAAATTGTCCTTTAGTGTAAAGAAGATGTGAAAAACCGTACAATCATGCAGCCCAGGAACTGATTTTTTGATCCACACTTTCTATGTTGACCATCTTCACTAATCCTTTTTACCAGCATTTGACAGATAACTGCCTTGGTGATTCAATTGCTTGCTTAGATACTTCTTAAATGTTGTAAGAGACTGTCTCCACCAGCTTCTCATGTAGTGTATTCCAAATTCCACTCACACTCTGGGTGGAAAAATTGCCTTTCTTAGATCACGATAAACATTTCACCCCGACCATAAAACTATGTCCTGTAATTTTAGATGCTTATTGTACGAGGAAATGTTTTCCACTATTCTACCTATCTATCCTGATACCCCCTTCCCTATTCCCCATCCCCTTTTCCCTCCCTTACCTTGCCTGCCAATTTTTGGTGCTCCTCCCACCTTTTCTTTCTTCCAGAGCCTTCTGGTCTCTCCTATTAGTTTTCCTTTCTTCAGCCCTGTATCTCTTTCACCAATCAACTTCCTAGCTCTTTACGTCACCCCTCCCCATCCCAGTTTCACCTTGCATTTCTCCATCCCACCCCCAACTTTTAACTCTACTCCTCAGCTTTTTTTTTCCCAGCCCTGCTGAAGGGTCTCGGCCCAAAACGTTGACTGTACTCTTTTCCATAGATGCTGCCTGGCCTGCTGAGTTCCTCCAGCATTATGTGTGTGTTGCTCGGATTTCCAGCATCTGCAGGTTTTCTTTTGTTTGTACCTGTCATAGTTTTGTTTACCTTACCAACTCCCCCTTCACTTTCTCTATTTGCTCTATACCCTCATGCACATTGATATACATTTGGCAATTCTTCAGTTTAAATGTTTTCGTTCATCTTTTCTAAACCCTCCCTCCTCTGAAAACTCCTCCAGCAACCCCCCCCTTGCAAAACCTCGGGTTCCTCTGAATGTGGCCTCTTCCACAAACAAATTTTAATCATTAACCATTGATAGCCACGACTCCTGGTAATTTGGTTCCCGAAATCTCTCCACCCTTTCTCTCTTCTTTGTGATCATTCTTAAAATCTTCCTCTTCAAACATTTGGTCAGATACCATGATTTTTATTGATATTACTCGGGGACAAACTATGCTTAATGATGCATCTATAAAAATGTCTTGGTATATTTCATTTACTATATGTATTCATTAGCTACTGGACCTAGTACATGTATCTATATACTGCATTGAGTTAGTGTGATCATAGGAGCTGTTCAATGAAATGAAAGAACTATAGGAAGTAAAGGCAGAGCGATATGATCAAGGTAGCTGTAGAAAATACAGAACAACATGAAACAAAACTGAGAGAAAATGAAGTGGTACATCAGGAAGTTGTGGTGCTGTGGCGACCCACATCCTAGCGCACTCGAACCGGCTCACAAATAGCCAGCGTGCAGGCACAAAGGCCAGGTCCGCAATAAAGGGAAAAAAGCCTGCGGGGGTTTGTGAGTACGTGTCTCTTGGAGCATCCACGCCTGGGGAGGGCGGGATGAGGGAAGCTTTAAAGCAAGGCTGTGAAGTTCGAATAAAATCATCTTCAATTGCAGTTTACCGACTCCTTGTTGTTATTTTAGCGCTGCGTGTAGCACACTGCTACAATTGGTGACCCCGACGGTCCAAACGATTTTTGGACCGGAGATGACCGACGCTGCATCTGTTCATGCGGTTTCGTTGAAACTTCTAAGCTTCTGGACGCTGCGACCTCACCTATGGTTCCAGCAAGCAGAAGCCCAATTCCACATTCGGCAGATAACCTCAGAGGACACACGTTACTACTATGTGGTGAGCTCCCTCGACCAGGACACAGCGGCCCAGGTTGCGGATTTCGTACAGTCTCCCCCAGCGGACGGCAAGTACATGGAATTCAAAGCCTTGCTCCACAGGACTTTCAGACTCTCACGGCGCGAGCGGGCTGCCCGTTTACTGCACCTGGATGGCTTGGGAGACAGACCTCCATCGGCTTTAATGAATGAGATGTTGTCTCTCGCCGACGAACACACACCCTGCCTCATGTTTGAGCAGGCGTTCCTGGAGCAGCTGCCCAAGGACATACGCCTGCTGCTGTCTGACGCGGATTTCAGCGACCCCCGGAAGGTGGCAGCCCTGGTGGACTTGCTGTGGAACGCCAAGAAGGTGAGTGGGGCGTCCATCGCACAGATCACCAGGCCACGCTCCCAGCAGCAAACCAGTCCAGGCCCGGCCACAGAGCCCGCTAACCCCTGAGGCAGGGGTGGGGAGCCTAACAAACAATGGTGTTTCTACCACCAGCAGTGGGGCGCAGAAGCCCACCGTTGTCACCCGCCCTGCCAGTTCCCGGGAAACACCAGGGCCAGCTGCCACTGATGGCTACGGCGGCTGGCCATCGGGATAGCCTCCTGTGTATGTGGGACAGGCGATCAGGATGCCGGTTTTTGGTTGACACCGGTGCCGAGATCAGCGTCTTACCTCCGACGAGTTACGAAACCCGCAACAGGGCACCGGGTCCCCCCCGAGGGCCGTGAATGGCAGCACAGTAAGGACTTATGGCACCCATCAGGTGCAGCTACAGTTTGGCTCCAGCCAGTTCATGTGGGACTTCACACTGGCCGCCGTAGCCCAACCGCTTCTGGGTGCGGATTTTTTGCGGGCTCACAGCCTACTGGTCGACCTGCCCAGGACGTCCCCAAAACGGCACTCATCACGCCTTTCGGCCTTTTCGAGTTCCTCCGCATGCCGTTCGGCCTGAAGAATGCCGCACAGACGTTCCAGCTGTTCATGGACGCGGTGGGACGCGACCTGGACTTCGCTTTCATCTATTTGGATGACATCCTCATAGTCAGCAGCAGTCGTCAGGAGCATCTGTCCCACCTCCGTCAACTCTACGCCCGACTGAGTGAATACGGCCTGACAATCAACCCGGCCAAGTGCCAGTTCAGGCTCGACACCATCGACTTCCTGGGCCACTGGATTACTAAAGACAGGGCAACCCCTCTGCCCGCTAAGGTAGATGCGGTCCGCCACTTCCCCCGTCCCACCACGATCAGAGGCCTTTAGGAATTCATGGGTATGGTAAATTTCTACCACTGCTTCCTCCCTTCAGCTGCCCGAATCATGCGCCCCCTGTTCACCCTGCTGTCGGGTCCGGGCAAGGACATTACCAGGGACGGGGAGTCCGCCGCCGCTTTCATTCAAACGAAGGAAGCCTTGGCGTACGCCGCGATGCTAGTGCACCCCAGAATGGACGTCCCTACCGCCCTCGCAGTGGACGCATCTAACACGGCAGTCGGTGGGGTACTGGAGCAACTCATCGCAGGTCGCTGGCAACCCGTGGCATTTTTCAGCAAACACCTGCGGCCACCCGAGCTCAAGTACAGTGCTTTCGACCGGGAACTGTTAGCGCTCTACCTGGCAATCCGGCATTTCAGGTACTTCTTAGAAGGTAGGCCCTTCACCGCGTTCACGGACCACAAGCCGCTTACCTTTACGTTCACGAAGGTGTCCGATCCCTGGTCGTCCCACCAGCTGCGCCATCTGTCCTACATCTCTGAATACTCGACGGATGTCCAGCACGTCTCGGGTAAGGACAATGTCGTGGCGGATGCACTGTCTCGCCCTAACATTCATGTCCTTTCCCAAGGGGTAGACTTTGAGGTGCTGGCAGAGGCACAGCAGGCAGACGAGGAGATTCCAAGTTACAGAACTGCAGTCTCCGGTTTGCAGCTCCAGGACCTCCCCGTAGGCCCAGGTGAGAGGACCCTACTCTGTGATGTCACCACCGGCCAGCCCTGTCCCGTCATCCCGGCACCTTGGCGGCGACGTGTTTTCGACTCCATTCATAACTTGGCGCACCCCTCCATCAGGACAACTGTCTGGATGGTCTCCAGCAGGTTCGTTTGGCACAGACTCCGCAAGCAGGTCAGTGAATGGGCCAGAATGTGCATGCACTGCCAGACGGCCAAGGTGCAGCGGCACACCAAAGCCCCACCGCAGCAGTTCCATCCCGCCCACCGGCGTTTCGACCACATTCATGTGGATATCGTGGGCCCCCTGCCAGTGTCGCATGGAGCATGGTACCTCCTGACTATTGTGGACCGGTTCACAAGATGGCCAGAGGCGGTCCCGCTCACCGACACCACCTCCGAATCTTGCGCCCGAGCCCTGATCACTAACTGGATATCTCGCTTTGGTGTACCGGCCCACATTACCTCCGACAGAGGCGCCCAGTTCACCTCCAGCCTGTGGTCAGCTATGGCCAGCCTTTTGGGGACTCAGCTGCACCACACCACTGCCTACCACCCACAGTCGAACGGCCTGGTGGAGCGTTTCCACTGTCACCTAAAGTCGGCTCTCATGGCCCGCCTGCGAGGAGCCAACTGGGCGGACGAGCTTTCCTGGGTCCTACTCGGCATCCGCACGGCTCCCAAAAACGATCTGCACGCCTTGTCGGCCGAGTTGGTGTATGGCGCGCCCCGGTCATCCCCAGGGAGTTCATACCAGCCCCAAGGGAGCCAGAGGAAGAACCCGCAGCAGTCCTGGGCAGACTACGCGAGCGGCTCAGTGACCTGGCCCCCATACCCACTTCGCAGCATGGGCAGAACCCAACCTGTGTACCCAAAGATCTGCAGAACTGTAAGTTTTTGTTTGTATGAAGGGGCGGGCATCGGCCACCGCAGCAACGGCCCTACGAGGGGCAGTTTACAGTGCACCGGAACAACGGGTCCATGTTCGTGCTGGACGTTGGGGGCAGAGAGGTGGTTTTCACGGGGGACCGACTCAAACCGACCCACGTGGACCTGGCGCAACCCGTCAACTTTCCGGCACCGCGGCGCAGAGGCCAACCTCCCAAACAGGGTCCGGCCCAGACTGTGGACATTAAGGGGTGTATCGCCGGTTCGGGGGGGGGGGGGGGGGTGTTATGTGGCAACCCACATCCTAGCGCACTCGAACCGGCTCACAAATAGCCAGCGTGCAGGCACAAAGGCCAGGTCCGCAACAAAGGGAAAAAGCCTGCGGGGGTTTGTGAATATGTGTCCCTTGGAGCATCCGCGCCCGGGGAGGGCGGGATGAGGGAGGCTTTAAAGCAAGGCTGTGAAGTTCGAATAAAATCATCTTTAATTGCAGTTTACCAACTCCGTGTCGTTATTTTAGCGCTGCGTGTAGCACACCGCTACAGTGCAACTATTTTTAGCAATGGGTTTTTATCTTGATTTTGAGAGAAATTGTTGTTTCTGACTTAATGGGAAAAAAATCAGTTTACAAATAGTTCTCAGCAACAGAACTCTTACGTAGGCCAAGGACTGTCTTACCTCTTCTGTGCCCCATTGTAATAAACTAAGGGGTTTGTAGAAATTGAATAACAATGCTTCATTTAGCTCCCAGATTGATCGTATAGATGGTCAGAGGCTTTTTCTGGGCTGAAATGGCTAGCACGAGAGGGCTCAGTTTTAAGGTGCTTGGAAGTAGGTACAGAGGAGATGTCAGGGGTAAGTATTTTACACAGCGAGTGGTGAGTGCGTGGAATGGGCTGCCGGCGACTGTGGTGGAGGAGGATACAATAGGGTCTTTTAAGAGGCTCCTGGAAAGGTACATGGAGGTTAGAAAAATAGAGGGCTATGGGTAACCTAGGTAATCTCTAAACTAAGTACGTGTTCGGCACAGCATTGTGGGCCGAAGGGCCTGTATTATGCTGTAGGTTTTCTATGTTTCTGTTTTTTGAAGGAGTGTTCTGGTATTTATATTTAGCTCCTAGAAATGAGAATTATCCTGGAGCATACAGATTTACAAATATAAACCTTGTTTACAAATGTGATGACCCTCCAAAATCCTGCTTTTGAGCAATCTCACACAATATTTTGTGCAATGCATCATCTACATATATAAAAATAAATTTCACATTGCCTTTTGGAATAAGTGACCATGAATAATATATAAGTGGTGCGTTTGGGTGTAATGCAATTCTCAGCTGATCATAAGAAGAGAATTAAACCCATTCAGCATGTTAAGATTGTGTCACAATTCAATTGAGTTACAATGCTATTTCACCACATAAAAATAAAAAGCATTAGAAGATCAAAGTAGATCAGACACGTTGAGAAAGGAAAAATATTTTAATATTTTCATCATACAAATGTCTGTAGAAAGCTAAAACCCCCACCAACAAAAAGATATGGTTATGAGTCTTTTGAGAATTTATAACAAATATTATCCAATTATTATTAGCTCAGGGCATTGAGGAATCGGGATCAAAGACTGGTAAAATAGGTTTTGATTCAGATTGGTTGAAATTCACTTGCAAGGTGGAATGGTCTCTGTACACTGAATGGGACTTAGTTCTCTCCCTGTGTTCAGCTGAGCTTTACATTATACCTAAGCTTGCCACTTATGCATTCAAGATCATTCATTCTAAACGGCAATGCCAAATTTATTTTCATATATGTAGGTGATGCATAACATAAAACTATTTCACATCTTCATTTTTTGATAATGAGTTTATTAAGTTTGGAGAGAAAAAGAATTACTGAACTGACAAAGTATCTCAGAATACATATTTATCTTCTGGATTGTTTTGCTGTGATTGTTATTGTATTTTGTTTTATGGAAGTTTTACTACACCTTCCTTTTTGTACATGCAAGTATATGTACTCAGAGGAGGGCAGTGCACTTATCATCAACCATACCAAAGCATTTTCTGGTAAAGAATGGAAGAAGGAACTTTTCTTCCTATTGCTCCATTCTCATTCTGAGAATAAGCGAAGCGCCTGGAAATTTCATTTTATGTAAACTTATTGAAATGTGAAAACCAAATAACAAATGTTCCCATAGCAACATGGCAACAAACAACTTAGAAACCTGTTTCATTGATGCCAATTGAGGGAAAAATGTTGGTCTCCCCTATGCTTCCAGATGTACACCTAGCAGAAAGAGTAGGTAGTTCAAAAGCTGCACTGAGCATGGTACAGCAGAAATCCCTTAACTCAAATGAGATCATCAATGGAATTTTAAATCAGCACACAAAACTCTGGAGGAACTCAATGGGCCTGCCGGCATCTATAGAGGGAGATAGATAGTTGATATTTTGGTTTGGACTCCTTCCTCAGTATTGGACTGAAAGAGGGGAGAAGAAAGTATAAAAGGGTAGAGAAGGGGTGAAGCAAGAGCTGGTGGATGATAATTTTGTTGCTGATAATGGAATAAAATAGCTAAAATAATCGGGCCCAGAACACACGCACTATTATGACTCAAACATATTTTAATTGCTTGTGCACAAGGAGAACAACATGGCCCCTGTAACCCACACTGTTCTGAAGACAAGACAGACAACTGCTATTTTTATACAGAATTGGCCTATCAGTTATGGATATTGAAAATTTGGTAGAACGTAGAAATTTACAGCACATTACAGGCCCTTCGGCCCACAATGTCATGCCGACATTGTAACCTACTCTAGAGACTACCTAGGATTTCCCTAGCACATAGCCCTCTATTTTTCTAAGCTCCATGTACCTATCTAAGAGGCTCTTAAAAGACCCTATTGTATCCATTTCCATCACCGCCGCCGGAAGTGCATTTCATGCACCCACCACTCTCTATGTGAAAAACGTACCCCTGACATCCCCTCAGTACCTGTTTCCAAGCACCTTAAAACTATACCCTCTCATGTTAGCTATTTCAGCCCTGGGAAAAGGCCTCTGGCTATCCATGTGATCAATGCCCCTCATCATCTTATACACCTCTATCAGGTCACCTCTCATCCTCTGTCACTACAAGGAAAAAAGGCCAAGTACACTCAACCTATTCTCATAAGGCACACTTTCCAATCCAGGCATCATCTCTTCTCCTCCTGTAAATCTCCTCTGCACTCTGTCTATGGTGTCCACATCTTTCCTGTAGAGACCAGAACTGAACACAGCACTCCAAGTGGGTTCTGACCAAGGACTTATATAGCTGTAACATTACCTCTTGGCTCTTGAACTCAATCCCACGGTTGATGAATGTGAACACACCTTCTTAATTACACTGTCAACCTGCACGGCAGCTTTGAGTGTCCTATCGACACGGACCCCAAAATCTCTCAGATCCTCCACACTGCCAAGAATCTTACCATTTATATTATATTCTGCCTTCAGAATGGACCTACCAAAATGAACACTTCACACTTATCTGGGTTAAAGTCCATCTGCCAGTTCTCTGCTCAGTTCTGCATTCAATCGATGCCCTGCTGTAACCTCTGACAACCCTCCAGACTATTCTCAAACGTCTCCAACCTTTGTGTCATCAGCAAACTTACTAACTCACCCTTCTACTTCTTCATTCAGATCATTTATAAAGATCACAAAGAGAAGGGGTCCTCTATGGACACCATTGGTCACTGACCTCCATGCAGAATATGAACCATATATGTTTGAATATCTTACTTGTAAGATTAACCAACATTTAAAATTGACAATGGAAATTTCAGACTGACACCTGATGATATTTAGAGATTCATAAAGGAATTGTCCTTTAGTTGTTGGGTGTATTTCATATCCTTCTATTATTCCTATCTCATCTGTCCCTGGCACCCCCTACTGTTCAAAGGGAAACTATGCTCTTTTAGGTTGATTCCACACTGCTACAGTCATTCGCAATGGACAGGGTTGGTTCTGGTGATCTTACTTCAAAGCTTTCCCTTGTTTTGGTTTGAGTACACACTATCACAGCCATCCTCCCCTGGATGCTGTCTTTAATCCTTGCCTTACCACACATCCACACTCCCTCCTCTTTGCCCCGTCGAGGACAACACAACTGTTACTGAATTTCTGTACCAAGGTCTTATATGGCTTATTATCATAGTCTAATATAGTCTTATTATTTCTGTGTCTCTGAAACTCCGTGACAGTTTCATCTGGGACAGTTGGCTGCTGACATCAGGGACACTCCGGTGGCACAAGTACCACCTCTCTTGGACATCAGAAAGTCTAGTGCTAGTTGATTTTGAAGGGCCACATTGTGGATTGCCAGCATTTTGGTAGTAATATCATTGATGGCCTGGCTCATACCGTGTAGCACTAAGGTTGTATCATTAGCCAATTTCCCCAGCAGTGCTAAGGCCATGTTACTGCTTTCTTGAGACAGACCAGGAACATGACAATCCAGAGTCCTTTGATGGCAGTCCCACACAGTAGAATGTAGAGTGTACAGGTGGTATAGTATATCTATGGTATGGTGTGGGCCAGATTAAAAAAAAACTAGTCCTCCATGGTTTTGGTACAGGCAAAAGGTCAAATTTTAGAAGCCGCATCCCTGGCAGACTATGATAGTCCTGTCAGTTACAAACCCAGAGAGTACTGTTAATGGGATTCGGATTACCACCAATAGTATAGACATTGGACGTGCTGTAATCTAAGTCTAGACCCTATCCTCATGAAGCAGAACATAGGAGTTATGCAATCATTGTAAGTAGGTTGATTCCAATCCTCAAAACAGCTGGACTGCCAAGAGTCAGTTCCCTGGGCAGTGCAGTTCCCTGCTCTGGTTTCATTATCAGGGTAAGACACAGAATCGAGCAGACTACGGTTCAGGAGATGGGCAAGCCACCTGCCGAATGCACTGGCCTTCTCCAGAGCACACCCAATGTCCTGATTGGCTACTGTGTGACTTACATTCAAAACTAAAGTGAAGAGAAGTGTTAGGAGTATTGGTGTTGTGAGATACTTCTGCAATTAGGCAGAGAGTAGATCTTCAGATAACTCAAAACTTATAATGCACAGTGACTACTTAAGGTGGCAAATAGCAAAGATCAAGAGTTCCACACATCAGTCCTAATCATCAAGGTTCTTCTGACCACACGTTCTCTGGTCCAGATGCACCACTGGCCTAGCTAACAAGATGCATATCCACATTGGCTTTCCTCGGACTTTAAAGCAGTATATATGGTCAGCAACGTTTGGAACTGACCTTCCTAGTGGAGCTCAAGGCAGCTCCTTGGTTGCCAGTACCCAAACTGCCAGCTGGTAGGTATGGCACACTTCAACCAGCTCAATCTTCTGGGCTTCAAGTACCCGTTGATGGGAATATTTAAGAGGTTATGTTAATGCTGTATGATAGTGCAACATGCTTTCACTTAAAATTTGGAGGTTCTCCTGTTTAATTAAAAAGGGAGAGGTGACTGGCATTTGCATGGGATGTCCCAAAACGACCTCATGTTGAGATAGACCTGTTATGTGGTTTGGAGTGCAGTACATCATCATGTGGGCCAGTGGAATCGCCTCTAGCCTGTTTAATTTGGTTTTGTTGCACAATTTAGTTAGCCAACATTTCAGGATCCTGTGCTGTCTTTCAGCCAGCCATAAGATTGAGCGTGGTAAGGGCAGGTGGAATGATTCTTGCACTGCAAAACTTTGGTTAACTCTTTTATAACTGTACCCATAAAGTGAGGACCATTATCACTTGACCATTTCTCAGGGCTCCCAAAACGAGGAATAAGTTCTCATAATAAAAGTCAGCAATAGTTGCAGCATCTCTGAGTTGGATGAGCTGTTACCCACGGAGATGCAAACAAATTACTAACTGCACAATCACAACCTGCACATTTCAGTAACAGGATAAAGTCCATTTGGAAATGTACAAGTAACCTCCTGGGGGAGGGCCCAGCAGTGGCAAATACTGGCAAGTCATACAGTTGCAGCTACTTTTGCTGAGAATCTCTCAGTTTTGAGTGTACCCACAATCCTTTGTTGCTTTGCATATCCTGAGCTTTTGTCCATAAAGTCTTTTTCAGCCACTGATGCATCATGCTGTAATTATATGAGCTAATAGCTCATCAATAGAATTTGGGAAGTCTTGGTAGCCTGATCACACTCAAATGTTAATTGGTCATCTGCCGTTGCTACCTTAGCAAAGGAGTCAGCTCATTTGTTCCCTCGAGTTATTTCATCCCTCCCGTTAGTATGAGCCGTGTAGTTTATAACAACATTTGTAGTAAGTAATGGAAAAGCAGGAAAGAGATTCATCGTGCTTTATCGGAGTTCCAAAAAAGTGAGAAAATCATAGTTTTAATAATTGTCCATTGTCATGTGCTACTCCTAAGGAATAATGAGATTCAGCGTGAATGTTTACAACAGCACCTGCTGTATGGATTGCAGTCTTTTGTTCAGGTAAAAATGTTTAGCTACTTGAACGGAATAAGAGAAAAGATAGTAGCGCTGCCTCAGCTGTGATATGATGTTCAGGCTAAAATTTTCCACTAAATTTTTTCCCAGTATCTGATCAAAAGGAAAAGTTTAAGTAAAACAACATATGGGCTTACATCAGGCGGCATTGAACAATGAGCAGAATTAGAATTGAACAAGTTCTTAAGTACAGTTTGGGAATGGATTGCTTAGAATATGGGGCTGGTGGTGGTGGGAAAGGGAATTTTGTTGAAGAGCCCAGGCTTTGGGTATCACCTTCCTGACATGAGCACAAATTGCCTGGGTTCACTGTCAGGCTAAGTGTCAGTTATGGGAACAAGGATTAGAGAATGTAACAGATTTGTGCTTCATGGAGTCACTGCTACTTCTTTGGGTTAGTGTTTTAGTTACCCTGAAACACTGGCAGAGGCCAGTTTGCAAGCCGAACTCTCCTCACTGGCAGCACGTTAGGTCCGCAGGAAGTAGGTTGTACTTGCTCCACAGCAGCCATCTTGGTGTCAGATGCTAATAAATCAGTGTTTGTTAGTTTCCTGGGCAAGTGGACTAATTTACATTGATTAACAAGGGTGACTCCAACCTCTGAAAAGCCTTGTGTGAGCTTAGTGCTATAGCTACAGAAGCTCACTAAAGCATAATTGAAAACTCTCCACCATCTTCCATAGGTTGCTCCATCCATGTATTTATCCAAAACTTCCGTGACAGAATTTATGTGTAACGTTACTCTTCAGGGAGTTGGTAAATGTACCCACCAGTCTGCTGAAAGTGATGAACAGTGCAGCTAATGCTGCCTGCACACCATCATCATTAGATTGAAAAAACACAAATTGTGTGTGCTAGCTCGATTAGAAGGATTAATTGAGTTTTTTGTTCCATGTTTCCATTTGCAGTGCTGTTCAATTCAGCCCCCTTAATTTTTGAATGCAATAAGCCTTCAAATTCTAAACCCCAAAGCGAATCGGTTATACGAGGAATAAAAATTGCCTACTAAAACGTTTTAGTTCCAACATCATCAGATTAAAGAAAGCTCAAGTCAGCTTCTTTTGATATCTTTGCTGAACCTAGCATGATCTTAATAGACAACAAATGTGAGTGGTTTGTCCTGACAAGAATCATGGAGAGGAAATGAAGTCTCCAGTATGTTTCTACCAGAACCAGCTGCTGATTTTGTATGTGTGAAAACCGGCTACCGGACTTCACTTGAATCAGCCTAGGACCTGGGCTATAGATAAGGCGTCAGGTGAATGGACAAGGTAATAGAGCAATGAGGAGAAATGAATGATCATAACCAGAGTATGCTGTAAATGTGCTTCCAGTTAGAGATACGTCATGGAAAAGGGGTGAAAGACAAAACTTCAGGCTCTTTATTGATTCCCCCACCTGAACCCCTACTGACTGCCTGTGTTTGATCCGTCTCTGTCACGTCTCACTACTATAATCAGGCAGGATGTGAAGGAGTCTTGGGTCTCACGTCGCAGGTTCAGGTAGAGTTGCTGTCTGCTGCCACTGGGCTCTTTGGCAGCTTCAGTTACCTGGGTGATGAACTTACTCCGCAGCCCGTGGACTCACTTTCAAGGCCTTGGCAGCTCATGCTGTCAATATTACTTACTTAGTTTTTCTATTCTTTTCATGAGTTGTCCTCTTTTGAACACTGGATGCTTGTCATTTTGCAATGTGTCTGCTTTCTCTGGGTTCTATTCTATTTCTTTGTTTTCCTGTGGGTGCCTGCAAGAAAATGAATCTGTATATGGTAGACATTGAACAGAGAAAACAGTCGACACTTCGGGCCTAGACCCTCCTTTGTGTTCATGGATATGGTATATATACTTCGATAATAAATTGTCTTTCAACTTTCACAAACATGAGAAAATCTACAGATACTGGAAATCTAAAGCAACCCACACACTCAAACTGCTGGAGGAATTCGCCAGCCCAGGCAGCATCTATAGAAAAGAGTAAATAGTCGACATTTCGGGCTGAGACCCTTCACCAGTCCTGGTGAATTTGTTGAATGAGGAGAGATTAGGAAGATTGGATTTATACTTTCTTGACTCTAGAAGAACGTGTGGTGACCTCATTTAAGTTAAGAAACCTAGAAACCCTACAGCACCATACAGGCCCTTCGGCCCACAAAGTTGTGCTGAACATGTCCCTACCTTAGAAATTACTAGGCTTACCTATAGCCTTATATTTTTCTAAGCTCCATGTACCTATCTATAAGTCTCTTAAAAGACCCTATGGTATCTGCCTCCACTACCGTCGCTGGCAGCCCATTCCACGCACTCACCACTCTCTGAGTAAAAAACTTACCCCTGACATCTCCTCTGTACCTACTCCCTAGCACCTTAAACCTGTGTCCTCTTGTGGCAACAATTTCAGCCCTGGGAAAAAGCCTCTGACTATCCACATGATCAATGCCTCTCATTATCTTATACACCTCTATCAGGTCAACTCTCATCCTCCGTCACTCCAAGGAGAAAGGGCTGAGTTCACTCAACCTATTCTCATAATGCATGCTCCCCAATCCAGGTAACATCCTTGTAAATCTCCCCTGCACCCTTTCTATGGTTTCCATATCCTTCCCTGTAGTGAGGCAACCAGAACTGAGCACAGTACTCCAAGTGGGGTCTGCTGCAACATTACCTCTTGGCTCCTAAATTCAATTCCATGGTTGATGAAGGCCAATACGCTGTATGCCTTCTTAACCACAGATTCAACCTGCACAGTTGCTTTGAGCGTCCTATGGACTCGGACCCCAAGATCCTTCTGATCCTCCACGCTGCCAAGAATCTTACCATTAATACTATATTCTGCCATCATATTTCACCTACCAAAATGAACCACGTCACACTTATCTGGGTTGAACTCCATCTGCCACTTCTCAGCCCAGTTTTGCATCCTATCAATGTCCCACTGTAACCTCTGACAGCCCTCCACACTATCCACAACACCTCCAACCTTTGTGTCATCAGCCAACTTACTAACCCATCCTTCCACTTCCTCATCCAGGTCATTTATAAAAATCACGAAGAGTAAGGGTCCCAGAACAGATCCTTGAGGCACACCACTGGTGACCGACCTCCATGCAAAATATGACCCGTCTACAACCACTCTTTGCCTTCTGTAGGCAAGCCAGTTCTGGATTCACATAGCAATGTCCCCTTGGATCCCATGCCTCTTTACTTTCTCAATAAGCCTTGCATGGGTTACCTTATCAAATGCCTTGCTGAAATCCATATACACTACATCTACTGCTCTTCCTTCATCAATGTGTTTAATCACATCCTCAGGCTCGTAAAGCATGACCCGCCCTTAACAAAGTCATGCTGACTACTCCTAATCATATTATACCTCTTCAAATGTTCATAAATCCTGCCTCTCAGGATCTTCTCCATCAATTTACCAACCACTGAGGTAAGTCTCACTGGTCTATAATTTCCTGGGCTATCTCTACTCCTTTTCTTGATTAAAGGAACAACATTCGCAACCTCCAATTCTCCAGAACCTCTCCTGTTCCCATTGATGATACAAAAGATCATTGCCAGAGGCTCAGCAATCTCCTCCTTTGCCTCTCACAGTAGCTTGGGGTACATTTCATCCGGTCCCAGCGACTTATCCAAATTGATGCTTTCTAAAAGCTCCAGCGCATCCTCTTTCTTAATATCAACATTCTCAAGCTTTTCAGTCCACTGTAAGTCATCACTACAATCACCAAGATCCTTTCCATAGTGAATACTGAAGTAAAGTATTCATTAAGTACCTCTGCTATTTCCTCCAGTTCCATACACACATTCCCACTGTCACTCTTGATAGGTCCTCTTTTTTCACGCCTTATCCTCTTGCTATTCACATACTTATAGAATGCCTTGGGGTTTTCCTTAATCCTGCCACCATGGCCCCTACTGACTCTTCTAATTTCCTTCTTAAGCTCCTTCCTATTAGCCTTATAATCTTCTAGATCTCTAACATTATCTAGCTCTCTGAATCTTTTGCAAGCTTTTCTTTTCTTCCTGACTAGGTTTATTACAGCCTTTGTACACCGCAGTTCCTGAACCCTACCATAACCCCTGTCTCATTGGAACGTACCTATACAGAACTCCACACAAATATCCCCTGAATATTTGCCACATTTCTTCCATACTTTTCCCTGAGAACATCTGTTTCCAATTTAAGCCTCCAATTTCCTGCCTGATAGCCTCATAATTCCCCTTACTCCAATTAAAGTGTACTTAAACTTGATAGATTAGATTGGGAATTGATATTTCCACTGGGTCAGTTGTCTGAAGAACAAGGGTCATAGTCTCAAAATAAGAGACTGGTAATCCAGTGCAGAGATAAAAAGAAATCTCCATTCCAAGGGGAGTGAACTTTTGGAATTTGTTAGGCAACAGGGTGGTGCAAGCTTGGACACTCAGCAGATTCAAGGGACTGGCAATCCAGTGCATTTAAACACGGAAACATAGAAAGTTATGTTCTGCCGACCAAGTAACCTACTCTAGAAGCTGCCCAGAATTACTCTACTGCTTAGCCCTCTATTCGTCTAAGCTCCAGGTATCTACCTTAAGAGTCTTAAGAGTTTAAGAGTCTCTTAAAAGACCCTAATGTATCCACCTCCACCACCGTCATCGGCAGTGCATTCAACGCACTCACCACTCTCTGTAGAATAACTTACCCCTATCATCCCCTCTGTACCTACTTCCAAGCACCTTCAAACTATGCCCCCTCATGTTAGCCATTTCAGCCCTGGGAATTCCCAAGATGGTGGTGCGACGTAGCTTGCAGTGGCCACTCCGGAGCTGATTATCTGTTATTTGTGAAGCGGGGTGCCGTGCGCAATCATAATCGGTTGAAAACGGACATGGGAGCATGGAGGAACATCAGGAAATCTCCAGGAAGACCTTCATTGCTGCTGCTGCTGTGAGGTTCAGGACTCTGCTGGGAAGAACAGGCCTCCAGTCCTCGGGGTCGCATTGCCAATGGCCATTGGTGGGGCCATCTTAATACGCTCAGCAGAGGATGGTGCTCGGAGAAGCTGTGCTGGAGGGAATGGTCGTTGGCTCGGAGGTTCGATGGACTCGGAGTCCGCTGCAGTCAGGTCGCTTTTGGTGTGTGCTGCGTCTGCGAAGCTGGGTTTGACCGAGCTTTCATTGTGTGCTGCGTCTGCGAGGCTGAGTCGGGCGGCGGCATGGAAGTCCATAGTGGGGGTATTTATTCCCTTCTGCCGCCGGTGTGGAACTGCAAGTCTGTCGGGACCCTGGGGACTTATGGAAACTGTGGTGATTTCTTTTGAACTTTCAGTCCTTTAACATCTTTGGACTATTTTTACTGTGCCCATGGTCTGTTCTTTTTATCAATTATGCTATTGTTTGCACTGTTGTAACTATATGTTGTAATTATGTGGTTTTGTGCAGGTCTTGTAGCTTTAGTTTTTTGTCTTGTCTGGTGGATTTGGAGCTCCTTTCCGGGGAACGCGCTAAGACGGTAGCGCGATATTAATACGCAGCAGCCTCTCCGGACTCTGGATTGGGGATTGCCAAACATTATGTGGATTTTCTAGTGTAGTCTGTTTTGTCATATGCTTTTGTGATATCATTCTGGAGGAACGCTGTCTCATTTTTTAACTGCATTGCATTTGTGGTTTCTAAATGACAATAAACTGAATCTGAATCTGAAACAAATCTCTGGCTATCCACACAATCAATGTCTCTCATCATCTCATACACTCTATCAAGTCACCTCTCATCCTCGGTCACTCCAAGGAGAAACAGCCAAGTTCACTCAATCTATTCTCATAAGGCATGCTCCTCAGTCCAGGCAACATCCTTGTAAAATTCCTCTGCATCCTTTCTATAGTATCCACATCCTTCCTGTAGTGAGGTGACCAGAACTGAACACAGCACTCCAAGTGAGGTCTGACTAAAGTCTTATATAGCTGTAACATTACCTCACGGCTCTTGAACTCAATCCCATGGTTGATGAAAGCCAGCACACCATACACCTTCTGAACAACACTGTCAACCTGCGCAACAGCTTTAAGTGTCCTATCAACATGGACCCCAAAATCTCGCTGATCCTCAACACTGTCAAGAGTCTTACCATTAATATGATAGTCTGTCTTCAATTATGACCTACCGAAATGAACAACTTTACTCTTATCTGGGTTGAGCTCCATCTGCCACTTCTCAGCTCAGTTCTGCATCCTATCAATGTCACATTGTAATCTCTGACAGCCCTCCACAACACCCCCAACTGTTGTGTAATCAGCAAACTTACTAACCCACCCTTCTGTTTCCTCATCCAAGTCAACGGGAAACATAAAAACTGACTGCAAGGTTCGAAAGCAAATCTCCATTTAAAGGGGAGTGAACTATTGGAATTCTTTTGATAGGAGGGTGGTGTAAACTTGGACACGGCATATTCTAGAGATCAAAAGATTTTAAAAGAATCAAGGGATGCTGTGTTAGTGCATATAAGTGGTGCTGAGGTAAAAGATCAACCATGGTCTGACTGTTTGGCAGAACAAGCACAAGAGACAGCAGAAACTGCTTCTGCTTTTATTTGCTTCTATCCATGTATAAAAGTTGAAAATAGGTGGAGTGAGGCTTGAAGGAAGACACATAGATTGAAAGGATCATGAAAGGGATTTATACCAGAGGATGTTAGTTCAAAGACTACATGATATTAAAGTCATGAAAAATAAAATGTTCTGCTACTGCATTAGAAGAATGGTGCTCTCTTAAACCAATTAAAGAACTTAAACTGAGGTTTTTATGGTGCAGATCGATCTCACTCTTCTCAGTTTCCTGGTATCATGTGAGCCATTGTGCATTAATACTTGATCAGCTGACAAGTAATTGAATCCCAACTGCTATATTGATTGGCAAGGTTGGCTTTAATGTGAAGTGAAAGCCTACTTTTTTACAATCAGTGTGGTTGGACAGTTCAGCAATACTGATAATGTCATTAAAATTCATCCTTTGTTAATTAGATATCATAAAAGCTTAAACGCTGTGTGTGATAACATAACAACCCGAATAACGGTAAAATAGAAACAATTTAGTTCAAATGATTTTGAAGGATAATCTTATAATGCAAACATATAGTTCACTCTTTGTTAGTATTTATCTGATATTTTACTGTAGATGGGTTACCATTACCACCAGAGGCCATCAGAGGAAGAGAAGAGGTAGGGCATATAAGAGCTTTAATAATGAATCAGGATCTATTTGTAAGCACTTCCAATATTGCTGTAAAGCAGCATCATCAATCCTGTCATGCAATACTGTATATCCTTGACCATCTATGTGTCCATTTGTGACTATAGTGCCTTCTCTTGTCTCTAATGTGCTACTTACCAGATAACTTACAATCGCCAACACGTAAGAATGAATAAGCAACCATTAAAGAAAATGGCTTTTGAAAAATATGTTTCCTTTTTATTATTCCATAGTGTTTAAATGGTTCAAGTAATAACTTAAGACTCTCTCCTTGAAGTACTGGGAATAATTTCAAATGCTTTCTAAATAAAATAAGATGTTAGAAAGGCCGTGCCTGACTGAAAGTGGAGTGGGTGAATCCCTATGCAATGTCAATGATTCAGACCATTTCTGTGACGAAGAGTTGCTCTGTGAGTACATAGAAAGAATCTGAGCTGCTAACTTAGCCGAGGTGCAGTTTTCCTTCAGATTTGAAGAGGTGGAACTCGGAGCGCTGCCTCAGGGTTGGAGGCCTTGATTCAAGCCTGGATGGCAGAGGAGGGGAAAAGATATAATGGGGAAGATGGAAGGGAAGCTGAGCTGACGGGCTGGTGCCCATGGTATCTCACCAGAGCTGGAAACCAATCCGTCTTCCTCTATCCTCCTCCACAAGAAGTAATTTAGAAAATAAACTCTTTCTCAACCATTCGCTCACAGACATCTCACAATTGTGATGAAGGAACTCAAGTCCTGATGAAGGGTCTTGGCCTGAAATGTTGATTGTTTATTCTCCTGATCTGCTGAGTTCTTCTAGTATTTTGTGTGTATTGTTCTGAGTTTTCAACAGCTGCAGAATCTCTTGTGATTATGAGACCCAGTGAAGCTGCAAGGGAGATGGAGCTTGCATGACTGCATTCTAGTCAACTTCCATGAACTCTGAACTACTACTGTTAGGTGAAGGCCTGTGCTGCTTTGACATATTAAGGTCTTGTTAAGCTCTGTTCTTACATTTTCCTTGCATATTTCTTTCTTAAGACTCTGTGTAATTATGAGCATGCCTATCTTGAGTGTAGCAAAAAAGAAAGCAGCCTTTGTTTGCCCAGTAGCGGCTCTGTATGATCAAGCAGATAAGTAAGAGCTAAAGCAGTTGGACACAAGGATGGAGTTATGCAAATGGATATCAGAAGGGTTTAATCTCTTTGTCTAGTAATATGATATTGTTATCATATTCTTGGAGCTGAAATGCTCCAGTGCACAATTGGACCAGGTAAATTGCTGCCAGCATTGTTAGACAGACCAGCATGTGACATTTAGTTAATCACAGTGTCAAACTTGTTACTGTATGGGTGCATGTGAAAAGATGTAACATACCAATAGTGGTCTACCGTGTTTAATCTGTGGATAAGGTGTCTCTATAGATGTTAGTAACTTACATGTGAACTTGACCCAAGACATTTGACCAATTTCATCTTGCTATCTGAAATGAAGCATCATGATTGCTGGGGCCTATGCTGAGTAGCTTTCTTGGGGTTGTAGTCAGCAGTTGTATGATGAATCAGTTAAAGCATCTTGATTAAAAGAATGGTAGATTTCTGAGCAACACACACAAAACACTGGAGGAACTCAGCAGGCCAGGCAACATCTAGAGAAAGAGTACAGTCGAGGTTTCAGGCTGAATCCTTTCAGCAGGACTGGAGAAAAAAAGCTGAGGAGTAGATTTAAAAGGTGGGGGCAGGGGAGAGGGAAGCACAACGTTATAGGTGAAACCTGAAGGGGGAGGGATGAAGTAAAGAGTTGGGAAGTAAATTGGTAAAAGAGAGAGAAGGCCATGAAAAGGGGGAGGAGCACTAGAGGGAGGCAATTGGCTGGCAAGGAGATAAAGTGAGAGAGGGAAAAGGGGATGGGTTCAATTGTTTGCCATTTCATTGATTTATGGATCAATGATGCAGTGGAGTAGGGGAGCTGATAACATAACTGAACAGGGTATCAAGTGGCTGCATCAAGTGGCAAGCAAACAGTGAATACCATGCAGATATACATTATTAGGGGTTTGTGACACTTGAGCTTTTTTTGGACCTAGTGGATCATCAGTAAAGATACCACCAAAGGATTAGATGTAATTTTCATTATCTCAGACCATGTCTACCTGTGGAGGAAAATATGCAGACAGCGAAGATTTCCCCCCCTACTTTGTTATCACTGAGCCATCTGTTTTACTAAAACTCCCTCAGGGGACAGGTTTCATCATCTTGATCT
Organism: Hypanus sabinus; assembly: GCF_030144855.1. Lineage (NCBI taxonomy): Eukaryota > Metazoa > Chordata > Chondrichthyes > Myliobatiformes > Dasyatidae > Hypanus > Hypanus sabinus. The sequence goes on from NC_082725.1 coordinate 46,973,253, forward strand.
AGTCTGCATAGGTGCATGTGCTCTTTATCTACAGATGACTCCAAACTTTCTATGATAATTAATTGACTTTGCAGGTCGATCAGTTAAAGACAGTAGTTTAAAAAGAAACTCCCTTGATCTTCAGAAAGGACTTTCCAGTGAAATGCCATCAACTTGAAATCAGATTCAGATTCAATTTACTGTCATTTAGAAACTACAAATGCAATGCAGTTAAAAAATAAGACAACGTTCCCCCAGAATGATATCACAAAAGCATATGACAAAACAGACTACACCAGAAAATCCACGTAACGTTTGGCAATCCCCAATCCAAAGTCTGGAGAGGCTGCTGCGAATTAATATCGTGCTACCGTCTAGCGCGTTCCCCGGAAAGGAGCTCCAAATCCACCAGACAAAAACAAGACCAAAAACTAAGGCTACAAGACCTGCACAAAACCACATAATTACAACATATAGTTACAACAGTGCAAACAATAGCACAATTGATCAAAAAAAAAACAGACTATGGGCGCAGTAAAAATAGTCCAAGATGTTAAAGGACTGTAAGTTCAAAAGAAATCACCACAGTTTCCACAAGTCCCCAGGGTCCCGACAGACTCGCCATCCCACGTCGGCGGCAGAAGGGAATACCTCCGCTATGGACTTCCATGGCACCGCCCGACTCAGCCTTGCAGACGCAGCACACAACGGAAGCTCTGTCAAAACCCTGCCTCGCAGACGCAGCACACACCGAAAGCAACCGAGTCCGTCGAAAGGGCTCCGAGTCCGTCGAACCTCTGAGCTGACGACCATCCCCTCCGGGACAGCTTCTCCGAGCACCATCCTCTGCCGAGCATATTAAGACGGCCCTGCCAACGGCCATCGGCAACGCAACACCGAGGACTGGGGGCCTGTTCTTCCCAGCAGGGTCTCAGACCTCACAGCAGCAGCAGCAACGAAGAAGGTCTTCCTGGAATTTCCATCTTCAATCGATTATGATTGCGCACGGCACCCCACTTCACAAATAACTGATAATCAGTTCTGGAGTGGCCGCTGCCATCTTGGATCCTTCTTTGAGTGTTGAAGTTAGTTAGGAGATCCTAAGTGAGATCCCTCTCTCCACAGACGCTCCTGACAGTTTGGATTTTCATTTCAGATTTGCAGCATACACTTTTGGCACCTTCAAAAGAGCGCATTGAGATTTTATTTATGCCCTTTCATGAGAGAGATAGAGATTTACGCTTTATTCAAAAGATATTTTTACTTGTAGCTTTCTGACAATAATAGACTTGAGTGAAGGTCTAACAAGAATTTAAACCTCAACCTTACAAACATTTAATGCTGCTATCTGACAATGTAGGAACATTCTGGAATTAATGTTCAATTCAGTAAGTTATAATTGTGGAAAATGCAAAGCTTTAATGGTTGAAACCAGTAGCTGGAAGTGGGCTGGTGACAAATCGATAACATGCTGCATTTCCTTCTCCAGTGATTTCAACTATAAATTATGTTGCGGCAAAATTACTTTTTATTTGCAATAGACATATTGCTTGCAACTACTGAAGGCAAATTACATCTAACATAAATAGTGCTTATTTTGTCCGACTTTGAGATAATGTTTTGACTCTAGTAAGTGTGCAGATAATGTGGGCAGAGCTGGCATGGTGCAGGGCAGAGCAAATGGCGTAAACTGCATTTAATTTGCTCAATGGGAACCCCATTATGAGATTGCTGACAAGCTAACTTACACTGAGGAGGCATTCAACAGATGGTTCAGCATTGTGTGGTTCTCAAACCAGAAATGTTGCACAAGCAACACCAATACTCTAAAAGGATAAGCTTTGTAAGTGATGCAGGTTTTACTAGGACCTTGGGTACAGTTCTGTGGTGTTTGACACAATAAACCTGACTTCTGTGTTTGACGTTCTTTTGAGAATCTAGCAACTATGTATAAGATGATGAGAGGCATTGATCACGGTGATAGTCAGAGGCTTTTTCCCAGGGTTGAAATAGTTGCCACAAGAGGACCCTGGTTTAAGGTGCTTAGAAGTAGGTACAGAGGAGATGTCAGGGGTAAGTTTTTTATTCAAAGAGTGGTGAGAGCGTGGAATGGGCTGCCGGCAACGATGGTGGAGGCAAATACAATAGGGTCTTTTAAGAGACTTTTGGATAGGTACATGGAGCTTAGAAAAATAGAGGGCTATGGGTAAGCCTAGTAATTTCTAAGGTAGGGACATGGTAGGCACAACTTTGTGGGCTGAAGGGCCTGTATTGTGCTGTAGGTTTTCTGTGTTTCTATGTTTCTAATTAATCACTTTATGTATAGTGCTACAGTAAAGTCTAATGCAACACAGACTTGGGGGGGGGGGTGGCATTAACAATGACATTGAAATTCCTGGGTTATGTTGACTATCTGGGAACGTATTGCATTAGGAATCCAATAATCAACTAAGGAGATAGAGAAAATAAACCTTATTCAAACTGTAAGCTTGTAGTCTCTGAATTTTGAAAATTTAATACTCTTCATTTTAGCATGAGAACAAATGAAGACCATGCTAAACAGCAAAATCAATTGTTGAATATTATTGCTAAATTAATGGCAAGTTACAGTGCCTCCCCATTTCTGGCCTGATTGATCCCTAGAGAGTTACTGTGTAGGCAGGAAAATGGTGTTGTAAACCCCTAGAACATCTGGGAATGTGCAGTCCAGATGAGGAGACACTGCAGGTGGTGCCGCGTGGTGTCTGTGCTTGGTTGGAGGTGGCCTCTCCCATCAGTGCTGTCCTCTAGTGTTCGATTGATGGAATGACAGGAGGGATTGCTGGGGACTGTACCATCAACTTGCAGGACACATCGCTCAGGATCTTGAGATACATATGTGTTTTTTGAATGACTATGCTTTATTTTTGCACGCTATTTTGAATGTTATGTACGTTTTGCACCCTGACCACAGAGGAACACTATTTTGTTTGTCTCTATCCATGTATGGTTGAATGATAATTAAATGATCTAAGTTGATTTGATTTTCCCACTGTTCTGAGCTATCTACACAAATCAGACACCAGTAGCGATTACAGGTTGCTTCAATAAAGTGCTTTTAAAGAGATAGAATACCATAAGGTACATTATTAGTGCTATAAAGATCTGCCTTTGAGGCAAATACAAAGCTATCAGGGCAGCTGATGGGGGGTGCTGTGGTCAAATTAAAGGAAGCCCATATGGAGTTCCGTCAGAGGAAGAAATTACCTAAGGAGCAAATGAAAACACGGTGGACACGTTACAGGCCTTCCAACTTCTTCCATCGGAACTGATCCTTTCTGCTGGATATGATGCATCCATGATATTGACGTCTCCATTAGTACTGCCTACGTTGATGGGCATGTGTCACCCACTCTTTTCTTAGCAACACACAACACAGACCAAGAAGTGCAATCATCTCTTTTGACCTGGTCTAAATTACATCGAATGTCATGAACTCTTGCTCCATTGAGATCCAACATTAGGCTGAGGGAAATGAGAATGTAAGGCCTGTGCCATTTGTGTGACCTTAGGAACATAGCCTCCCTTTGCCCTATCCATCTCACTTCCTCTGCAATTTAGAACTAATTTGTTTTTCTCCCTTGAAGACAAATACAAGCCACTGCAGGTTCTGGAATCTGGAGCAATAAACAAGATGCTGGAGGAGTTCAGTAGGTCAGGCAGCATCTGTGTAGGGAGATAAACAGTTGGAGTTTTGTGTTGGGACTCTTCACCTGGACTATCTTAGAGGGCAGATGAATGGTCTTGGCCTAAAAGATCAACTGCCCATTACCCTACACATTGCTGCTTGACCCATTACATTCCTTCAGCACCTTGATTGCTTTGTTCTCTCTCAAAGAACAAATTTTGATATAATTAAAATATATCAAATATTAACTTCATTTCTTATTCCATGGATGTGGCCTGACCTTACCAACATTGATTTGACAATAACATTGACTTCCTTTAACTTGTGGTAACCACTCTCCTCTGTTTCCCAAGCTCCCCTTTGTTTTCCCTTATTCCCAAGGTCTCTTTACCCCTTCTCTTTCCCCTTTCCTTGAAGAAGAGGAACAAGGAAAGATGGCACCAGCAGTTTTTGTAGACACTGGAGACTCCTCCCAGTTCATCCATGGAACAGCTTATTCCACTTGTCATATCTCTTTCTTTTCTTTTCAAGATGGCTGGGGTTCTGTCAAAGTCCATGATCAACAGTTCAAATGACGATTCTTTGCAAGTGGAGGATCTTTGGACTGGCTGGTGGCCTGGCGCTTCGCTATCTCCAGGAATGGCCTGGAAGTCATGCACCTTCATGGAGCAGAGCCTTAGATGACCTGGTTCGATTTCATTGATTGAAGGTGTCGTGGGAGAATGAAAAATCGAGACAGCACGCAGTGTATGCTGCTGCCAGAAGAAACCCTCTATACTTAAGCAATCTCTCTCTCGCTCTTTTGATGGTGAGTGAGAACCTATCGGTTCTTGAGACGGAGAGCTTGGAGAAGTGGCACTGAAGATTATGACACCAGAATCTCCACAGTTATTGTTGCAGGAGTCATCTTTCTCTCCCTGACTGGAGAGAGAGACAGCCTGTCTGAGGTATTGGTGCTGGGCTCTGGAGAATAGTTCTTGATGGACTCTAGATCATGATCTCTTTGGAAAGCTTTTGCTATTGCTTGCATGGTAGTGGTGGTGGGGGGGTTGTGGTCAGTGCTTCTGCTGGTGCCAATGGGGGGAGGGTTGATGCTTCTGCAGCTGCTTGTGTGTGGGAGGGGCTTTGTTGGTTTTGATGTTCCTATCATTCATTTTCTGGGGCTTCTTGTTTTGTGGATGTCTGTGAGGAGTAAGAATTTCAGGTTGTATCCTCTGTCCATTCTCTGATATTAAATTGAACCATTTGAAATACAGCAACCCCTCTGACTCCTGGCAATCTCTGGTGCAATACTGCTTAAAATGGAGATGAAGTATTTGGATGGTTCATGCACTGGGATCACAAAGAGTCTCAGTATAATTGGAGGAAGGAGCTGCCACCATTCAAACCTTACCTGCTCTGTCAGCTGCCTTCTGCTCCATCTGAGGAGCAATTCACAAACTTGTCTCACCAACAAACTTAGACTGCCAAAAACCAGAGAGGAAATACATCATCTTTGATACTAAAGGAATGCTTAGGAATCATGAGAATGGAGAATGAAAAGGTAAAGTGCAGAGAATTAGAAGAAATGATCCAGAGCCCAGCTCCGTGGCAGCTTAAGTAGCAGCAATTAACAGTGCAGCAAATGTCATCAGCGATGCAAAGAAAAGGTCCCTAAACCCATGCACATGTTCAAACAGAGGTGGCCTTACATTCTAAAAATAGTTTTCATTCTGCTTCCTTAAGCTTTGGCCAGACTCTTGCTGAAGGTTAATCAGTTCCCACAGCATTAGTTCTCTTTTTCAATGACATATTGGAGCTCTTTGGAAGGGAAGAGTTCTCAGGGTAGCATCTGAACTCCACTAAATATTGTCTTTTAACGTTGGTGGATGTGTAGAAAAAAACATCCACAAATTTGCCCATGCATATGTTTCACCTTTCTGGGAAATAGCATACAGCAAGTTAGACACATCCCTACATAACCTAAAGACCTGCCAGTCACTGACAGTATCAGTGGAGAGAAGTACAATCAGGATGACGTCCAGTTTTTCTAAGGCAACTTATGTCACCATTTGTTACTATATCATAAAACTGCCTGAATTAACCACGTTAGAACTTACTTGGAGCACAGTACACACTCCGACCTTCGTGTGGCAGAGCAGATCATGAGTTGCTGAAGCAGGCTTTTTAACAATCTTATCAGGGCTGAAAGGTTATAACCATCTCAGAGGAGAGAACACATTCCCTCCAGACTCTTCCCTCCAGAAATAAAGCTGGGAGGTGACCTATGAGAAAGTCATGAAAGGTTTTTGGTGGGGGTAGTTGTGAAAATTCTTTGTCAGTGAATTTAAATTTTGTGACATAAGCACAGGATGGTCACTTATAAATCAAATCAGGTGAGATTACTTTATCATGGAAGCGGTTAGCGAGTGAAAATCGCTACCATATGGGGTTGTTAAAGAAGATCTGGAGATTAGTTTAAGAGAAAGACAGGGAAAGGAATACAATGACTTACTGTTTGAGGGGGAAGAAGAGGTGGAAGGGAGATGACAAGTGTGGAAGTGCTTAGCTGGACCAAATAGCATATACTGTGCTGTAAATTCTAAGTTAAAAAATTCAAGATTATCTGTTCACTCAAATATGCTTTTGAAATGCTTGTAGATTTAATCAATCATGCTTACATAAGATATGATGAGACAAACTTGGCATTACAATACTCATCAGTCACAAGGTGAGAAGTATTCCTTTGGACCCAGTGGGAGGCCAGTGCAGAAACTGCCAGGGCCCTAGCGGAGATATTTAAATCATCCTTAGTGACAGGTGAGGTGCCAGAGGATTGGAGGATAGCCATATAACCATATAACAATTACAGCACAGAAACAGGCCATCTCGGCCCTTCTAGTCCGTGCCGAACGCTTACTCTCACCTAGTCCCACCTTCCTGCATTCAGCCCATAACCCTCCATTCCTTTCTTGTCCATATACCTATCCAATTTTTTTTTAAATGACAAAATCGAACCTGCCTCTACCACTTCTCGTTCCACACAGCTACCACTCTCTGAGCAAAGAAGCTCCCCCTCATGTTACCCCTAAACTTTTGCCCCTTAACTCTCAACTCATGTCCTCTTGTTTGAATCTCCCCTACTCTGAATGGAAAAAGCCGTTCCACGTCAACTCTATCTATCCCCTTCATAATTTTAAATACCTCAATTGTCCCCCCTCAACCTTCTACGCTCCAAAGAATAAAGACCTAACTTGTTCAACCTTTCTCTGTAACTTAGGTGCTGAAACCCAGGTAGTACTCTAGTAAATCTCCTCTGTACTCTCTCTAATTTGTTGACATCTTTCCTATAATTTGGTGACCAAAACTGTACACAATACCCCAAATTTGCTCTCACCAATGCCTTGTACAATTTTAACATTACATCCCAACTCCTAAAGGCCAGCATACCAAAAGCTTTCTTCACCACCCTATCCACATGAAATTCCACCTTCAGGGAACTATGCACCATTATTTCTAGATCACTCTGTTCTACTGCGTTCCTCAAAGCCCTACCATTTACCATGTATGTCCTGTTTTGATTATTCCTACCAAAGTATAGAACCTCACACTTATCAGCATTAAGCACCATCTGCCATCTTTCAGCCCACTTTTCTAACTGGCCTATATCTATCTGCAAGCTTTGAAAACCTATTTCATTACCCACAACACCACCTATCTTAGTATTATCTGCATACTTACTAATCCAATTTACCACCCCATCATCCAGCTTATTAATGTATATGACAAACAATATTGGACCCTGCACAGATCCCTGTGGCACACTATTAGTCACCAGCCTCCAACCTGACAAACAGTTATCCACCACTACTCTCTGGCATCTCCGATCCAGCCATTTTACTACTTCAATATTAATACCTAACGATTGAACCTTCCTAACTAACCTTCCGTGTGGAACCTTGTCTAAGTCCTCACTGAAGTCCATATAGACAACATCCACTGCTTTACCCTCATCAACTTTCCTAGTAAGCTCTTGAAAAAAATTAATAAGATTTGTCAAACATGACCTTCCATGTACAAATGCATGTTGACTGCTCCTAATCAGACCCTGTCTATCCAGATAATTATATATACCATCTCTAAGAATACTTTCCATTAATTTACCCACCACTGACGACAAACTTACAGGCCGAAAATTGCTGGGTTTACTCTTAGAATGCTTTTTCAACAATGAAACCACATGAGCAATACACCAGTCCTCCAGCACCATTCCCGTTTCTAATGACATTTGAAATATTTCTGTCAGAGCCCCTGCTATTTTTCCACTAACTTCCCTCAAGGTCCTATCGAATATCTTGTCAGGACCTGGAGATTTATCCACTTTTATATTCTTTAAAAGCTCTAGTACTTCCTCTTCTTTAATCATCATAGTTTCCATAACTTCCCTACTTGTTTCCCTTACCTCACACAATTCAATATCCTTCTCCTTAGTGAATACCGATGAAAAGAAGTTGTTCAAAATCTCCCCCATCTCTTTTGGCTCCACACATAGCTGTCCACTCTGATTCTCTAAGGGACCAATTTTATCCCTCACTATCCTTTTGCTATTAATATAGCTGTAGAAACCCTTTGGATTTATTTTCATCTTACTTGCCAAAGCAACCTCATATCTTCTTTTAGCTTTTCTAATTTCTTTCTTAAGATTCTTTTTACATTCTTTATATTCCTCGAGCACCTCACTTACTCCATGCTGCCTATATATATTGTAGATCTCTCTCTTTTTCCAAACCAAGTTTCAAAAATCCCTTGAAAACCATGGCTCTCTCAAACTTTTAACCTTTCCTTTCAACCTAACAGGAACATGAAGATTCTGTACCCTCAAAATTTCACCTTTAAATGACCTCCATTTCTCTATTACATCCTTCCCATAAAACAAACTGTCCCAATCCACTCCTTCTAAATCCTTTCGCATCTGCTCAAAGTTAGCCTTTCTCTAATCAAAAATCTCAACCCTGGGTCCAGTCCTATCCTTCTCCATAATTATATTGAAACTAATGGTATTGTGATCACTGGACCCGAAGTGTTCCCCAACACATACCTCCGTCACCTGACCTATCTCATTCCCTAATAGGTGATCCAACACTGCCCCTTCTCTAGTCGGTACCTCTATGTATTGCTGCAAAAAGCTATCCTGCACATATTTTACAAACTCCAAACCATCCAGCCCTTTTACAGAATGGGCTTCCCAGTCGATGTGTGGAAAATTAAAATCTCCCACAATCACAACCTTGTGCTTACTACAAATATCTGCTATCTCCTTACAAATTTGCTCCTCCAATTCTCGCTCCCCATTAGGTGGTCTATAATACACCCCTATAAGTGTTACTACATCTTTCCCATTTCTCAATTCCACTCAAATAGCCTCTCTAGACAAGCCCTCTAATCTATCCTGCCAAAGCACCGCTGTAATATTTTCTCGGACAAGCAAGGTAACACCTCCTCCTCTTACCCCTCCGATTCTATCACACCGGAAGCAACAAAATCCAGGAATATTTAGTTGCCAATCACACCCCTCCTGCAATCATGTTTCACTAAAAGCTACAACATCATATTTCCAGGTATCAATCCATGTTCTAAACTCATCCACCTTTCTTACAATGCTCCTAGCATTAAAATAAATGCATTTAAGAAACTCTCCACCTCTTCCTCTCTGTTTATCCCTAACAGTGCAAACAACTTTATTATCTTTTTCTTCCTTCTCACCTACATCTTCGGTCTGAGCGCTCCCCTTTCTATCCCCTGCGTATCCTCCCTCACACACTGTCTACTAAATTTCTCTATTTGTGAACTAACCTCCTCTCCCCTAGTCTCTTCAAATTGATTCCCACCCCCAACCATTCTAGTTTAAAGTCTCCCCAGTAGCCTTAGCAAATCTCCTCGCCAGGATATTGGTCCCCCTAAGATTCAAGTGTAACCCGTCCTTTTTGTACAGGTCACACCTGCCCCAAAAGAGGTCCCAATGATCCAGAAACTTGAATCCCTGCCCCCTGCTCCAATCCCTCAGCCATACATTTATCCTCCACCTCACTCTATTCCTACTCTCACTGTCGCGTGGCACAGGTAGCAATCCCAAGATTACTACCTTTGTGGTCCTTCTTCTCAACTGCCTTCCTAACTCCCTATATTCTCCTTTCAGGACCTCTTCCCTTTTCCTACCTATGTCATTGGTACCTATATGTACCACAACCTCTGGCTCCTCAACCTCCCACTTCAGGATATCTTAGACGCGATCAGAAACATCTCGGACCCTGGCACCAGGGAGGCAAACTACATCCGGGTCTTTTGATTGCGTCCATAGAATCGCTTATCCGAACCCCTAACTATCGAGTCCCCTATCACTGCTGCCTTCCTCTTCCTTTCCCTTCCCTTTTGAGCTACAGGGCACGGCCGCTGTTGCTTCCCCCAGGTAGGCTGTCCCCCTAAACAGTACTCAAACAGGAGTACTTATTGTCAAAGGGTACAGCCACTGGGGTACTCTCTAGTACCTGACTCTTCCCCTACCCCTCCTAACCGTGGCCCACCTGTCTGCCTCCCGTGGCCCCGTGTGAACACCTGCCTGTTCCTCAGGACCCCCTGGGCTGTGAAGTGTCAGCCTTAGGGAGGGAGGTGTTGTCATGTGTCCTGTGGGCCTGTGCATCTGCATTTGTTAATTGTTGTCTTATCTAGAGTTGTTCAGCCCTTGTGCTTTTTGTTTAATCTTGTCAAGTTTATTTTGACTGGGTTTTTAGCGTACTGTGCTTATTTAAAGCGGACACCCAATTGACACAGATAGTGGGGTCCCTGTGTGTTTCAAGGATTCGTGTCACTCAGTCAAGCCATTGATGTTCAGTTGGAATTCCTATGAATAAACTCTTTTTTTCTCTCTCAACATGAAACTCTGATGTTCCTTTGCAGCTGGGTTCAGTCTGTCTTTGCAGCCTGTGACAAAGACCCTTTGGCAGGAACGGAAGAAGGAGGGTGCCAGAATTAAAAGGTTGGGGGAAGGGGAAAGAGGATTAGTTTTGATGGTTAAATCAACACATACAACATGCTGGAGGAACTCAGCAGGTCGGGCAGCATCTGTGGAAACGAGCATCCATTGGCTCATTTCCATGGATGCTGCCCGACCTGCTGAGTTCCTCCAGCGTGTTGTACGTGTTGATTTGACCACAGCATCTGCAGTGTACTTTGTGTTTAGTTAGAAGGTGATAGGTGCAGCCAGGTTCATAGGAAAAATAAAGGGATGGGGGAGATGGAATTTGATAGGAAAGGAGAGTAGTCTGTGAGAGAAGGGAACAGGTGGGAAGTGATAGGCAGGTAAGGAGAGGATGTAAGAGGCCTGAGTGGGGAAGAGAAGAAGAGGGAAGAGGAGGAACAAAAAATACTGGGAGAAATTGAAGTTCATAGCAGCAAGTTGGAGGCTACATAGTCAGAATATGAGGTGTTGCTCCTTCACACTGAGGCAAAATCATGGCAAAAGAGAAGGTCATGGACTGACATGTTTGAGAGAGAATTGGGATAAGAATTAAAATGGTTAGCAACTGGCCAATTCCACTTTTGGTGGATGGAGTGGAGGTGTTCGACAAATTGGTCCCCCAATTACGATCAAGGATCGCCAATGTAGAGGAGACTGCTTTAGGAGCACCCGGATACAATAAGCACAGCCCCAACAGCTTCTCAGGTGTAATGTTGTCTCACCAGGACTGCTTGGGACCCCATATGGAGTTAGGGGATGAAGTGAAAAGGCAGGCTTAGCATTCCTGGTCACTTTCAGGGATATGTGCCAAGAGGGACAAATAGACAAGAAAATCACAGGGGGAGTGATTCCTGTCTATAGCGGAGAGTGGAGGGGGAGGTAAAGATGTGTTTCATGGTAGGATCCCATTGAAGATGGTTGACGTTGTGGAGAATGATATGTTGGATGCGGTGACTCACAGGGTTGTCGGTGAGGACAAGAGGAACTCTAGCTCTGTTAATGTGGTGAGCACGAATGTCCAGGACATGGAGAAGAATATAAATGATATCTGTAACCTCCAGTCTTCATTGTTCATGAGCTCGCCCCTGTGTACTTCAGCAAACTTCCTTTGCCCTGCAGCCGCTGACCTTGTACTCTTCCTATAATGGCTTCCTGAACACCCCCAATTCCCTTGGCCAAGCCACAGTCTGCCTTACATCCCCTCTTTCATCCGAAGCTCTCTGCCCCTCCACATATCTCTCATCCTAAGAGACCGCCTGTCAGCAAACATTCATCTATATCTGGTTTCAGATTCTGATTGGTTGCACCCTTTAGAATTTTGTGCTTACATTAAAAGCCTTTCATAAATGAAAGCTGTTGTTCAAACAAGGCCTTATGAACAAAGTCAAAGAGAATGCCCTGATGGTTCGGCCTAGCAGAGGAACCTGAACGGAGATTGCTGTGAAAATAGCAGTTGATCATAATAGATTGCTGTGCCCCAATGTAATCGAATCCAGCTGATGGGACGTTGTAAAATTTGGATGAATTACCCTAATATTAAAGTCAGCAGCACTGCCTCCATTTATGGTCCCCTAATTGCCAAGCCAGATGGAGCCTGATAAAATTTACTATCTCCAGGAAAAGCTGGGAACAGGAGGACATGGAGCAATGCATTTACATTATATTTGCATTAATTATCATACCACTGCAGGCAAGTACATATCACGCTGTGCTTTTAATATTTCAATGAGTGGCAGCACGTGCTGCTGGTTTATTGACCTAAGAGCACTATTTTGTGGCAAAACTAAAAAGAGTGCAGCACAAATGAGGCTGAAGGAGACCTTTTCAATGCCAGCATAGTGCAGGTGGCAGTGAGAGTGCAGAGGAGAGTGGAAGAGTTAACTGAATACAGCAGGTTAAGCAAGGGCCCTTTCACATGAGACTCTGCTGGGTAAAGTAGCATTTAGTGCTGATTTTATCGAATTAAACATGTTTCATTAGCAAAGTGAGTCATGTTACAGTGAGCATATTGCTTCATTTAAATCTGTATTGCTCAGCAGAAATAATATGCAACATTAATGTAACTGCATGTGTTGAATTCCTTTTAGCGCTGAGAACAGCGGGCAGCTAGATTACACACTCTGCCCTCTTTGTTGCAATTCCTCGACTCCCTTAACAAGTGGTAGGCTGCCGTTGAGGGGAGCTTGTCTTAGAAATCATTATTTCACAAAATATATTAGTTTTTTTAAGGAAGTAATCTTGTTTTGGGTCACTTCAATATAAAAGCATTTGCTGCAGAAATGTGTTAGTTAAAGGATACAGCTTCTACTGGGACTTCGGACAAGGCAAAAATTTGTACACTATGTCCTTTCTCATTGAAAAATTGATTTCAATACCTCCAAGGTTGTTATTACCCAGAAGACCTGTAAAATTTTATTAAGGAGTACAATATTCTTTTACTTGTCCTAATCTGAAGTCCTAAAATTCCCTAAATGTTATATAGTTGTTTTTGAAAAGTTATTTGCTTTTCCTTTCCTTCCTAATTTTAATTCTGCTATTCATTCCTATTAAGTTAGAGATCCACAGGCAACCCTTTATTCTACTTTGTGTAACTGTCTGTTATTCATTTGTGAATCTGGACAGAAATTCTCAGCAGGCTCTTTGACCACAATGGAATCACATTGCAGCCTGATTTCCCAGCACATGAATACTGCTTCCAAGTCACCAGAGGATATTCAAGCAGGGAATTCTTTATATACTTTACTGCTCATGAATCCTTCCATGAAGAGAATTGAAGGGAAATTATTACTCTGCTTAGAAACTACCTGAGCAGTGGAAAAAGCAGGGATTAAGTGCAGGTACTCTGAATGGCAGGAAGTGGCTATTGGTGCCTCATGGGTATTTATGCTAGGACCTCAACAATCAGTTTTTTTCGAACATAGAATAGGTACAGCACAGGAACAGGCCCGTCAGCCCAAAAGGGAAAACATTCCAGGCACAATCTGTAAAAACTTACCTCACACATCTGCTTTGAATTTACTTCCTCTTAAGCGAAATGCATGCCCTCTTGCACTTTGACTTTTCAACCCTTGTATAAAGATACTGGTTGTCTGATCCATCTATGCCTTTTATAAACTTATAACCCACCATCAGCCTTCCCCTTAGCTTCAACTGCTCCAGAGAAAACAACCCATGTTTGTCTGACCTCCCTTTTAGCCCATGCCTTCTAGCCCTGGCATCCTGGTAAACATCTTCTGCACCCTCTCCAGAACCTCGACATCTTTCCCGTATTGGGAAGACCAGAACTGAATGGCGATACTCCAGATGAGGCTAAACTACAGTTTTATAAACCAGCAGACTTTCCACCTCTTGAATTCAGCTCTTTGACCACTTTCAGGGAGCTACGAACATGGATCCCAAGATCCCTCTGCACATCTACACTGCTAAGAGTTTTGACATTATTGATGTATTGTCTCTTTGTATTTGTCTCATGTACAAAACATCGGCTTTGGCATAGCTACCAGCATTCTTGCAAGCTCAGATACTTCATCACAGAAATCTAGACGAAGTAATAGAAAACGTTCCATGTCTTTTGGAAAAGGCAAGTCGAGATACTGGCGGATCCACTGGCATAAAGAATTCTTTAATCTTGTATTATAAAGTAGATAAAGTACTTCTCCCACCTTTGCTGCTGTGTTGTCGAGCAGCCTGCTGAGACTCACTCCCAGGAGAAAACAAAGTTTATTAGCTTTACGGTTTGGAGTTGGATAGAAGATGCAATATTATGAGAGAGTGTTAAAGTAAAATAGTAATCCTTATGGCAGGGTTGTGGAAGACCAGGTGCATAAGTTTAAGGTTAGAAGTAAGAGTTTTCGAGGGAATCTAAGAATGAATTTAGATCAAGTTTACCTGAATAATTGCTGGGGAGATTATGGAATCTAATGTTAAATTTCCCAGATCTTTCTTTATTATTTTTATTGAACTTCTCAAAATACCAAAGGAAACTGAAGGAATAACTTATTTATTCCTTATTTATGGCCTTGTATTAGGGAATATAACCCTACGATCTGTGGAGACACAAGAAACCACGCAAGCTGAAATATGGAGCAAAATAAAACAATGACTGGAGGAACTCAGCAGTTCAGACAGCAACTGTGGAAGGAAATTGACAGCTGATATTACAGGTTGAAATCCTTCATCGAGATCCTTGAATCTACTCCATACCTAGTTCAAGACCAATGCATTCTTCCCATTCAGAAGAAGCGATTTTGCTCCTGTACAATGTCCTGTGTATGTTACTCAAAATGGGTTTTTTGGTTTGTTAAGAGTAGGAATGCTTCTTTGTCGGATAACTGTTTCTCTCGCCATTGTTTTGCTTTAGAATGGCTGATATGGTAATTGTATTCATTTGTTAATCAATGGGGAATGTTATTGCGTCTTGTGATGCTGGGGGAAGGGTTTTCGCGGGCTTTTTGGGAGAGCGCGGGAGGAAGACGTCGAGGAAGGAGGACGTGCGCTAGGTGCAAAGACGTGGAGGTCGGAGGCAAGGGACGATGGGTCGATTGGTTCGTTGATTGAGCTCCAATGAGTGCACTAAACTGACTGAACTTTGATAAGTTGGTGCCTTTTTGTTTGTTTACCTTGCATATATATTGTATTGCCTAATACTCTTTTAATTTTAGTAAACTCTTTAAAGTGTATTTCATAATGGTATTTGTTGTGGGTTTGATACTGTTGGCGGGCGCGAGGCATAAACTCGATTCTCACAGCACCTGCGTGTACGGAAGGTGGATTGGTGAGTTGCTGGAACTCCGTTTCCCCTAGACATATACCAGCCTTTTCGATAAGTGTTACACTCCAAATGTTAATTCCTGAACTCTTTTTCTGCTGGTGAATTCACCATTCCCCATTCCCCAATCCTTTCTCCCTCTCTCAGCTTATCTCCTTGCCTTCCCATCACCTCCCTCTGGTGCTCCATCTTTGCTTTCATCCATGGCCTTTTGTTCTCTCCTATTGGACTCCCGATTTTCCAGCCCTTTATCTCTTTTACCAATCAACCTCCCAGCTCTTTACTTCATTCCACCCCCTTCAGGTTTCACCTATCACCTTGTGTTTCTCTCTCCCCTCCCACACCTTTTAAATCTAGTCTTTTTTGCCTCTCTTCAGTCCTGCCGAAGGGTGTTGGCCCAAAACTTTGACTGTGCTTTTTTACATTGATGCTGTCTGGCCTGCTGAGCTCCTTTAGCATTTTGTGTGTGCTTCATGGAGAGGTAAACAATTGGCTTTTTGAAGCATTTAAATATTGAGCTGAAGATTGAACAAGTTAGCCGATGTTTGTTTTGATGTGGTTCAATATAATTTATGCATTTTACTTAATACTTACAACTTAGTACTTCACTTCTCCTTCCTATGGTCCTCCCATTACAAATCATCTCCACGTTCACTGTGGAACAGGTCAGAGAACTTCATACAATTTGCACAGGTTAATATACAGGCATATGTACTATCTTCAGGGGTAACTAGGATGAGTTTGTATCTGCACTCAGTGGCCACTTTATGAGGTACAGGAGTGAAACACACTACGGTCTTCTGCTGCTGTAGCCCATCCACTTCAAGGTTCAATGTGTTGTGCATTCAGAGATGCTCTTCTACACACCACAGCTGTAATACATGGTTATTTGAGTTACTGTTGTCTTCCTGTCAGTTTGAACCAGTCTTGCCATTCTCCTCTGATCTCTTTCATTAGCAAGATATTTTCACTTACAGAGCGGCCAATCACTAGCTGTTTTTTTTTGTTTTCTGTACCATTCTTTGGTGTACACCAAACTGTTGTGTGTGAAAATCCCAGGAGATCAGCAGTTTCTGAAATACTCAAACCACCCTATTTGGCACCAACATCAGTCCACGGTCAGTCATTTAGATCACATTTCTTCCCCATTGTGATGCTTAATCAGAGCATCAGCTGAACTTCTTGACCATGTCTTCATGCTTTTATGCGTTAAGTTGTTACCGTGAGATTGGCTGATTAGATATTTGCAAAAGGAGCCGGTGTACTTAATAAAGTAACCACTGAGTAGATATAGAACAGAGAACATAGAACATTGGATAGTACAACACAGTACAGTTCCTTCAGCCCATGATGTTTTGCCAAACTTCTAACCTACTCCAAGGACAATTTTTGAAATCCACCTGCCTCTTCTCAGCCCAGCTCTGCATCCTGTCAATGTCCTGTTGCAACCTTCTACACTCTCCACAGCACCACCAACCTTCACGTCATCTGCAAACTTACTCATCTAATTCATGTATAAAAATCACAAAGAGCAAGTGTCCCAGAACAGATCCCTCTGTAACATCACCAGAAATGGACCTTGAGATAGAATACGCTTCATCTGCTTCCACTCTCTGCTTTCTGCGGGCAAGCCAATTCTGTAGCCACACAGCCAAGTTTCCCTGATTCCCATGCATCCTGACATTCTGAATGAGCCTACTATGGAGAAGCTTGTTGAATCCCTTACTAAAATCCATATACACAGCATTCGCTGCCATATCTTCATCAATTTGTTTTATCACTCCCTTGAAGAATTCAATCAGGCTTGTGAGCACGACCTGACCCCCAGAAAACTGTGGTGTCTATCCCTGATCAAACTCTGCCCCCCCCCCCAAATGCATACAAATCCTATCTCTGAGAATCCTCTCCAGTAGTTTGTCCACCACTGATGTAAAAATCACTGCTCTATAATTCCCTGGATTATTCTTATTACCCTCTTTGAAAAGAAAGAATAACCTTTACCATCCTCTAATCTTCTGGTACTACTTCTGTAGCCAGTGTGGACACAAAGACCATTGCCAGTGGTGCAGCAATCTCTTCCTTCATTTCCCATAATAACATAGGCTACCCCAACAAACCTTTGGGATTTATCGATCCTGATATTTTTCAAACGTCCCAACACATCTTCTTTCTCAATGACATCATGTTACATCACGTTAGCCTGTTCTACACTGCCTCACATTTACCCATATCCTTCTCTCTGAAGCAAAGTAAACTTATAGGACATATAACATCTCACACAATGTCACAAGAGTGCAAGCAAATAAAATTTGACTCTGATATGCATCAGGATAGACCAGCAGAAGCATAGTCAAAAAGCTAGGTTTTTGAAGAGACCAAGTAGCATTTGGGAAAGATGTTCCATATCTAGAGCTGGGATAATATGAATCATAATTTATAGAACATAGAAGAATACAGCGTAGTACAGGTCTTTCGACCCACAATGTTGTGCTGACCCTTAAACCCTGCCTCCCATATAACCTCCCCACCTTAAATTCCTCCATATACCTGTCTAGTAATCTCTTAAATTTCAATAGTGTGTCTGCCTCCACCGCTGACTCAGACAGTGCATTCCATGCACCAACCACTATCTGAGTAAAAAACCTTCCTCTAATTTCCCCCTTGAACTTTCCATGCCTTACCTTAAAGCCATGTCCTCTTGTATTGAGCAGTGGTGCCCTGGGGAAGAGGCGCTGGCTGTCCACTCTATCTATTCCTCTTAATGTTGTGCCTTTACATTACCAAACTATAGCATGGTGGTTTAAAAAGGTTTTAGCAATAATAAACATCCTTTTGTATTTTGTTAATAGTAATTTTGACATTGACCGTGAAATATTTTGTCCAATTTTCCAATTTTAAGGAAAAGCTATTGGTCACGAGCCCAAATCTCTCCTTATGTGACATAGTGTTAAATGTTTCAGCAGCATACTACAAAATACAAAGGTAAGAATTCCAGAGTCCATTCACGAAGGTATGACCCACAATATTAAAACAAAGGAAGTTTTGGGAACACAAGTGCTAGAAATGTTGGGTAACACATCTGGAGAAGACTCGAGGAATTGGAAAGGTGAAGTACGTGGCAGTCAAAGAGTGAAGAATCGGTGAAGTAATCTTTTACAGACAGTAGGAACAACAGCGGACCCAACAGTGAGAACGTACTGAAAACAATCCACATCCAAGGAGCAGAGCTGGCAAATAGAAAAAGATCAATAGGATGAGGGTTGAAAATATGAACATAAATTTAATCACCTTACCTTATTCGTGCATTTTAAGATAGTTCAATGCCTTAGAATTTTCAATAAATTTCATTAATATATGGAGAAAATTAGGGTAATGAAAATAATAGATAAGATTGTAACTTTTATTCAAATGTTGTCATATTTTCAAATGTACATAATCCAAAGCATGTGTACAAGATTCTCTTCATGGCTGTTTTTCAAATAGGGTTTAAATCAATTGAGTGGTGAGCAGCATTCCAATTCTTGCTGTACTTTCAAAATCAGCATAAGATTAAATCATCTGTGGTGTGGATTCTAACAAATTGGGAGAAGGGAATGTCTAACAGAGTTTCAAACTATCCTGACAACAACAATTAGAATCATCCACTTATGTACAGTCTCTTCAGTTACTGCACTGTACATTGTGTTCCAATTTGTCCTTTGTCGATGTTCTGCTTTGCTGGTCAGTGAGTAGTTTGAGTACTGTGTGTGGAGATATCAGTTTAGGAACAATGCAATCAAATGCAAACTCTGACCTAGAACTTGTAGACCATCTAAGGAAAAGGTACATTAAAGTGACACGTCAATAGAAACCTGCATTTATTTGTTACAAACACTCTCAGCAGTAAAACTCTCTCACCCATGAGGTCCAACGTGTGGTGCACAAGACATGTCTTCATTCTTTGTGTGCCCAATGTCCTCCTCCTATTGGCATGGGCTTTGCTAGGACAGGGCATGAGAAGGTTGGGTCAGGTCAGGAGGGAACAGAGTTATAGGTTGGTATAGCTGTCCTGCTGAAGGGTCTCGGTCTGAAATGTCGTTTGTACTCTTTTCCATAGTTGCTGCCTGGCCTGCTGGGTTCCTCCAGCACTTTGTGTGTGTTGCTCGGATTTCCAGCATCTGCAGATTTTCTCTTGTTTAGGATAGTTGGTCTGTCAGGAAATAGGGATCAGGACTCACAAATGGGGATCCTAGTACTCTAGGCTGTGGGGGAGGGAGAACCTGACCAGGTTTGCAGGGAGGCCAGTAACATTCTGAAAAGAAGATACTAGAGCACAAGGGCACAGAGTGCAACAGTTAGACATTGGTACTGTTACTTGTGGATCCAATAGACAATAAAATGGGTCTGGGAGAATTGATATAATCATCTCAAAGAATAACTCCTGGAAGTTGCCTCAGATTTCCTGGTATTTGACAAGGAAAAGTTGGGCTTTCCTTAAGTAACTTCGAGGCAAACTTTGCTCCATCAGTTAAGGTGCTTGTCGCTCATGGACATTGGCTGAGCACAAAGGTTTTTGATGACAGCCACGAAAGCATGCCACTTAACAACACTGCATGTATCTGAAGTCACCAGTTCTCATGCACTTAAACTAAACAGAATCATGTCACACTCAGAAAGTTTGGACTACGTAGGGAAATTTCAAGGTTGTATTTGCTAAGTATCTTAATTATTATTGCTGTCTTTATAAATAATCTGTTCACTCATCAGTAAATAGTTATGGAATGCAGAATGCAGCAGAAATAAGAAAGAACTGAGGCACAATATTCACTTGCATAAAGCTGCAAATGGCTTTCAACCAGACATTTAAATTAGGATGTCTAGGATTTGTTCAGCTGCACAGTAACAAGATTAAGTATTTGGCTGATAAATTAATATCTGCAGCTATGATTTTGGCACTAATTTCATAGCTTTAACTTCATCTTGAGAGAATCAGTGAGCAATTATCAACTCTTAACACAAACCATGCGGCATATCAGGCTAAGAACATAGATCACAAGTACAGGTAAAACAAGCGATCTGATTTGTTACATCGCATAGCCTCTGTGAGTAATTGCTGTGGGATTTAAGGGACAGTGTGATTGGCTGTTGCAGACTTCAGCCTAGTACAGGGGTTCCTTACCCTTTTATGTCATGGACTACTACCATTAACCGAGGGGGTCTGTGAACCCCAGGTTGATAACCCCTAGCCTAGAAGGATGTTGAATTTTGAGATAGGGAAAACCAGTAATTGCAGCTGACCAAAGGAAGGGGAAATATGGATTCTGGATTTAGTGTGTATCTGACATATTTACATCTGGATATACAAACTTTAATGTTTTTGAACAGCAGTCACAACTTGATCAAGGACTTTATCTCCATATCTTCTTACTCAGTCTTTATAGTGCCAGAAATTGGCAGTAATTTAAATAATTAAGAAAAATGCATTTTGTATGGAACTGCCAGCTATCATACTTGCAGTTGCTTTCAGTTCCCATTACCGTCCCCTGGGAGTTTTCTACCCAAACTCTGGCAAAACAGTTAGTCACTTCCTCAAAGGAATGTCAGGATGAAATGAACAATCTGTACAGCAGGTACTTCTGTGACCACAGACATAAATCCAGACTGGAAATCCCTGATGCCAGGATCAATGATGTCACAGAATTTAGACTGGGCGTTCTAAAGGGATGGGTAACCAACTGGAAGTTGTGGTCTCTATTGGTACTAAAGACATAGGTAAAAGGAGGGATGAAGTCCTGCCATGTGAAGTTTGAGAACTGGGCCACAGGTTGAACTGAAGAATGACTAAGTTTGTAGATTGTTCCTGGTGCATGTGCTAGTGAACATTAGAATGAGAAAATAGGTCAGATGAACGTGTGGCTGAAGGGATGGTTTGCGAGTAGGGACTTCAGACTTCTGAATTACTCAGAGAGTTTTTTTTTGGGGAAAGTGAGTCTTGTGTAACCTGAGTAAGCTGCAGCAGAGCTGGAGCACGTCCAACGTCCTGGCAGGGAAGTCGAGCGGTGATGCTGGGAAATCCTTAAACCAATTTGGCAGGAGATGGTATACAGAGTAGAGGTAGAGTTGGGTGGGTGGCAAGGATCAGGGAGGGGTCAAATGTAGAAGGTGGTCCAGTATTGAGAGCAGACATGGCACATGGCAGGCACATGGGAGGAATGTTTTAAACTTCTGGGAGTGCACATTACACACAACCTCTCATTGTCCCAGAACACAACCTTCACCATCACCAATGTGAGGAGGTTGAAGAGAGCTGGACTTCGCACATCCATACTCGCATCATTCTACAGATAACACCAGAGAGCATCCTAACCAGTTGCATCACTGCTTGGTATAGAAACTGCCCAGTGAATTATCTGCAACAGCCCACCTGCCGTCAAGGACATACATACAGAAAGGTGCTGCAAAAGAGCCAATAACACCATGAAGGATTCCACCCACCCTGCTCAGGGACTGTTTGTCCCATTTCCATCAGGGAGGAAGGATTCCACCCACCCTGCTCAGGGACTGTTTGTCCCATTTCCATCAGGGAGGATGGAAATGAGTTCACACCAGGACTGCCAGACTCAAAAACAGTTTCTTTCCCCAAGCAGTAAGGCTCATCAAAACCTTTATCCACTAACCCACCCATTCATGCCCCCAAACCACTCTATTTAATTATTTCCTGTCAGTCACCTTATCTATATATAGCCTAGCGTCACTTTATGGACATACAGTCACTCTATGTATATGAGCTGTCTTATGTATTTATAGTTATTGTATATTTTTATTATTGTATTTTTATCTTGTGTCATTTTTATGCTGCATTGGATCCAGAATAACAATGATTTCATTGTTGTTAGGAAAGAGAGAGACAGAGACAGCGACCTGGACTGGGGGATTCTGATTTCAATATCATAAGACAGGTAGACTGGGATTATCAGGTCTATGTCAGTCTCATGGGGGCATTTAGAAATGAAATAATGAAATTTCTCTTAAGAGAGAAAACCTGCAAGCATCATCGGTACTAAGGAAAATGATGAGCTGGATAAAAAAGGGAGGCACTTGGCAGGTGTAGAGAGCTTAAAACAGGGAAGGTCCTTCAGAAGTACAGGGTGAGTAGAAAGGCAGTTACTACAGAATCAGGAGTGCAAAGAGAGGATGTGATCAAATGGGACAAAGGACCTGTCCTGCTATTGTAGGATTTCATGAAGCTAATTATTCTCCCTGGGCTGATATTGTCTATGACACATTTGTTACACTCTTTCTTCAGTAATGAAAGACAAGAGAGAAAAAAGGTGATACCTGTCATGAAATCTTCAGATAATTCCCCAGGCTCTAAATGTTAGAGTCCTTGAGCTAACAGCTCAAATGTTAAAATTATTATTATTGTCCACAAACCAATATTGAATATGACATCTGTGTTACATACCCCATCTTAAGAATGTCACACAGACTTGATGAATGATCAGACTATTTTCTTTGAATCAGGACATAACGTCCAAGAATCTAGCTGATATGCTAATGAATCTGTGACAAGTAGATTGAGAGAAGTATTCGGAACTCAACAGAGTTTGAAAGATTTATACTTGAAGATTGTTTATTTTTTGATCATATGCCTTCCCCCAATCCTCTGAAGAGTGAAAGGTGGGAAGGATACTTGGAGAATGGGGTCTTGAGAAGAGAGTGGTGGTCAGAGGTATAAGGCTTTAGGGTTGGGAGGGGTATCTGGGCATCAGAACCATGGTTTGGGTTAGTGTGGGATAAGATACTGAGATATGAGATTGGTCCTGGAATAGATTGTCACGAGGTTTGGATGGTGGAAGCTGATACACTGTGGAGAGTGACAAGGAATGCACGTTCAGTAAGCTGAGCTGGGCCCCACTCTAAGCAGAGCTGCTGCAGATGTGTATCCAGGGGCTACACTCTGACAGATGCAGCTCAAAACAATATGGTAATGTTCTGCAGAAGCATTGCACAGGGAAGGAAGCCATTCTAGGCGTGGCACTCAGGATACACAATGGTGAACTGTCATCACATTGCCTGCTCATATGATTCACACAGGATATGGTTGGAACTAAATAGTCACTTTCAGACTTTGTAGCCTTACGCTAACTGAATTTTTAGACCTTCATGCTGCCATGCCACAACCATTGCACACTAATTGTCAGTAAAATTGGCTCACTTACCTTGAAAACAGATGGATACTTTTTTGATACAATGTCACAGTAGCATTACAAGTGCACGGATATACAAATATTAGGAGAAAAAAGAAAAACCAAGTCACCTCAAACAGTCTAACAGGAAGGAGTCATCACTTCCCCGGCTATAGGTTGACTCATTATCGAGCCTAATGGCTGAGGGTATAAATGACCTCAGTTAGCACTCTTTGGAGTAGCATAGCTGTCTTAGTCTATTCCTAAAAGGGCTCCCCTGTTCAGCCAAGCTGGCATGCAGAGGATGAGAAACATTGTCCAGAATCGCCAGGATTTTCCGTAGGGTCCTTTGCTCTACCACAGCCTCCAGTGTGTTCAGTTTGACTCCTATAACAGAGCCAGCCTTTCTAATCAGTTTATTGAGCCTGTTGGTATCACCCATGTTGATGTTATTGCCCCAGTACACCACCACATAGAAGATTGTACTGGCGACAACTGGCTGGTAGAATATGGGAAGGAGTTAACTGCATACTCTAAGGACCTCAGTCTCCACAGGATATAGAAGTGACTCTGGCCCTTCTTGTACACAGCCTCTGTGTTGATGCTTCACTCAAGTCCATCATCCAGGTGCATCTTCTTGTAGGTCTTCACTGCATCCATGTCCTCACCACCAATAGTAACAGGAGCAGATAAAGAGAGAATCGGTAGATACTGGAAATCCAAACAACACACTCAAAATGCAGGAGAAACTCTGCAGGTCAGGCAGCATCTACGGAAAAGAGTACAGATGAGGTTTCGGGCTGAGACCATTCAGCACGACTGGAGAGAAAAGATGAGAAGTCTGAGTTAGAGGGTGGGAGAAGGAGAGGGAGAAACACAAGGTGATATGTGATACCAGGGTGGTGGGAGGGACGAAGTAAAGAGTTGGGAAGTTGTTTGGTGAAAGAGATACAGAGATGGAGAAGGAAGAATCTAATAGGAGAGGACAGGCCATCGAAGAAAGAAAAGGGGGAGGAAGACCAGATGGAGGCAATGGGCTGGTAAGGAGATAAAGTGAGAGAGGGAATGTGGGATGGGGAATGGTGAAGGGGAGGGCATTACCTGAAATTTGAGAATGGTAGTGAGGGAGAAGGTGTAGGACTTGTTCCGCTTGCAAGGATAAATACCAGGAGGGAGATCAGTGGAGAGGGATGAATGGACAAGGGAGTTGTTTGTCCCTGCAGGAAGTGGGGGAAGGGAAAATATGCATGGTGGTGGGATCTCAGTGGAGTTGGTGGAAGTTCTGGAGAATTATATGCTGGTTGCAGTGGCTGATGACAAGAGGAACCCTATCCCTGGTGGGGTGGTGGGAGGATGGGTTAAGGGTAGATGTGTGTGAAATGGAAGAGATGTGGTTGAGGGCAGCATTAATGCTGGAGGAAAGGAAGTCATTGTAGGAAATGTTGGGGAGTGATGCCAGTGTAGGCTTGGAACATAGACTGCTCCATGTGGCTGACAAAAAGGCAGGCATAGCTGGGACCCATGCGAGTACCCATGGCTATAGCTTATGTTTGAAATAAGTGGGAGGAGCCAAGGGAGAAATTATTGAGAGTGAGGACAAGTTCTGCCAGATGGTGGAGAATGGTGGTGGAGGGGAACTGGTTGGGTCTGGTGTCCAGAAAGAAATGGAGAGCTTTGAGGCCTTCCTGATGGGGGATAGAGATGTAGAGGGACTGGACATCCATGGTGAAATTATGATGCCCGGGGCCATAGAACTTGAAGTCGTTGAATAGATCAAGAGTGTGTGAAGTGTCATGTATGTAGGTAGGTAGGGACTGAACCAGGGGAGATAAAATTGAGTCGAGGCATGCAGTGGGGCAGGAACAAGCTGAAACAATGTGTTTACCTGGACAGGCAGGTTTGTGGATCTTGGGTAGTAGGTAGAAATGGGAGGTGCAGGGTGAGGAAACTATGAGGTTGGTGGGAGTGGATGGGAGATCCCCAGAGCTAATAAGGTCAATAATAGGAAACAAAAGGGAAACAATGGCCTGATGCTCCTTAGTTGGATCCTGTTCCAAAGGTAAGTAAAAGGAGGTGTCTGATAGTCGTCGCTAGGCCTCAGCAAGGTAAAGACCAGCCCACCAGACTATTAAAGCACCCCCTTATCTGCGGCTTTGATGGTGTGGTAAGGATTGGTGTGGAGGAATGAAGAACCGAGCGTTCAGAAGGAGCGAGTTTGGAATCAGAGAGAGAAGGGTTGAAATCTAGATGGTTAATGTCCCATTGGCAGTTCACAATGAAAGGGTCCAGA
Organism: Hypanus sabinus; assembly: GCF_030144855.1. Taxonomy (NCBI): domain Eukaryota; kingdom Metazoa; phylum Chordata; class Chondrichthyes; order Myliobatiformes; family Dasyatidae; genus Hypanus; species Hypanus sabinus. Next base: position 46,999,119 of record NC_082725.1, read on the forward strand.
GCAAGCAGAAGACCAGAGTGGAGTGTTCAGGAAGAGGAGGAGGGTTGAAGATGGGAGAAGAGGTCGCAGTGCAGGATGAAAAGTCCTTGCCAAAGAAATAGGCTCCGAGACGGAGACAGAGGATGAAGAGCTCAACATTGTGGCAGGCATGGAACTCACTGAGGCGTAGGTGCAGGGGCACAAAGGTGTGGCCCTTACTGAGGACAAAACATTCTGCCTTAGAGAAGCGAAGGTCAGAGGGGATGGTGGAGACCCGGCATGGATGAGAGGTGAGATCGGAGGGGGGAAGGGGGTTGGAAGTGTCAGAGGAGAGGCGAGGGTTGGGGTTTCAGGGAAGGTGGGCTAAGAGGAAGATGGAATCTCTGTGGACCCAAGAGCTGGAGGTGAGACCTGAGAGATTTGGGATTGCAGAATGATGGTGGGGGGTAGGGAGACGGGTGTTCCAGGGGCAGAGTGTGAAGACTCGACCTGGAAGCGCTGCCGGTCAAGGCTGGAGTTGGTGGCAGCGGGGTTGGAGTCTGGAGACATCTGTGCCTGCTGGTGTTGGAGATGGCAGTTTCTGTGGTCTTCCAGTCCTCGCAGGATGTGAGAAAGTCAAAGAACTGTCGATTGGAAGTGTGGATCTGTGGCAGATGAAACATCAGACAGGTGGTGGAGAGAGAATCCCGGAACTGTGGAAGTGACTGGGTTAGGGACTCCATGTACCTCCTCACGGCAGAAAGCATGGTGCATAGAACACAGTGGGAAAAGCAACGGGAGAAGCAATCCATTGAATGTGAGTACCTGTGGTCCTCAGAGAGTTCAAATTGATAAGTTTGAAAACGGATCTGGAAGCCATGTGGTACAAGTTGGCAGCAGAGACATGTTCCCAGGAAGGATACGTGGCTGTAGCAGTGGGTCTGGGTGAACACGCGGTCCCTGGAAGAGACTTTGCAGTGTAGTAATCCAATCACAAACAAGAGAAAATCTCTTGTGAGCAGTACAGGCTTAGTCGTCATAAGTCCATCACCATCTCCTTCGTCTTACTGACTTTGAGCTGCAGATGATTCAGCTTGCACCATTTGACAAAGTCTTTTACCAGAGCCCCATATTCATCCTCCCACCCTCCCTTTATACACCCAACTATTGGAGAGTCATCAGAGAATTTATGCAGATAACTTGACTTAGTGTTGTATCTAACAATTTTATAATGAAGTAAAAGTTTATACAATCAAGTTCAATGTGTTGGTTTGCACAATTATATACAAGATAGAGGGGAAAAGATTAAATAAATTCAAATCAACCAGCTGGCCTTGAAAATCCCTCCAGCAAAGAAGCACAATGAAACAAAATATAGCTTGCCTCAGTTGGAGAACCTGCAGAAAATGGAGAACAATTTTTCAGTTTCCACAGGGAACTAACCAATCTTGGGCTTTGCCAGCGAACATTAACCAACAATGTAAAAGAAGATGAATTTTGGTAATATGTTTCATAATTAAAGATTTAATTTTATCTCGCTGGTTACAAGAGTATACAGGTAGATCAATTAAGTGCAGAAAACACACAGAAATATAGTGACCATCTCAAAAATAAAAGTGGAGGAATAATTTATTACTGCTAGAGGCATGAGATAGTTTTTTGGAATCAAATGTTCTGTAGCATGTATTGTGATCTACTAATACACTAAAATAATTTGCCAATGTTTAATATGCTGGGGTTAGAGCTAAAATAATTAAAAGATCAAGTACAAAATAATACTATATTAGAATATAGAACATAAAGGAGCACCCAACAGCAATAGTCCCTTTGGCCCATTGTGTTGGTGCAGACCAAGATACCATCCAACTAATCCCATCAGTCTACGCATGGTCCATTCCCATTTACCTCCTGCCTGTTCATGTGCCGGTCTAAATAACTCTTAAATTTTGCTATTGTATCTGTTTCTACTAGTATCATGTTCCAAGCATCTAACTATCCAACTACCTGTGTAAAATACTTGCCTGGTCCATTTCACTTAAACTTACTTCCCTTTCACCTTAAATATATGCCCTCGAGTATTTGACAACATGACCTGGGAATAATTCTGACTATTTACCCTGTCAATGCCTCTCATAATTTCATATTCTTCTAACATATACTTTTATACTTCATGACATTTCTCACTACTTCTACTGTACATGTCACAAAATAATTTTCATTTAGCAAAGAATATTCTGTGGAGACTTTCTTAAGCTCGAAGACAAAGCAGCTGCTGTCCTCATAGGAAGATCCAACAAAAAGAAACAGAAATAGTTTAGTGGCCAGAAATTGAAAATTTTTCCAGGTAGAGGTAAAACACGCATGGTTATATTTCAAAGAATAGCTGGATTAAACCGATTAACATTTATTCTTAACTTTGGTCCACAATGTTTTGTTCACCTTTTAACCTATTCCAAGATCAATCTAACCAACCCTCACACATAGCCCTCCATTTTTTTTCTTCATCCTTAAGCCTATCAAAGTGTCTCTTGAATGTTCCTAGTGTATCTACCTTTACCACCACCCCTGGCAGTGTGTTCCATGCACTCACCATTCTCTGTGCAAAAAAAACTGTCTCTGACATCCCCCCACACTTTTGTTAAATCTCCTTAAAAGTTTGTCCTTTACTATTAGCAATTGCCACCCTATGTAAAAGGTTCTGGCTTTCCACTCTATCCATGACTCTTACCATGTTATACACTTCTATCAAGTTGCGTCTCATCCTTCTTCACTCTAAAGAGAAAAGCCTAGCACATTTTCAGCCTTTCGCATAAGCATGTTACCAGCATCTTGTTAAATCTCCTCTGTACCCTCTCTATAGCTTCCACATCCTTCTTATAATGTGGCGACCAGAATAGAATACAATAGAAGTGTGGTCTGATCAGAGTTTTAGAGAGTTGCTACGTTATCTTAAGGCCCTTGAACTCAGTTCCCCCAGCTAATTAAGGCCAACACACCACATGCTTTGCTAATGTTGCTATTGTATCCACCCTATGATCTTGTGTGGCAACTTTGATGGATCTTTGGGCTTGAACCCGAAGAGTCCTTGGTTCCTCCATAGTGCTAGGAATCCTGCCTGTAACCTTGAACTCTGCCTTCAAGTTCAACTTTCCAAAGTGGATCACCACACATTCTTCTAGACTGAACTCCATCCACCATCTCTCAACCTAGATCTGCACCATGTCAATATCCCATTGTAACCTGCGACAACTTTCTATGCTATCCACATTACTAACGTTCTGTAGATTATTAAGCGGGAGGACTTCAGAAATAAAATATTGAGAGTACAGTATTTGAATGTTCCTGTTACAATAAAAGGGAAGGCTAACAGGTTACGGACCCAGGTTAAGTAAGAAATATTTACAGAAATCAAAAATGGAAGGCAGTTTGGCTTCACTGAATCTTAGATTTTATTATTGGGAAATTAATATTTGATATTTAACATTTTGGACACAAGAGTTGAATGAAACTCCATGTCCACAATGGATGAAGTTCGAGCGGGAGTCTGTCCAGGGGATTTCACTGGCTTCTATTTTAGGAGCTGTGCTTCCCTTTTTACTTACTAAATTGAATAAACAAATGATAAATCCAATAGTTAAACATACAATATGAATATGGTTTCAATTTCATAAATTTTTTGGATTGAATAAATTTATCCTGTCAAGTTTTATTATATCTAATGTTTTTTTCCAACCATGTAGAATTGATCAAGCTTTTTTTTCCTGGTTTTTGTGATTTATTCATGGATGATTATTTTATTGATTATTGATGATTATTTATTCATGGATGATTATTTTTGAACAGCTGTCTAATAAATATAAATTGCCTAGATCACACTTTTTCAGTTATTTACAGATTAGAAAATTTTTGAACGCTACTTCACCTACCTTTCCGATATTGCATCAAATCGAAGTTACGGAAATTTTTTTACATTTAAACCCCTATGAGAAGATTAATAGCAATTATTTATGATCTGATTATGAAAATACATCTAGGTACATCTGATAAAACTAAGAATGAGTGGGAAAGGGAACTTCAAATATCTTTATCTACAGAGAAATTGGAGAAAATTCTTAAACCAGTTAATACTTCTTCAATGTGTGCCAGACACACTTTGATACAATTTAAGGTGGTTCATAGGGCTCATATGTCTGAGGATGAATTAGCTCATTTTTACTGCCATAGAAATCCTGTTTGTGATAGATGTATTTCTGAAGTAGCTTCCTTGACACATATGTTCTGGTCTTGTCCTCTTCTAGGAAAATATTGGAAAGGTATTTTTGATATTATTTCAGTAGTTCTGCGTGTTGATTTACAACCTCATCCTATCACGGCAATTTTTGGACTACCAGTGATAGACTCCAGTCATTTATCCTCATCAGCTTGTCATCTAATTGCATTTATGTCGTTAATAGCCAGAAGATCCATTTTACTTACATGGAAAGATTCCAACCCCCCCCCCCCACCACATTTCAATGGTTTTCCCAAATGATAGCACATTTAAACTTGGAAAAAATTAGGAGCCGTGCTGTGGACCCTTCAGTTACATTTGAAGAAACTTGGAGGCCATGTATTCAATATTTTCATATGATGTAAGTTGACCCTTTCTGAATCCTTTTTTAGTAATTTTTTTGCTCATGTATAGAGGAGCAGAGTTAACAAGAAATTATAATTTTAACCGATGAAATATGGCAGCCCAATCTTTGTTTGTTTTATTTAGTTTAGGGTTTTTTTCTCTCTTTTTATAAACTATCTTTTTCATGGTTAGTTACGAAGAGATTGAGATGCTAAACTCCATTTGTTACTTGGAATCTCTATTTGTACATGTTAATCATTATTAATGTAATCCCAATCTCTATGTACCATTATCAATATTGCTATGTTTATTAATTTGAAACTTAATAAAAAGATTGGAAAAAGAAAGAAAGGTTACGGAAATTTGGTTATTGACAGATACAGAGGTCTTGGTAATGAAAAAGGAGCAGCATATCAAGTAAGTTGGGATAGGTAGATGGGATCAAGTAAAACTATAAAAAGAGCAAAATGAGGGGCTTGAGGAGTATAAGAAATGCTAGAAAGAGAGAAATCAGGAGGGCTAAAAGAGGACATGAGCATGTTCTGGCAGACGATGAAAGAGAACACCAAGGGCTTCTATAGCTATATTAGAAGACAGAACATAGCATATGAGAGCACAGGAACAGGCCGTTCAGCCCACAATGTTGTGCACAGCCAGCTATAAAGCAAATCAAAAGCACACAAACTCTAATCCCTCCTACCTACATCATGTCCATATCGCTCCATCTTCCTTACATCTATGTGTCTATCCAAATGCCTCTTAATGTATTTGTCTCTACCAGGCAGCACATTCCAGGTATCCACGACTCTGACTAAAAAAACTTATCTCGCACATCCCCCTTGAACCTACCACCTCTCACCTTGAATGCAGGCCCTCTAGTATTAAACATTTCAACCCTGGGAAACAGATACTCTCTGTTCATTCTATACATGCCTCTCATAATCTTGTGAATCTCTATCAGATCTCCCCTCAGCCTCCACCGCTCCAAACCACCCAGATTTATCCAGCTTCTCATGATAGCACATGCCCTCTAAACTGGGCAGGAAGAGACAAAAGCTGGATCTTAGAAGCTTAGCATGGTTATCCATGCATGGAGACAAAAGGGAAAGGGGAGATTGTAAATGAACTGTTTGCATCTATATTTACTCAGAGACAGACAAAGAAACAATAGAACTGAAGCAAAACCATCATGAGGTCATGGGCTGTATCCAGATTATAAAAGAGGAAGTGCTTGCTGTCTTGACCCAAATTAGGGTGGATAAGTCATCAGGGACTGACAAGACATCTCTTCGGATTTAGTGAGAGGCTAGTGCAGAAACTGCAAGAGTCCTGGCAGAAATACTTAAAACATCGCTAACCATGGGTGAGATGCTGGGGGACTGGAAGGTAGCAAATGTTGTTCTGTTGCTTAAGAAAGGCTCCAAGAATAATAGCCTGGAGAGTCGGATGTGCAACCCAATGAGTTACGGTGGTTCATCTGTGTATCAAAGCTGTGCAGACAGGCACCACCCAGTTCCCACCAAGCTAATAGGAATCACCTGCCACACATTTCAAACTCACCCACTGCAGCTCATTTGAACCCAGCTCTCATCAAACCAGCCACCCTCAACCAGTTCCTTCTAGCCTTCAGCACTTGTTGCCTTGTCGTGTTAAGTTCTCTCTTGTTTTATAGCCCCTCATGGCTTGTTATTTTGCAGTTTATTATTGAAGTTATCACTTGCTGCTAAATCGTCTCTGCTGCTCTGCATTTGGGTAAAGTCTGCTCTGCATTGCCTGACAGAATGAGTGAACCATTAATTGACCCAGCAGGGTATGCTCACCTAAAGGAACTCATCCATTAACATGAGTACACGCTCCAGATGCAGCAGGAAACCACTGACCATCTGCTAGCCATCCTCAACCAACTCTCTGTCTTAATACATCAACCGAGTGACAGTCAACCTTCTTCCTCTGAGTTTCAGATTCCAGTGCCCAAATGCTTCGATGGATTCTGCAGCCTGATGTCCCAATGTGCCTTACACTCTGAGCTCCAGAAATCTCTGTATTCTAACGACTGAGCCACGGCTGCCTTTCATCTCTCTCTTGACCGGTTGAGCTCTGACAATAAAACCCTCATTTGCCATAAATATGAAGAATTCACTGCTGGATGTTCAACCATCTAGGAAGTGGAAGGGAGTCAGCTGATCTGATTCTTCACTTACGTCAAGGCTCACACTCTGACTGTGCTACACTGTGGAAATCAGGACCCTTACAGTGGAGAGCAGCTGGAATGCAGAAGCATTGCAGGCTCGTTACCATCACGGCCTCATAGAGTGCTTGGAAGATGAGCTATCTACCCAGGAGATGCCCATTGACCTCAAAAGCCTCATCACTTTGGTTCTCCAAATTGACAAACGTCTTATGGAATAACACACCAAATCGTATCAGAATCCCAATTCCATTACTAAGTCCATTCCAGGCTGCAGGACACTCCTCACTAATGATTCCAGAATCCAGGCACTTAGACAGAGCTCCTTTAACATCCCCTCCCCCCAAGAGCATGTGTCAGTGGAGAAAGAACTTGTGTGCCCACTGTGGAGCTGCCGATCATCCATGCATCAAATGCCCACTGCATCAGGGAGAAAGGCACCACCAGGTAGCGTCGAGGGGCCTTCTATCTGGTAAGCTTCCTCTACCCCCTTGTTTCAGTGTCATAGTCCAGCTCACTTTCTCTGTCTTCCTCCACACCCCAATGGCTTTTCACACACTGGTGGATTCCAGCACAGCAGGCAACTTTCTAGACTAGATTCCCTGTGACCGGCTTGGACTCCTTACCGAGCCTATTTCTCATCCCTTTTGCATCACGGTTCTCCAACATGTTGTTCACCTCCATGGTTTCCCTCAGGCCATTGTGTCAGACTGGGGCCTATAATTCATCTCCTGCCTTTGACGAGCCTTCTGCTTCGTCCTCCTCCTCACCTCAGTGAGCTTGTCCTCCGGCTATCATCCGCAGATCAAGGGGAAGTCAGATAGAGCAAGTCAGCAAAGTGGGGAAGTTTCTGCGATACCTTACTGCCTTTCCCCACATGGAAGACGTACCTGCACTCGGCTGAGCTGTCCCAGAATTTACACACCTCCTCTGACACAGGTACGTCACAGCTTCACAGCTTTGAAGTGTTTCACAACTACCGAATCCCCTTGTTCTCTGCGGAGGAGCCAACAGTGGAGGTCCCGGCTGCTAGGGCCCTAGTCCATCGCTGCTGGAAAGCTTGAAAGATAAGCACGGAGAGCCATCCTAGCTGACAGCTGTACCTACTGTCACCAGTAACCACCAGCAGCACCCAGCCAGACTATTCCACCCTGAGGACTGTGTCTAGCTGTCCACCCAGGGTCTGCCTCTGCTCGCTGATCCTTTAAGATTACCCATTGGATCAACCCAGTCATTTACCATTTCCAGGTGCCATTGTCCCTCAGGGTTACACCTACCTTCCACGTGTTCTGCTTCAAGACCATTGTCCATGGACCACCTGAGCCTGCACCTCCGGAGCCTAGGCTGGTGCAAGGTGGTGTGGTGTTCACGGTTCACTGGCGGGTCGCTTTGCATCATTGTAGATGGGGTGTGCAGTACCTGCTTGGCTGAGAAGTAAATGGCCCAGAGGAGAGCTGTTGGGTGCCTTCCAGTTTCATCTGGGATGCATTGCTTGTCGAAGAGTTTCACTGGACCCATTTGAATTGCCCTAGGCTGTTGGATACAGCAGTAGGAAAAGGGTATCCTGTCAGGACTACACAGGTAGGCACCTCCCAGTTTCCACCCAGCTCATTTCAAACTCATCACCTGCAGCCCATTTAAACCCAGCTCTCACCTTTAGTTCTTGTTCACTTATTGAACCAGCCTGTCTCAACCAGTGGCTCTTCTCCTTCGGTGGTTGCTGCGTTGTGGAGTTGCTCCTGTTTTGTGGCCACTCATGGCGTGTTATTTGGCAATTTATTATTAAAGTTATCAATCAGCTCTGCTTTGTGTATGGGTCAAGCCTGCTCTACATTTTCCTGACGCTGTGCCAAAGATATGATAGATTGGATTTTTCAGTACTTGACAAAACATATTGATCTGCCAACGGACATCTGAATGCATTCAAGGAAGACCACTCTGTCCTCTAACAGGTGATCCTTATCACTAAACTACTGTGAATCCAATGTACATGACAATGCTGGTAGTGTGCAGGAGAATATTTAAACTCACATTTTAATCAGATTCCCAGCAAGATCAAACAGACTGCAAAGTAAGGTGTGGTGCAGGCATTTTTAATAGACCAAAAGGCAAAGCAGAATTAGGCCATTCAGCCTATTGAGTCTGCTTTCCCTTTCCATCATGATTGATTTATTATCCATTTCAACCCTGTTCTCCTGCTTTCACTCCACAACCTTATAATATGCCCAGCAATGGAGGCTGGTAGCTGTGAAACCCTTCAAAGTGTGGCATATCTGTGGCAGAGGAGGTGTGTAAACGTTGGGTCATCTCTGACTTCAATATACCCAATGACATGGCCTGCATAACTGTCTGTGGCAATGAGTTCCACAGATTCAGCACCTTAAAGAAGTTTTTCCTCATCTCTGTTCTAAGTAGATGTCTTTCTATCCTGAGGTTGTGCCCCCTAGTCCTAGGCTCTCCCATCCTCTCCACAACTGCTTCACTTTCATAGGGTGAGGGAGTAGGTAAGCTCTCTGGCACTCTAAAGTGTGAGGTAGGGAAGAGGTTAATGCTCCAAGCTTATTTACATAGGTCTAGCCATCAGCCAGCCCAAGGCCTGCAGGAAATCACAGAGATTTTGGAGTTGATATTGGTGGCCAAGTAAGTGGTTAGCGAGAGAAGAGCGAAATTCTCGTGGTCAGATATGGGGGAGTCATATGTTTGCTTGTGGGGTTTGAAGATGTGGCCCTTCTCACAAGGCAATGGCACACAAGGCCAGTTTACCTTTCTTGGTTCTGGCATCTGATGAAAGCTGAAATAATAATTGCATTTCCCTCTCCATAAGTGATGTCTGATCTTTAAGTATCTATATTTAAGCACTATATCTATATATAAGCACTATATTATCCTTCTGGGTCTATACTTATGCTCATCTCTGGCTCATCTCAAGAGCTTTCCCTGGACAGAATGACTGTGATTCAATCAGGATTGAGAAGGGGACCACAGTCTAGTGTTGAGGGATGGCTCTCAGCTCAAAGCAGACATATATCTCTGGCTAGCACAACCAGCCCTCCATCCCAGAAATCAACAGGTTCAAATAGATCCTTCCCAAGTTTGTTTTCAGAAATCTTCTTTCTCAACATCTATGCGATGGAAGTGAAGAATGAACGAATATCTGGACTTGTCCCTTTTGCCCTTATTTTCCATCTGACGAAGCCCCTTTTGAAGTGCATTCTTTGAAGTTTCTCTGTGACTTCTGTCAAACCTAAATGTGAACTGTGTTTATTAGTGACCACCAGTGGTCGGTTTTGAGCCAGGCCTTTAGTTCCTATCATCAATTCTTTGTAAATCACAGGTTCAGATCAGCAAAAATGATTGGACTAAGCCAAATCTGAGCACAATTATCTCAACTGATCATGAAACAAAATCGGTTAACACTTAAAATAAGATCTGGCATACTGTCATAGGGCTTATATTTCTTACTGAAGCACTAATATTTGATTTCCATTTCTAATTACCAGTTCTGAGTCCATTATGTACATCCACTGAGGTTTATAGATTGAGAAACAAAATGCAGAGACTTCCTGACTGGACAGTGATATGTCTCCATTCCGTGCCCAGCTCGCTTTATGATATAATCATTGACAAGGAAATAATCTGTATACTGTTGTTCTGAACCTTTACCTTTTTGACACCCACGGTAAGAATTTTATAGTCTATTATGCATGGACAGACCAACTGTTTCTTCACAGAAAACTAACACTTTCCAGTGTAACAGTAAGAGAAAAATTTCAAATGAAAGCATCACAAGGTGTGGTACCCCTTTAACTGTGGTCAGGTCTTTTGATGTGAATCCCTTTGAAGTTTTGTTCTTGGGGAAGGGGAAGCCAAGTCATTTTTCTTCAAACTCCAGCATCTGCTATGTTCTTTAACCAGGTAGTGGAGCTTGTGGTTTTGTTTTGTTTTGATTTTCTCGGCATTTTTTCACCGGAGGGTGACTAAAATTCACATGAAGAAATGGAAAGATCTAATGCAGATTAAATAAACACAGCCCATGTTTTGGTTTGACAGAAATCACACGAAGCTTCAAAGAATGCACTTCAAAAGGGGATTCCTCTGATGGAAAATAAAGGGCAAAAGGGACAAATCCAAATATTCATTCGTCCTTCACTTCCATCGCATAAATGTTGAGAAATATAATACAGTAGAATCGTGATAACATACGCTGGGAAAGGATCTATTTGAACCTGCTAATTTCTGGGATAGAGGGTTGTTTACATGAAGAATAATTAAACAGACAGGGGCCCTTGTTTTCTTGAGTTTGTAAAAATAATACATAAAGCATATATAAAACTTCTGGGTTTGATATCATAGGTGCAAAGGTAATATTTCCTCCTGCATGAAAATTTTAAAATCAGAATTCGTGGACTCAAGGTAAGGAATTGCCTTACAGGGACAGAGATGAGGAGAGTGGATTTTTGAATTATTGATTTGTCCAACTTCTGGTAATTTTCCCCTTGCCTCCTTTTCAATTCCCTACTCTGGCCCCACTCTTACCTCTTTTCCTTACCTGCCTGTCACCTCTCCCTGGTGCCCCTCCTCCTCTTTCACTTTCTCCCACTAAATATCGAATTTCATGACATATGCCACTGATTTTAAACCTGATGCTGATCCGCATTCCTCTTCTATCAAATTCCTTCTTCTTCAGCCCTTTACCTTTTCCACCTATCACCTCCCAGTGTCTTACTTCATCCCCACCCACCACGACCCATCTGGCTACCCCTATCACCTTCTAGCTTGTACTCCCTCCCTTCCCACCTTCTTTCTCTGGCATCTTCCCCCATCCTTTACAGTCCTGATGCAGAGTCTTGGCCCAAATCAATTGTTTATTCCTCTCCATAGATGTTGCCTGACCTGCTGAGTTCCTTCAGCATTTTGTGTGTGTTGCTCTGGATTTCCAATATCTGCAGAATCTTTTGTGCAAAGGACTTTTCATATCTTAGCTGCATCTTGTACCAAATATCAATTTTCCAGCTAAAGAATTAAGCTTTGCTATGTGACAATTCGGCAACACAGCCAGTTTGCAATTAAGACAGGTAAATTTTGATCATTTCCTCAGCAGCCTAAGCTGCTGCTTTCTTCCTGACAATCTTCCTTTGTTTTAAACAGCCATGTGGTCCTGCTGGGGTCAGGGATTTAGGGAGTGACAATGGTGGGGGATACGGTAACACTGTTCACCTCAGGGGCTTGGACCAAGCTGAACAAATCTGGCTGTGTTCATCAAAGCCAGATTGGCTTTGGGCATGCATTCCAGACAGCAGACATTCCAGACCAAGGCTTAACAGGCTGGTGACTATCACTGCACGCTGAAGATTTATCTTTGTTAATTGCACTTACGAAGGGACTTCATGCATACATTTTTGTCTGATAACAAGCTCACAAAGACACCAGCAAGATTATGTCACTTGGGCTTTGTGCCAGATATAGATGATGGGCTTGTGGAGACACAGCTCTGACCATCAGGACCTGCAGTATGTGAGTCCGACTGAGCCAATCTCAAAGCACTTTGCTAATAGTAAGATGATTAAGTGGCAAGCAAAAAAAGGAAGGTATAAAGGTTGCAGTTTTGCCCTTGGTTGAGAGTACTGTAGGTTCAATGTCCACTCAAGGGACAACTGGGTCAACAACACGTTGCAGGAGTGAGGAGGGCAGCATTGTGCAAGAAGCTCTCCTTATCATGAGATGTTAAACCCATGGTCCTATTTCCTTCATGTGTGGACACAAAAGATCCCTGGACATGATTCTAAGGAGGAAGAGCTTGGGTTTTCCCTGGTCAGTGCCTATCCATCGGACAACAACTGGGAAACAAAAAAATGCTAGATGACCTTGTTATTATTCAGGTCAAGTTGAGTTTATTGTCATATGCACAAATACTGTATGTGAGCAACAGGTAGAAAGAAAAACATGCAGCAGTGTCACAGGCATTTAGATTCAAACAACACACAGAACATAAAATATACATACATTATATAAGATGGGGAATTGAAGAAATAATACTTTATGCATTCTGCCTTTAAGACAACCTTCATGAGAAGACCAGAGGAACAAAGGTCAGCGTATTAGCTGCGATGTTTGCAACTCTGTAAAGGGACTATACTTGAAAATCAGTTAATTAGCTGTATTTTCATACATGTTAAAGGTGTTGCAATTATATAATTCATCTCTAAAAAGTGACTTCAAATCAGCCACGTGGACAACGATAAATATCAACAACTTGTGCAGCTTGAGTGGTGTTTCTGGAAGTGAATGCCTACTGAGGAATAACCACAAGAAGAATTGAGGATCACACTCCAGACGTGGATCAGGTAATGACATTAGTAGGAATTAAAATAATCATATCTTAACTATTTTATTTATTCTTGGGATGTAAGCATTGCTGATAAAGCCATTTCTAGACAGTCTAAGAAGGTAGTGCTGGGTCTCGTACTTCAGAAGCAGCTGACTGTAGCTAAGAGCCAATCATGTCAAGCTTCATATAGAATGAGCTAAGGCAATAGATTACCATCCTATTGGTGAAACTGTTGAAAATTTTCAATTTGTTACCTTCACTGTCATTGTGACTGACTTCAGCTTTTACTTTGAATTCAAAAGTAATTTTGAATTCTCTCTGATGCAACTGGAACCAATGACAATTTCTGAAGGTCAAAGAAAATTATAGAGGTTTCACGGGTGTAGGTTATCAATACACCTTGATCCTCTGACTAGCCAGAGTCAACACTCCTAATCCAATTCTGGGCTCCTTCCGCATCTACCTTAGACAATGAGGGAAGTCGTGGCTTGTTTGCCCTTAGTGCTATGGAAGCAATTGGGTTCTGACAAGGTTTGATTAGCATATTAGTGTTGGTAATATTGAGTCAATTCTTCCCAGTGTATCTCAACACTGCTTCAGCATGAAGCAATCAAAAATGAAACCCAGTGTAAGAGATACCTTTAGTAGTAGGGGTTGAGGTCCCAGTTGTTAACTTAAGATGTAAGATTTCCACCTCTTGTTCAGGTTGGTACATGGAATCTGGTACTTAGAAATTCATTGGCATAAAATACAAGATAAGAGATTCATATATCTAGTATCTTAAAGAAGATAAAGTAACTCAGAAGATTTAACAAAATAACTATCAGATAAAATTTGATAAATGATAATGTCTAATAAAAGGTTGGTTATGTGGGAAGGAATTTAAGTAGGAATGAAGGAAAATGAAGAGGAAGAGAGATTTCAGAATGGAATTCCAATATAAAATAAAGAAGAAGACATGGCTACCTTGGGTGGAGTTAAGATTGATCACAGGAGGACAGAAACAGAAGAGTTTGTGTCCCCGGAATGTTCCTGTACTGAAGCTTTCTGAGAAACTGAAGGTGAGGGTGAAAATGATGTTGAACACAAGAATGAGAACTTCAAATACTAGAAACAACACAGCTTGGCAAGTAGAGGAGAAGTGGACTTTGGGTAATTGGGAATTAGGAGAGCAGCAGCATCTGATATCATTAGCTAGAATCCTGGGACTCGTGTTGATATAGTTAGTGGTTGCTCTTTACTCTTGTATGTAAATTCTGTTGAAAGACCAACTTACCATTGCCTCTCTTGTTGTCTGCTGTGCCTGCATGATAGTTTTAGAACCATAGAACCATAGAACATTACAGCACAGAAACAGGCCTTTTGGCCCTTCTTGGCTGTGCTGAACCATTTTTCTGCCTAGTCCCACTGACCTGCACCTGAGCCATATCCCTCCAAACCCCTCTCATCCATGTACCTGTCCAAGTTTTTCTTAAATGTTAAAAGTGAGCCCGCATTTACCACTTCATCTGGCAGCTCATTCCACACTCCCACCACTCTCTGTGTGAAGAAGCCCCCCTTAATGTTCCCTTTAAACTTTTCCCCCTTCACCCTTAACCCATGTCCTCTGGTTTTTTTCTCCCCTAGCCTCAGTGGAAAAAGCCTGCCTGCATTCACTCTATCTGTACCCATCATGATTTTATTTACCTCTATCAAATCTCCCCTCATTCTTCTACACTCTGGGAATAAAGTCCTAATCTATTCAACCTTTCTCTGTAACTCACTTTCTCAAGTCCCAGCAACATCCTTGTAAACTTCTCTGCACTCTTTCAACCTTATTAATATCCTTCCTGTAGTTCAGCGACCAAAACTGCACACAATACTCCAGATTCGGCCTCACCAATGCCTTATATAACCTTACCATAACATTCTAACTCTTATACTCAATACTTTGATTTATAAAGGCTAATGTACCAAAAACACTCTTTACTACCCTATCTACTTGTGACGCCACTTTTAGGGAATTTTGTATCTGTATTCCTGGATCCCTCTGTTCTACTGTACTCCTCAGTGTCCTACCATTTTCCTTGTATGTTCTACCTTGGTTTTTCCTTCCAAAGTGCAACACCTGACACTTGTCTGTATTAAGCTCCATCTGCCATTTTTCAGCCCATTTTTCCAGCTGGTCCAGATCCCTCTGCAAGCTTTGAAAACCTTCCTCACTGTCCACTACACCTCCAATCTTTGTATCATCAGCAAATTTGCTGATCCAATTTACCACATTATCATCCAGATCATTAATATAGATGACAAACAATGGACCCAGCACTGATTCCTGTGGCACACCAATAGTCACAAGCCTCCACTCAGAGAAGCAATCCTCCACTACCACTCTCTGACTTCTCCCAGTGATCCAATGTCTAATCCAATTTACTACCTCACCATGTATACCTAGCAACTGAATCTTCCTAACTAACCTCCCATGTGGGACCTTGTCAAAGGCCTTACTGAAGTCCATGTAGACAACATCCACTGCCTTCCCTTCATCCACTTTCCTTGTAACCTCCTCAAAAAAATTAATAGATCTGTTAAACATGACCTACTACACACAAAGCCATGTTGACTCTCCCTAATAAGTCCCTGTCTATCTAAATACTTGTAGATCCTATCTCTTAGTACTCCTTCCAATAATTTACCTACTACCAACGTCAAACTTACCAGCTTATATTTCCAGGATTACTTTTAGAGCCTTTTTTAAACAACGGAGATACATGGGCTATCCTTCAATCCTCCAGCACCTCACCCGTCAATACCGACATTTTAAATACTTCTGCCAGGGCCCCTGCAATTTCAACACTAGTCTCCTTCAAGGTCCGTGGGAATACCCTGTCAGGTCCTGGGGATTTATCTACTCTGATTTGCCTCAAGATAGCAAGCACCTCCTCCTCTTCAATCTGTATAGGTTCCATGACCTCACTATTTGTTTGCCTTATTTCCATTGACTCCATGTCAGTTTCCTTAGTAAATACAGATGCAAAAAATCTATTTAAGATCTGCCCCATTTCTTTTGGTTCCATACATAGCTGACCACTCTGATCTTCAAGAGGACCAATTTTATTCCTTACTATCCTTTTGCTCTTAATATACCTGTAGAAGCTCTTCGGATTATCCTTCACCTTGACTGCCAAGACTACCTCATGTCTTCTTTTAGCCTTCCTGATTTCTTAAGTTTTTTTTGCACTTTTTATACTCCTCAAGTATCTTATTTGCTCTCTGTTTCCTATACATGTCATACATCTCTCTCTTCTTCTTTATCAGAATTCCAATATTTCTAGAGAACCAAAGTTCCTTATTCTTACTCACTTTGCCTTTAATCCTGACAGGAACAAACAAACTCTGCACTCTCAAGATTTCTCCTTTGAAGGCCATTCACTTACCAATGACATCCTTGCCAGAGAACAACCTGTGCCAATCCACACTCTTTAGATCTTTTCTCATTTCTTCAGATTTGGCCTTTTTCCAGTTTAGAACTTCAACCTGAGGACCAGATCTATCTTTATCCATGATCAAGTTGAAACTCATGGTGTTATGATCACTGGAACCAAAGTGTTCCCCTACACACACTTCCGTCATCTTCCCTAACTCATTTCCTAATAGGAGATCTACTATTGCATCCTCTCTAGTCGGTACCTCTATATATTGATTCAGAAAACTTTCCTGAACACATTCTACAAACTCTAACCCATCTAGACCTTTAACAGCATGTGAGTCCCAATCAATATGTGGAAAATTAAAATCCCCTATTATCACAACTTTATGTTTTCTGCAGTTGTCTGCTATCTCTCTGCAGATTTGCTCTTCCAATTCTCGCTGATTATTGGGTGGTCTATAATACAACCCCATTAATGTGGTCATACCTTTCCTGTTTCTCAGCTCCACCCATATGGCCTCGGTAGACAAGCCCTCTAATCTGTCCTGTCTGAGCACTGACAGCAACGTCGACCCCCACCCTTCATCCCTCTGCCTGATCATGTCTGAACCATCAGAACCCTGGAACATTAGGCTGCCAGTCCTGCCCCTCCGGTAGCCAAGATTCACTAATGGCTACAATGTCATAATTCCACTTGTCAATTCACGCCCTCAGCTCATCAGCCTTCCCCACAATACTCCTCGCATTGAAACAGACACACCTCAGAAGATTATTACCACCACACACAACCCTTCTATTTGTGACTTCGCATGAAACTTTAACATAATTTATTTTCATCCCCGCTTCACTATCTACTCTGGCACTTTGGTTCCCATCCCCCGGCAAATCTAGTTTAGCACCCCCCCCCCCCCAATGCACTAACAAACCTCCCTGCAAGATATTGGTCCCCCTGTAGTTCAGGTGTAACCCATCTCTCTTGTACAGGTCCCACCTGCCCCAGAAGAGGTCCCAATGATCCTGAAATCTGAAACCCTGCCCCTACACCAGTTCCTCAGCCACGTGTTCATCCGCCAAAGCATCCTATTCTTACCCTCACTGGCACGTGGCACAGGTGGCAATCCTGAGATTACCACCCTCGAGGTCCTGCTTTTTAACTTCCTACCAAGCTCTCTATACTCACCCTTCAGGACCTCCTCACTCTTTCTTCCTACATCATTGGTACCGATGTGTACCATGGCATCTGGCTGCTCACCCTCCCATTTCAGAATGCTGTGCACACAATCAGAAACATCCCTGACCCTGGCACCCGGGAGGCAACAAACCATCCGTGAGTCTCTGTCACGACCACAGAACCTCCTGTCTGTACCTCTAACTATCGAGTCCTCTATCACTACCGCTCTCCTTTTCTTCACCCCTCCATACTGCACTGCAGAACCAGACTTGGTGTCAGTGAGATCGGGCTGCTGCAGCTTGTCCCAGGTAAGTCACCCCCCCCCCCCAATAGTATCCACAGTATTTTTTTGAGGGGAATGGCCACAGGGGAGCCCTGCTTTGCCTGCCCTTTCCCCTTCCCTCGCCTGACGGTAACCTAATAACCTGTGCGCTGCCCCTTTGGTGTAACTACCTCCCTGAAACTACTATCTATAAACGCCTCATTCTCCTGAATGATCCAGAGGTCATCCAGCTCCTGCTCAAGGACACCCCAATCCTTTTGAATATCAATGTTTTCCAATATTGTACAACATTTTTGGTGTTTTCACTGAACTTTATTTTTTCCGCGTTCTGTCCATTTACCATATAGCTGTGCAATGCTTTGTCTATTTTTCCTAAAGCTTTTTGTATCTTCATCACTATCTGTATCTTTACTTTGTTTTATGCCATCAGTGAACTTGGTTGCCTGAGTCAACTTTTTGATAATAGATCATGTGGGATCAACGGTTGAGAACTGATCCCCACAGTGCCTCAATAGTCACTCTGCCAGCCAGAGAAGAACTCGTTTATTCCTATACTTTATATTCTATGTTTTAACTGACTTCTAACCCACCAATTCCATGTACTTTAAATCTTGTTCAGCAACATCCTGTATGAGTTCTTAATGAATATCTGCTGAAAATCCAACACATCACATCCATTGGTGCTGTTTCATCTTGTCTAAGGTGTACTTAAAAAAAATTGAAGAGTCAAACATGATTTCGCTTTCAAAAATCTAAGCTGATATTGCTCAATCATATTAATATTTCCTAAGTGTTTTGCTATCAGATCCTTTATTATAAATTGCAGTGCTTTCTGTACTCCCAGTGTTAGGCTTGCAGATTTTCTCCCTCCCGCTTTGCTTCGTCAGACAATTGAATGGTGTGTAGCAGTGTTGTAAGACCCCACAGTTCTAATCAGTCATTTGAACTGCTATCCAGCTGGACACTTCAAGTTATAAAGGGGAAAAAGCTTCTGGCCCACTGCCAGGAACATGCTGTCAATGTCTGCAGTGTTTGTGGGTGATGTACTCAGAACATAAGAGAGAAAGGAATAGGAGGGGGAAATAATATACCAGACCTTGAGCCTGTTCAGCAATTCTACAAGATGATGGCTGATCTTTTGGCTCTAGATAATATTTTTACCATATTTTTTTTTACCATATATTACCTCTTTCCTCTTACCAGGCAGAGCAGGGCTCCCCTGTGGCCATTCCCCTCAACAAAATACTGTGGATACTGTTGGGGGGGGGGGGGATGACTCTTTCCCATGTGATCCCAAGTATCTCAAGATCCACTTGTTCCAGCTGAGAAATCACTCCAAGCACCCACAGTCCTCTGAAATAGCAAGTTTTGCTTTTTTCATTTCAAGGCATCAGGCAGAACTACACACATTTGCGGTAAAACTCCTTCAGTCTGACTGATTCTGCACTGACTTCTTAGAAAGGTGGGGTGATATAAACCCAGTAAGTGGGATTTCCAGCTAAATTTAATGGAAAGTCCCCATTGTTGTAATGTGAGCAAAGTCACTGGGGAGACAGAGAAACCAATGGATAGAAAAATGCATTATTCAGCAAAAGCGAGCAACAGGCGTCATATTGAAACACTCTTGGTAGAAGAGGCCAGTTCAGCCCCATATTACATGATATTTTTATATGCTAAAGAGCAAAAGTAACAGCAGGACAATTCTATAGTTACAATGTACCTACAATGCTTCCTTTGAATTACATCTAGATTTCAAACTCTTCCTTCTTCTCATCAATACTCCAGTCACCCAAAATGCATGTTAATTCCCACCAACTCCAGGCAGCATTCATACATATGCAGGCTTCTGCGGTCAAAGGCCATTGTTCAGAACTGCATTTTATATTCATTTCAATTCAATTTTAAATTCAATCTGCAATCCACGATCAGGTATGGAGACTGGCCGCTGTTAAAATTAGTTTTTGCTATATACCACAATCCCAAACTATGCCCTCTTGTTCCAGGAAAGGCCAAACTTTAAAGAGGATTTAATCAAATAGGACAGCAATAGGACAATTACCAATCATATCTCTATATGTATCAGCATCTATGTTATCATCCCTAATGGCTACCTACAAGACTCTAAGCAGAGATTGCTCCAGAAATTTGACCTCCAGTCTTTAAAATGCAGCTTTATCATTTGTATGCCTGTTGCCTTCTTCCTTGCTGGCTGATTGCAGTTTAATCACATTCTTCATCTTCACCCCATCATTCTCTGATAGCTAATATTCACCAGTGGCTATCAGTGGTTGCTCTCCAGTCAGAACAACCAGCAAGGTAAATGTATCAGGCTCACAGGCAACAGTTCACACTCCGTGACATGACAAGTGATTGCCAACATTTTGCCGACTGGTGTCTCAGATACTCTGATCGACGTACAGGAGGGGTTGGGGTCATCTCGATTTGAACGACTAGCACCCATTTCCAAACTGACCATTCGATTGCTGGCCCAACTGCTGCAAGGACCTGTAAGGCTGGGATCTCCAGGTAAATTTAATGGAGAGTCCTCATTATTGTCTTCTATTCATTGACTCATCCACTAACTGAGGAGGTGGAAACGTTGGTTATTAGCCAAGCAGCAAAGTCATGAGAACCTGGACCCACAATGCCCCCTCACTAGTCAAGAAGGCACAGCAACATCTATACTTTCTGAGGAGAATGACGTGTGCAAGGCTCCATGCCCCCATTCTAACAACTTTCCACTGGAGTATCATTGAGAATGTTCTGTCTAGTATGGAACCTACAAGGCAATGGAAGGCCCTACAGAGGATAGTAAAACTGCCGAGAGGCTCATCAGGGCCTCCCTCCCTGTTATTCCTGACATTTACCAGAAGCATTGTATACTGAGGTCCCAAAGCTTTGTTAAGCATCCCTACCACCAATCCTTCAATCGCTTTGACCCGCTACTGTCAGGAAAGAGGTACAGGAGCATCAGAACTGGGACTGCAAGACTGGGTAGCAGCTTCTAGGCTGTGAGACTAATGAATAACATGCCACCACTGACATATTATTAGGACAGCCAGCTATTTAATGTTTACTATACTACTGGCTACCTGTGTTGTGCACTTCACATGCATTTTGAGTTACATTTTAGTAACTAATTTGTGTGTGGTAATATTTTGTTCTATGTACTCTGTGTGATATATGTACTGTGGGTGCACTGTGGTCTGGAGAAACATTGTTTTGCAGCAAGTTGATACTGTATGGTGGGCTTGATATTAACTATTTATCTCCCAATTGAGAGAGTAGAGGGGGTTAATTAATGTTATAAGATGGACCCCACACCCTTAGCCTGCTGTATTTGCACTCATTGTTATGTTAACAATGACAAGCCAACATGTTCTATCTGCAGATTAGACCCACAGTGGAGCTGGGAGAAAATTTCAATTTAATGGTTGCTGCTGCATTTCTCAATTTGTCATGAATCAAACAGTGAAATGAAAGAGGGAGGCGTCAGCTTCAGGAGGTGTGCTTTCATTGGATTGGACAGGCTAGATGCAGGAAGATTGTTCCCGATGTTGGGGAAGTCCAGAATGAGGGGTCACAGATTAAGGATAAAGGGGAAGCCTTTTAGGACCGAGATGAGGAGAAACTTCTTCACACCAAGAGTGGTGAGACTGTGAAATTCTCTGCCACAGGAAACAGTTGAGGCCGGTTCATTGGCTATATTTAAGAGGAAGTTATATATGGGCCTTGTGGCTAAAGGGATCAGGGGGTATGGAGAGAAAGCAGGTACAGGGTTCTGAGTTGGATGATCAGCCATGATCATACTGAATGGCGGTGCAGGCTAGAAGGGCTGAATGGCCTACTCCTGCACTTATTTTCTATGTTTCTATGTTTCATCAGCACTTCCTGAAGGCCATCATGAGATTTTCTAAACCTCCTCCCTCCCAACACAGTCAGATGACAATAAACTTGAACTTGAAGAGGGTGGCAGAATATGACTCCTGGGTCCATCACAGGGATGAGGGACACAGATCAAGGGTTGGTTCAGGATAAAAGTGAGGGTTTGGAGGACAGGAGTGCCAAAGAGGTGGGAGAAAGAGTAGCAAGGAGGCCTGAGGCTTTATGGGGCAGGGGGAGAGTTAGAAAATCTCCTGATAAACTTCAGGAAGTACCGATGAAAGCACGGCAACCTTTAAATTGAAATTTTTTTCCCAGCTGCACTGTGGGTCTGAAATGCAGATAGGAAATGCTGGCTTATCATTGTTCTTTTTCATGACAGTAGGTGCAAATACAGCAGGCTAAGGGTGTGGGGCTCATCTTAAAACATTAACTAATCCCCTCTACTCTCTCAATTTAATGTTGGGAGATAAATAGTTAATATGAAGCCCACCATACAGTATCAAATTGCTATAAACTGCAATATTTATTTTTAAAGCCCTTCAGTGCCTAGAAGCATGAGGCTCATTTTTAGAATCTGTTTTTTCAATCATTCATGTACGCCTGATTATCTCCACCTGGAACTATCCTGTCCTGTGACTAAATTCAATTCTGGCTTAGGCAAATGGCACAGATGACAATCATTTTGCCAAAAACTTGGAATTATGTGTGTGTGTTTTGCACTCATTCCATTTTATTAAAATCTCTGGTGGGCTTAAAGAGGTAACAAAAGACCGCAGATAATGAAATCTGGAGCATCAGAGAATCTGCTGGAGGAATTGTACCCGTGGGAAGAAAGGAATTGTCTGTGTTTTGAGTCAAAAGCTTACATCTCAGT
The DNA here is from genome assembly GCF_030144855.1 of Hypanus sabinus. Taxonomy (NCBI): domain Eukaryota; kingdom Metazoa; phylum Chordata; class Chondrichthyes; order Myliobatiformes; family Dasyatidae; genus Hypanus; species Hypanus sabinus. Next base: position 47,021,830 of record NC_082725.1, read on the forward strand.
TTTGACCTGAAATGGTGGTAATTCCCTTCCTTCTCACAGATGCTGCTCAACCTGCTGGGTTCCTCTGGCAGGTTGCTTTGGTGAGCTATTCCTTGACATGTGGTTGAATGTGCAGGTGTACGCTTTCCCAAGCAGAGAACTGAGAAGATTTACGGCATCTGCAGAGAAAACAGGTCTCGAGTTTCCTGAATGTGCTCCTGAAGGGGCTTTCCAGTGAGAAGCTTGTTATTTCACCCACAGGACCCAGAGCTGAATTCTGAAATGTCATTTACAATGTACCTTGCAGGCACGGGACTGAAAACCAAAGTGAGGAACATAACCCCAATGTTTTTTCCCTTGAAGCACCAGCTAACGGGGAACACAATCCAAGTCACTGATCAAATAAGATAGATAAATTAATACTTTATTGATCCCAAAAGGAAATTACAGTGTCACAGTAGCATTGCAAGAGCACAGGTATACAAATACTAGAAGAGAAGTAAGAAACAAATAAAAGCTACGTTACCTAAAACCATCTAACAAAAGGAGTTCATCACTTTCCTAACCCATTATAGAGCCTAATGGTTGAGGGTAAGAGTGACCTCACATAGTGCTCTTTGGGTCAGTGCACTTGTGTTAATCTGTTTCTAAAAGTGTTCCACAGTTCAGCCAAGGTGACATGCTGATGGTGAGAGACATTGTTCAGAATTGCTGGGATTTTCCGTAGGGCCCTTTGTTCTACCACAGCCTCCAGTGTGTCTAGTTTGACTCATAACAGAGCCAGTCTTTCTCATTAATTTATTGATCCTGGTGGTATCATCTGTGTTGCTGGGTGAATGGTGTTCAAATTGTTCTGGGAGCCCTTTCCAAATATCCAGGCTCAGTACAGTTAGAACAGGATATTTGTATTTGAAATTCCAGGACTTGGAGAACAGATTGTAAAAGATAATGGGTCCCTTAGTCACAGATCACTAGGATTTAATGGTCTTCAAGCTCTTCCTAGCTTAACTTCTAGCTTGTAAAAGCGATTCATATTTCCCTCTACTTCAAAAAGGTACATCAGTGGAAACAAACATTGAAATAACAATGAAGTATCGAGGATTTGGGAGCAATCAGTGTGGGGAGATCACTGCAGGCTACTGTAGTCAAATCATTTCCCCTATGCTCTGTTAAATTCCATTATGTTGCTATTATGTTACAGAGCAATTACCAATCATTGGGTCCTGCAGACTCAGCAAACAGGCCTTTCAAATGAGTGTGGCGAGATTGGGAAACTTCAACCAATGATGCAAACTTGAATTACAGGCCTCTAGGGGAATGATGCATCATGGATTCATGGAGTCATAGCAAACCACAGCACATAAACAGGCCCACTGGCCCATCTAGTCTATGCCAAACCACTTAAATTGCTTAATTCATTAACTTGCACTCAGACCATAGCCCTCTATACCCCTCCCATCCACGTACATCTCCAAATTTCTCTTAGATGTTGAAATTGAAATTTTATCCACCATTTGAGCTGGCAGCTCATTCCACACTCTCACCACCCTCTGAGTGAAGAAGTTTCCCTCATATTCCTCTTAAACATTTCACCTTTCACCCTTAATCCATGACCTCTAGTTGTGGTCTAACCTAATCTCAGTGGAAAAAGCCTGTTTGCATTTACCTCTCTATATCCCTCATAATTTTGTATGCCTCTATCAAATCTCCCTCAATTTGTCCTTTCTCGTCAATAAAATCCTAACTTATTCAGTTTTTTCCTTATAACTCAGTCCCCCAGACTTGGCAACATCCTTGTAAAATTTCTCTGTGCTCTGTCAATGTTATTGACATCTTTCCTGTGGGTAGGAGACCAAAACTGCACACAATACTCCAAATTAGTCCTCAGGAATGTCTTGAACAACTTCAACATTACATCCCAACACCTGTACTCAATACTTTGATCTATGAACACCAATGTGACAAAAGCATTCTTTATGACCCTGTGTGCCTGTGATGCCACTGTTAATGAATTATGGACTTGCATTCCTGAATCCCTTTGCTCTATTGGACTCCTCAATGCTGTACCACTCTCTGTGTCAGACCTACCCTAACCAGTCCTCCCAATGTGGAACGAAACCTCACACTTTAAGTTATATTCCAATTGCCATGTTCTTTGCTCATTTTTCCAGCTGGTCCGGATCCCACTACAAGCTTTGACAGTCTTCCTCACTGTTCACTACACCCCCAATCTTGGTGTCATCGGCAAATTTGCTGATCTAGTTAACCGCATTGTCATCCAGATTGTTGATATAGATGGAAAATAACAATGGACCTAGCACACTTCCCTGTGGTGCCCCACTAGTCACAGGCCTCCAGTTAGAGAGGCAACAATCTACTACAGCTCGGAAGTCCCAAAAGGATGGGTCTATCAGGATCTGTGGTGATCTTAAGATCAGCATCAACCCAGTACTGAAAGTAGATCAATACCTTTTTCTCAGGATAGATGATATCTTTGCAAATCTTTCTGGAGGGAAACACTTCATCAAAGAGGACTTAGCTGAAGCCTAAGATGCAGATGGAGATGGAAGAAGATTCCAAAGTGGTTCTCACCATAAACTCTCACGTAGGACTTTATTGCGATAATAGGCTGAGCTTTGGAGAAGCATCTGCACCTGCACTCTGGCAGAAAGCTATAGACCAGGTGCTGCAAATGCTGTCTAGGCTCTCATTGTTACCTGTAAAGATGACAGGGAACATCTCTAAAATCTCAAGATAGTGTTAAAAAAAATACATTATGGACTCATAGCATAACATGTGTGAATTCTTTAAACCAAGCATCACTTGTGTTCACACTATGACGCACAAGGATTACACAAGTGTGCTGAGAAAACTCAAACGGTGGTGGAAGCTCCAATGTCAAAGGATGTGTCAAAGTTGTGGTTCTTTTTAGGATTTGTCAATTACTATAACAGCTTCCTGCCAAACCTGGCTACTGTGCTCACCCATTGAGTTCATTACTACAGATTGGGATGAAGTGGCAATGAACAAGGCAGAGTGATGTGGTTTTCAAAAAGGAAAAGGAAATAATAAAGTCAGACACTAGTCACACGTCATGATCCACATTGCCCAGTGAAGCTTGCCTGTGACACCGTGCCTTACGGTATAAGTGTACTTATGTCACATGTTATGAGTGATGGAAGCGAGCACCCCATAGCTTTTTCATCACATTCCCTTACCATTGCAAAAGGAAAAAATCCCACAGATTGACAGAAAGGCCTTGAATTTGGTTTTGGGTATAAAATGTTTCAACCAGTACTTGTATGGTATGTCAACATGTCCAGACGAAAGGCACCCAGAGGTGCTGGAACCACTTTGTGCAGCCCTCAAGTCAACTCCTACAATCACCATGGAAGAAGCCCCAGAACCTGAGGTTGTTTCACAACCACAAGTCTCTCGTGCAAAGCAGAGTGACACCGTCCCACCCCCCCCCCCCGCCCCTCGACAGGAAAGACCTTATCCCACAAGAGTAAGAAACCCTCCACAGCGATTAAAACTTCAGGTCTGAATGGGGCAATTTACTATACTGTGCATGTCTACATAGAAGTTGTATTATCTTATATACAGTGTACATAGTTAAGATGCTTTATATATTGAGTTTAAATTTATAGCTAAGCAGGGAGGAGATTTGTGTATCTAATATTTCAGTAATATTTGAGTAATACTGTAAATACTTCACTTGATTAAGTATATTTTGTTTATTTACATAATTCGTTATGATTTATGTGTAAAGGTACATGAATGGCATATGTCACTGCTCATAACTACATACCTCATTAAATTAAAAATGAGGCTTGCACATTCTCCTGGACTCCCGAGTTTCTCTTTTGATTAATTTCTTAAGTTACAAAACGTAACAGATGCGTATAAGATTTTCTGTTGGGGGGGGGGAGGTCAAATAGCTCGAATTAGCTAGATGTAATTGTTATTGATTACTCTGAAAATTGTTGTTTATAATATTCTTCTCAAAGGTGGGGATCTTTCACCTCATTATGTAATTCCTTCAACATCTATCTCACTGAGTTGAAATATGTGCACAAAATTGCCAATTCATCTATCAGAACACTTCAAATTTCTGACCCTTACTTCCTCATTGCTCTCAACTTTGATTCACCTTCCATTATATTTTAAAGTAAATCTTATCAAATGCACACAAGATTATGGTTGTATATATGTGTGTGTGTGTGTGTGTGAAATACATATATATATATATATATCCATATACACAAAATTGTGGTTAATTGGGCCATTAGTTAATTGGGGCAACCGTTTATTTGTGACAACACTTACAGATCAGAAACTAAATCGATGAAATAGCTGGGATTCCCTTCATTTATTTGGGACACGATGCCATCGAATTGTGTGAGGATATTGATGCTGAACAGTTTCTAACTAGCGTCAAGTGTGTGCACTTGCGTGGCTGTTAGATACTACACCGTGCTTAGAGTGATCAGTTTTTAAATAGCATCACTTGTGAGTGTTGATGTTCAAAAACCACTTACTTGTCATTGATATTTTTTGGATGATAAGCTGTAAGACAATTTGGAACTGCTTTGCTCATCGCAGTTTCAAACATTCAGGCTTGGGGATGCCAGAAATGGCCAGAAATGAAAATGAATAAAATTCACTACCTTAACAAGTTAGGAATTACAAAGGTAAGGACAATCATCATGAGTATTACAATGGAAAATGAAGATTTGGAGGATGCAATCATCTAAAGCATTTTATAAAGGCTATCCATTAGGTGCTTGCACTGATCTTGTTCATTTACCGTCAATCAAAAGAACAGTGGATGAATTCCTCCATTGATAACTATCAGGAACTAATACACAGTTTTATAGTATTCTAGAGGTATTGGTAGTTTTCTCACTTGTTCTGCATTTTATTTAATAAATAAGCTGTTTCTCAGTTAAATGCTAGTTTATATTATACATAGAAAATTGCAAAAGGAGAAACAATTATGCCATTTTTAAAAAATGATATAATTGAACCCATCGTTCAGAATTGCCTGTGATACAATATTCAGCTTTTTCAGGCACAAGAAAGTGCAGAGATGTTAGACCTAGAGAAAAATATTCTGGAGGAACTGTTGACCAATACAAACAGAATGCTGGAATAGCTAAACGGGTCAGAGAGCATCAATACAGAGAAATGAACAGTTACCAATTTTGGCTGAGACTTTTCTTCAGGGCTGCAGAAATCTAACTGGGCCAATAGACCCATTGTTTCTGCCTGCTCTAGCCTCACTGAGTTAGTGTCCACATATCTCAACTCTGTTTTGTCCTCCAATCTATTTTGTTCAATCCATTCCCACCTACATCCATGATGCTCTCCAACACTTTAACAACTTTTAGTTCCCTGGCCAGTTCCTTCCTCTGCCTGATAGAGACTCATCATCAACAACTTCTCTTTAGGCTCCTTCCCTTTCCTCCAAACTAAAGATGTAACCATAGGCATGTGCGTGGACCTCAGCTACGCCAGCCTTTTTGTCAGCTGTCCATATTCCGAGCTTATATTGGTAACACTTCCCAATTCCTCCCCTGCTATAATGACCACTGAAGTGGTGCTGTTTCCTGCATCCATGCTGAATTCAACAGTTTTAAAAACTTTGCCTCCAACTTCCATCATGCCTACAAATTCACTTGGTCCATCTCCAACACCTCCCTCCCCATCTCCAGAGACAGATTATTTACAGACATATTTTACTGTATAAGACCATGACTGTCCCTGTCATTTGTAAGAAACGCATTCTCTTTTCCTCCACTGCTTCTGTTCTCAATGTCTTGTCAATGTCATTTATTTCATCCGGTGCCCTCAGTAAGGCATTCTATTCTTTGGTGAGACCCAACAAGCAATTTTTCTCCACACATTGCAATAGCCAAGAACTCCCAGAGGCTATCCACTTCAATTCCACTTCCCATTCCTACACCAATTTCTAGCATCTGCTGAATCTCTTAAGTTTATGTCAGTCCACAGCCTCCTCTACTGCCAAGATGATATAGGTTGGAGGAGCAACACCTCATGTTCCATCTTGGTAGTCTCCAACCTGACAGCATCAACTTTGATTTCTCTATCTTCCGGAAACTACTTCCCTTTATTTTCCTTCATTCTTGTGCCCCAGCCCTATCGTTTTCCCTACCTTTTCATTTGGTCTTCAGCCCTCTTCCTTTCCCAGTCCTGATGAAGGATTTCAGCCCAAAATATGGACTGTTGACTTCCCTCCATAGATGCTGCCTGGCCTGCTGAGTTCCTCTAGCACTTTACATGGGTTTCTTAAGATTGATAGCATCTGCAGAATTTCTTGTTCCTCAGGTTTACTGGAGGAACTCAATGGCTTACTGCTGAGTTCTTCCAGCAGATTGTTCTTTGTTGTTCTAATGCAGGGTTTTCGACCCAAAACATTGACAGTTCCTTTCTGTTCACAGGAACTGTTCAACCTATTGAGTTTACCTAACTGTTTGTTTCTTCTTTTAAACTGTTAAATTTGGAAGAGATCGCTCAGAGCGATAGGAGGAGCCACAAATGCTGTCAGTTTTGACAAAAGGTCTTTGACCTAAAATTGTAACCATTTTTCTGTCCCAGATGTGGCCTAACTTGTGCGTTTTCAGCACTTTCTGTTTGTGTTTTGTCTACAGTTGCTGTCCCTCATGACTCACCATTGTATTACACCAACCTTCTTGATTTATGAAACTTTACTGAACAAAACCTAATCCTTCTGTAACTGGAAGAATTGATGTAATCAGGTCTTATCTCAAGATGTTCCTTTCAACATAGTGCTAATGGGCTTATTTTCCTTTTACAAAAAACTTTGATACACATTAGAATGTTTTGAATGAATCTGACAATTTGGCCCTATTTAATTATTTTTCGCCATCCAGCAAGTACAATGCAGATGTGATGAGAGTTAATGGCTGGAAAAGAAAAGGCAATACATGGAAAGTTTCTGAGTTTTTCCTCACAGCCACTTACCTCTTTACATATTTAGTGTATTTCCAGGGAGGGTGTCGTGTGAATATATTTACTTTCCAAAAGTAATAATGATGGGAATAGTCAGTTTAGAATAGAAACTTGTGAGAGACATGAGTATCTAGCTTGGGTGTTGTTTTCAGATTCATAAATAACTGTTATTATATATATACATTAAATATTATTACTCTCCATTGTGTATGTGTCAACAATACCATGCACAGCAAACATTACCTAGCACTGCCAAAAATGATCAAATTAATTCAGTCCTTCCAAATATGGAAAGCTAACATGCCAGCATGTTTCAAAAAGTGACCATTATACTAAAATATTAGATGACTTCATAATTTTGTGCATGGAAAGGGAGTACTTCTTGAATGGGGATCAGGACTCGGTTGCCTTAGGCACAAGTAACCCAGACCAGTATATTCCAATAGCTGGATCAGGGAGACAGGTGAGTCCCTGATGTGTGGAGATAGATAATTCCAGGGTACATAGAAGTGGATGGGTCCCTGGTGCATGGAGAGAGACAGATGCCTGGTATGTGGAGAAAGATTCCTGATACCAAGGAAGAGACTAATCAATGGTACCAGGAGATATGTCTAGTACCTTGAAGGAGTCTAGTCCCTGTTGCATGGATGGATCCTAAACCAAATGTTGTGTGAAATTTGGGTCCAGCATTACATAAGCTTCACAGACCTAAGCCCAGCATTGACCCTGCGTCATGTACTTGGTCCAGCAATGTTTGGAAACTAGTGATTAGGCAGACAATGAAGGGATTGAGTTATTATCATAGCTAGATATTTACAATCATCCCAGTTTCGATGCAGTCTGGGGTTGATAAGTAAACTAGAAGATGAATAACCAATTTTTTTTCTCAAAATACAGCAAACATTTCACAAAAAATGATTTTAACTAGTTCACTGCTGCATGATTTCTCTCAGGGAAGTTCTCCTACTTTCTCTGTTAACTGCCCCCACCTTCTCTACTATCTACACCTAGTTCCTTTTCTCTTTCCCATATCTAATGAAAGGTTGCAGTCCTGAACAGTTGACTGTAAAGTAAGAACTGGAATCTGATTGTAAACAAGGTGGGAGAGCAGAAACCTGATTGGATGAGGACTAACCAATCATGAGGGACAGAGTACGGGGGTATAAATCTCACCAGGCCAGGCCAGGCTAGACCAGGCCATCATCCCAGATGAAGGTGGTGGAGTTTGTCATTGAAACATTCATTATAATCGATGCCTGTGCCCAGCTCGAAGCCAGAGAAGGGTTTATTCATTATTTCTTTATTTTTGTATTTGCACAGTTTGTGTCGTTTGCACACTGGTTGAACACCCAAGCTGGTGCAGTCTTTCTTTGATTCTATTATGGTTATTACACTATGATGGATTTATTGAGTATGCCTGCAAGAAAATGAATCCCAGGATTGTATATGATGACACATATGTACTTTGATAATAAATTTACATTGAACTTTGAACTTTTATTTCATAGATGTCTTCCTGTTGTTTGCTAGCATCCTCCTACCCCCACAGTTATTTACCCAACTGCTTGTCAAGAATTTAGCTAATTCTTATCTTAAAAATATTGAAAGATTCTGCTTCCATTAGCCTTGCTGGAAATGAAAGCCAAATATTCACGACCCTCTGACAGAAAATACTTCACTTCATGTCTATAGGAAGCTGATACATGCTTAGCAACCTCTAGTTCTAGATTCTCCTATAAATGGAAATATCCTCTTCATTTCCACCCTTTCAAAACCCCTCAGGATGTTCAATGAAATAGCCACTTGTTTCTTCTAAGCATCAGTGGACATAGAGTAATAGTGACACAAGAGACTGCAGATGCTGGTATCTGCTGCAAGTGAAGAGTGTTGAACCAAAATCTCCACTGTCCATTTCCCTCCACATGAGTTCCTCCAGCAGTTTGCCTTCTGCTGCATCAGACAATAAGACCATCTCAGTTAACCCCGTACACCTACCTTCTCGTTGTAACCTTTGATGCGCTGACCAATCAGGAAGTTATCAATTTTCACTTTAAATACACCCATGGTCTTGGCCTCCACGGCTGCCTGTGGCTGAGCTTTCCACAGACTCATTACTCTCTGCCTAAAAGGGTTTCCTGTCAATTTTGAGACTGTTCCCTCGACTTCTAGACACTCTCACCATAGGAAACATCCTCTCTACATCCACCCTACATATATTCAATGTTTGGTAGGTTTCAATGAGATCCCCATGCATTCTTCTGAATTCTAGTGCATTCAGACCCAAAGCTACCAAATGCTCCTCATACGTTAACCCCTTCATTTCCAGAATCATCCTCTCTGGACTCTGTCCAATGACAATACATCCTTTCTGAGATTTGAGGCTCAAAACTGTTGACAATACTCCAAGTGTGGCCTGACCAATACTCTACAAAACCTCAGCATTTTCTCCTTGTTTATATATTGTATTCTCTTTAAAATGAATACTAATATTGCATTTGCTTTCTTTAACCCAGACTCAACCTGTAAATTAGTCTTGCATGAGGACTCCTAAGTCCCTTTGCACCTCTGATGCTTGAATTTTCTCCCAATTTAGATAATAGTCTGTACTTTTGCTCCTTTTACCAAAATGCATTATCATACATTTCACAACTCTGTATTCCATCTGCCATTTTTTTGCCCACTCTTCCAATTTGTCTAAGCTGTTACGAACCCCGTAACTGGGTCACTTACCAGCAAAGATGGAGAGGTCCGTTGAAGTCTGATGATACTATTTTTAACAGTATTTATTAGTAAAAATACACAAAAATAATATCAATGCAAATATACAGATAATAGACATCGTCAATACTAAATCTAAAAGTGCGGGTATAATAATAATCAATAAGAAATAAGCTCTATCGTTGTCTAGGGGGTAATGTATTGTCTGATGGAAATATAAAGTTCATGCAGACTGCAGCCTTTGGGGACAGCTGGGTTGCAATGGTTGGAGAGAGAGAGAGATTTTTAGAAACTTGCTGGCTTTCCTTTTATGATTTCGATCCGTCAGAGTCTCGTTGGTGTGGCCGTTCACTTGTGGCCTCTCCTTTAGCTAAGCCGTTCTTCCGTGGTGAGCCCGCCAGCCCAGGCAAGGGAGGATGCACACGAGCCCCCCACCGGCTGTCGCTATTAAACACTGTCACAGGATTTCTAGCATTTCTCATGGTGTGTCTAAAGGGGTTGTTCCCCAGACCCTCTTTTATCCTTACTCACGGGGTCTTAGATGTCAATCAGGTTGGGATGATGCAATTCCTCAACCAGCCCACTCTGAGGGGTTTCAATGAATAGTACAGTACTCAACACACAATTCCATCTCCAAGAGACAATAGCCATTATCAGTGGTTCCGTTTCGCTGAGGCCAGGACACATTCCAAACCTGTGTATTCTGCGTGTCTCTCTCTCATTTCCTGGGTCCCAGACCCGAAATAATAGCAATCTTGCAATTCTCAAAAAGGAGGGGGCGACTTTGTACCCTTCGGCCCCTCAGAGTTGCTGCACATTCATAACACCCCCTTCCTTCTAAGATGTTTACCACAGGTAAAAACGAATTAATACAGAGTCTTACAGGATTTTCAGAATCTAACACAAACAAAAGAGTTTTTTTTCACTACAGAGTAATACAGTTATACATTCAATTCAGCATCTAAACAGCGATTACATTGTCACTTCCTTTAATATATATCTTAACATCTTGTACCTTAATAAATTCTTGTAGCACCAGACTCCAATTTGATTACTACCTATTTTTATTCCTTTCCTTCAGCAAACAAAAACTAAAGAGTTGTGATCTTAGCTTACGTGTATATTACAAAAGTTCATGCAAATACTAATCTTTATTTTACTTTCAAACTTAAAAATCAATCTTCCATGGGGTTATCTTTATTATTTACATGCTTTGTCGAAATCCCTTAAAACTGGATCCTGCTATTTAAAGTGACATCCCGTCAACCCTCGCCCCGTTTCCAGTTAACTCCACATGGTGAGCTTGTGCACCAATGTGGAATAGGCTTTCGCCTGCTCCTTTCATAGGAGTTATTTTATCAACAATGTGTTCCAAACTTAGACCATTTTCCGAATTTCCACACAATTCTTTAATTGTTAGTTTCATCTTCAGGACCCTTCATGCTATTAGTTTTCAGTTTAAACTCTGCAAACAATCCCTCTTTGTTCAAACAGCATTTCAAATTCTGCCTCTTCACAGCACACTCTTGAATAACAATAGCGTGTGGGGCACCTTTACATTCCAAATCAACCTGTAATTGATTCGCAGGCACCTTGTTACCAAGTCATTGTCTCTGTAGCCTGGTGGCTGCTTCTGACATCAATCTAGATTTTAAATTTTCTTCATTCAATTTAGGAACTACACTTTTCCCTTTTCCTTCAATAATAATATTCACCTCACCATCTTTCATCTCCTCACTAACTTTTAACACACCTTCGAACACAAACAACTGGGATTCTCACTTCCCACTAGTACCAAGGTTAACCCTTTCTTCACTGAACCAAGTCCATCTGACCCACAGGACTGCATTTCTTTTCAACTGAATCAAATACCTCAGACTTTTTCTGAATTCCATTACTAGGTTCAGTACCACGTGCATCCACATCTTGAACACACTCAATCGGGACATCTGCCTCTTCCAGGCTTTCAATACCCGTCCCCTTTTCAAATTCTAAGTTCCCCTGCTCCTCCCAGTTACTCTCTGGGCAACTCCCTTCCGGAGTAAACTCAACCCCGCGGGCTGAAACAACTTCATCTACCAACCCAGCAGATTTCTTCAAGGTAATGGCATCCTTTTCATCTAGGACTGCCCTCATTTCATTATCGGGAACAAACTTAAAATTTTCAACTTCTTCAAACAGTTCTGCCAAACCAGACAGGTCATCCATGTCCAGCCCTGGACCTTCTAACAGCCTTATCTGTTTCTCATCTTTACTCCGTGCCTCTATAAATCTCCGCCTGGTTAAGGGCAGGTCTACCTCCTCTCCCTTACTCTCTTTCACTTTCCTATTCTCTGTTTTTCCACCCTTTAACTCCTCTTGGTACAGTGTTGGTAAAAACGTCTCAGCCAAATCGATACTGGCCTGATTTAAACTGGTCTCGTTCTCAGCTGTCTTTCTCGACATGCTGCGAGTGGTCGCGCATGCGGGATAGATCTTGGAAACTAGGGGCGGGTCCTCAACATATACAGGCTGGCTTGTCAGCTCCATGGCTGACCAGACTTCACCACCAGCTAAATCGTTACCCAGAAGGATGTCTACGTCAGTTCTCGGGAATTCTGATCGCACCCCTATTTCAACTGGTCCAGATACCAGCTCACAATTTATAATGATCCTATGCAAGGGCACCACTTCTGTCCCTTTTCCTATGCCTCTCTCAGCTACCTCTCCAGTCTTGCGACCAAAACCTAGTACCGTACTGCGAATCAATGACAGCTCCGCTCCCGTGTCTCTCCAGATCCGCACTGTAACTGGTGTGTCTCCCTCTTTCACAGACACGGTTCCTTCTGAAATAAATTTCTCAGGCACCTCTCGTATTCTGTCTATATGGGGCTGTCTTGTCGATTTACTGATCACCACAATATATCCTGTAGGGACTGCTGCTCTCCCTTTTCCTACCTCCTTTCTCAGAGCAAGGCACTTAGATGCAATATGACTCACCTTTCCACAATTAAAACAGGTCAAGCCAGGACCTCCCCTGCCATCTTGCCTCTCCTCCTCCTTATTTTTACCACTAGCTCCCGGCGGGCTTTCTCTACCATTCCCACGGTCTCTCTGGTAACTTTTATTCGAGGAAAACTTTGTCTTGTGGGTTAGGGCATATTCATCTGCGAACCTAGCAAATTCGGATATGGACTTATTCGGCTTCTCATTCAAATACATCCGGATATCATCCAAAACACAACCTTTAAATTCCTCAATCAGAATGAACTCCCTGAGACATCAAAAATCCTCTTCCACCATTTCTGCTGCACACCAATGATCCAAGAGCACACCCTTCTCATAGGCAAACTCTGCATACGTCTGATTCCACCCTTTCTTTAAATTTCTGAACTTTTGTCTATAGGCCTCAGGTACCAATTCGTAGGTCCAAAGAATGGCCTCCTTTACTTTCTCATAATTCTCCGACTTATGGACAACGCCGCATATGCCCGTTGTGCCTTCCCTTTTAACACGCTTTGTAACAATGCCACCCACTGATCTCTGAGCCACTTCTGACTCACTGCCACCTTTTCAAAATGCAAGAAGTAACTATCAACATCCGTCTCCTCGAACGGAGGTACTAACCTCAACACCCAACTAACATTAAATCTCTTCCCTCGGTCTGGCCCTTGAGCTCTTCACTCTTGCCTTAACTTCTCCATGTCCAAGGGATTTCTAGTGTTTCTCCTGGTGCGTCTAAAAGGGTTGTTCCCCAGACCCTCTTTTATCCTTACTCACGGGGTCTCAGATGTCAATCAGGTTGGGATGATGCAATCCCTCAACCAGCCCACTCTGGTTGTCCCCTGAGGGGTTTCAATGAATAGTACATTACTCAATACACAATTCCGTCTCCAAGAGACAATAGCCATTATCAATGGTTCTGTTTCGCTGTGGCCAGGACACATTCCAAACTCTGTGTATTCTGCATGTCTCTCTCTCATTCCCTAGGTCCCAGACCCGAACTAATAGCAATCTTGTGATTCTCAAAAAGGAGGGGGTGACTTTGTACCCTTCGGTGCCTCAGAGTTGCTGCACATTCATAACAAAGTCATGTTGAAATCACATTGCTTCCTCAGCAATACCTACCCCTCCACAATCAATGACAAACAACAAGAAAAGTATCAGTCCCAAAACTGACTGCTGACGAACACCAATTGCCACCAGCAACAAACCAGAAAAGGTCCCCTTTATTCCCACTCACTGCCTCCTGCCTGTCAGCCATTCCTCTATCCATGTCAATATCTTTCCTGTAACGCCATGGGATTTTATCTTGTTAAGCAGCCTCATGTGTGGCACCTTATCAGATGCCTTCTGAAAACCCAAGTAAATGACATCCACTCTCTTGTCCACTCTGCTTGTTACTTCGTCAATGAACTCTAACAGATTTGTCAGGCAAGATTCCCCTTCACAGAAACCATACTGACTTTGACATATTTTATCGTTAGTCTCTAAGTACCTTGAAAACTCATATTTAATAATGGACTCCAACACCTTCTTAATCACTGAGGTGAGGCAAACTGGCCTATAATTTCCTCTCTTTTGCCTTTCTCCCTTCTTAAATAGTAGAGTAGCAATTGCAATTTCCAGTCCTCTGGAAGAATTCCAGAGTCAAGTGATTCTTGAAAGATCATAACCAATGTATCTGCTATCTCTTCAGCAACCTCTCTCAGAACTTTGGGATGAAGTCCATCTGGTCTAGGCGACTTATCCACCTTAAGACCTTTGAGTTGGCCTTGTGTTTCTTTCTTTCTAATAGCAATGGCACTCACTCCTGCTTCCTGACACTCATGAACTACTGGCACATTAGTAGTGTTTTCCACAGAGAACACAGGTGCAAGTACTTACTAAATTCTTCTTCCATTTCTTTGTTCCGCATATTACCTCAACAGCATCATTTTTCCAGCGGTCCAATATCAACTCTCATTTCCCTTTTACTCTTCATATAACTGGAAAATCTTTTAGTATACTTTTAGTACATTATTGGCTAGTTTGCCCTCATATTTCATCTTTTTCCTTGTGGCTTTTTAAGTTGCCTTTTTCTGGATTTTAAAAACTTCCCAATCATCCAACTTGTGACTCACATTTGCTATATTACGTGCCCTTTCCTTGGCTTTCATACAGTCCTTAACTTCCCTTGTCAGCTGCAATTGCCTAGCCCTGCTATTTGAGAATTTCTTCTGTGGGACATATCTACTGCACCTTCTAAACTGCTCCCAGAAACTTCAGCTACCTCTGTTCTGCTACCATCTCTGCCAGTCTCCTTCTCCAAACCACTTGGGCAAGTTGCTCTCTCAGGCCTCTGTAATTTCCTTTATCCATTGCAATACTGTTGCATCTGACTTGTGCATCCCCCTTTCAAAATGCAGTATGAATTCAATCATATTATGATCACTGCCTCCTAAGGGTTTCTTTACCTTAAGATCCCTAGAAGATCTGGGTTATTGTACAACACACTATCTAAGATAGCCTTTCCCCGAGTAGGCTCAAGCACAAGTTGCTCCAAAAAGCCATCTTGTAGGCTTTCAACAGATTCCTTCTCTTGCGATTCAACACCAACCTAATTTTCCCAATTTCCTTGCATATTGAAGTCCCCCCATTTCAATTGTGACATTATCCTTATTACGTGCCCTTTCCAGATCCCTTTGCAATCTCAAACCTACATCTTGCCTACTATTTGGAGGCCTATATATGATTCCCATTATGTTTTATTTACCCTTGCAGTTTCTTAACTCCACCCACAAAAATTCAAAATTCAACATTATGTTGCCTCTTTCTAAAGATGTAATTCCATCTCTTACCAATAGAGCCACACCATCATCTATGCCTTCCTGCCTGTCCTTTCGATACAGGGTATATTCTATAATATTAAGCTCCCAACTATGATCTTCTTTTAGCCACGACTCTGTGATGCCCACAATGTCATACCAACTAATCTCTAACTGCGCCACGAGTTCATCCACCTTATGTCAAATACTGTGTGCATTCAAATAGAGCAGCTTCAATCCTACATTCTTCATTCTTTCTGAATTTTGCCCTGTGGTACTATTTAATTCTTTGCACTTTTCATTTATATCCACTCAATGGCTTGTCCTTCCTTACATTCATATTACACCCATCATCTACTTGTAAACCTGTTGGCTCATCCTCAGCTCTATCATGCTGGTTCCCATCCTCCACCATACTAGTTTAAACTACTTCCAATAGCTTTAGTAAACCTGCCTGCAGGGATTCAAGTGCAACCCATCCCTTTTGTGCAGGTCACTCCTGCCTCAGAAGATGTCTTAATGATTTAGAAATCTGAATCCCTGCCCCCTGCTCCAGTTATTCAGCCACGCATTTATCTGCCTCCTCATTCTATTGTTGTCCTCACTGTCACATGGCACAGGCAGCATTCCTGTGATTTCTACCCTTGAGGTCCTGCTTCTGAGCTTCCTTCCTAACTCCCTGTATTCTGCTTTCAGGACATTCTCCCTTTTTCTTCCTATGTCAATGGTACCAAAATGTACCACAACTTTTGGCTGCTCACCCTCCCTTTACAGAATACTGTGGACATGTTCAGAAACATCGTGGATCCTGGCACCTGGGAGGCAAGTTGCCATCTGTGTTTCTTTTTTGCGTCCATAGAGCTCCCCTGTTACTGCTGCCATCCTCTTCAGTTCCCTATACTTTGGAGCCACTGGGTCAGACTAAGTGCCAAAGAAGTGACCGCTGTTGCTTCTCCCAGGTAGGTACCCTGACCCCTTCCAACAGTACTCAAAATGGAGTACTTATTGTTGAGGGGGATGGCCACAGAGGTGCTTTCCAATATCTGACATTTTCCCTTCCCTCTCTTGACTGCCACCCTTTTATCTGTCTTCTGTAGCCTTGGATTGACTATCTCCCTGTAGCTCCTGTCCATCTCCTCCTCATTTTCCCTAACAAGCTGAAAGTCATCAAGCTGCACTTCCAGTTCCCTAACATGATCTCTAAGGAGCTGCATCTTGATGCACAGGGTGCAGATGTGACCATCAGGGAGGCTGAAAGTCTCCTGGAGATTCCACATCTGACAACCAGAACAGAACTCTGGCCCTGAAGATTTGCCCCCTATTCTTTCAAGAGTTAAATAAGAAAAATAAGAAATAAACTTACCTACTTACCTTGACTGAACTGTTCTTACTAAAGCCTTACCACTCTGACTCAGACCACTCTGATGATGGCCACTCCTACGATGTCTGCTCTGCTAGACAATACTTCTCTTTTATGGGGACTGAGTTCTTCAACCTCCACTCTGGACCTATGCGGGAATGCATCTACTGTGTCTACATCACTGTCCTATCAAAGACTCCCATTGAGAACTGGCTGCTTTTTCTAGCTCCATTCCGAACTGGCATGGGAACTTTTGTACTGCGTCTGTGCCACTGCAGTAGTTATAAGGAGGGTGTTTCTGACCTTTCCTTATAAAACAAATTGTCACTTCTAAGTAACAGTTTAGCCAGTCTTCTGTGACTTTTTATTCCAATGGATTAACATTTGTCCTTCATGAAAGTGACAAATACTGTATTATATGTACTGAATCAACACACACAAAATGCTGGAGGAACTCTGCAGGTCAGGCAGCATCTAGAAAAATGAATAAACAGTCAAAGTTTTGGGCTGAGACCCTTCTTCAGGACTGAAAGGAAGGGGGAAGATGCCAGAATAAAAAGGTGGGGGAAGGTAAGGAGGCTAGCTGGAAGGTGATAGTTGAAGCCAGGTGTGTGGAAAAGGTCAAGGACTAGATATGAAGAAATCTGATAGGAGAGGACAATGGATCATAGGGGAAGGGGATGGAGGAGGGAAGCTAGGGGGAAGTGGTAAGAGCCAGATTGGGGAACAGAGGGAGAGGGGAAGGGGAGGGATTTTATTAACTAGAACGAGAAATTGAGATTCATGTCAAACGAATATAAGATATTTCTACTCCGCCCTGAGGTTGCCTCATCTTGAGAAAAGAGGAAGCCATGGACCAACATAACGGAATGGGAATAGGAATTGGAATTAAAATGTTTGGCCATCAGGAGTTCCTCTTTTGGCAGATGGAACAGAGGTGCTTGACGAAGCAGTCCCCAGGTTTGCAACAAGTCTCACAGATGTAAAGGAGGCTGTATTAGGAATACCAGACACAATAGACGACCCCAGCAGATTTGTAGGTGAAGTGTTGCCTCACTGGAAAGACTGTTTGGCGCCCTGAATGGAGATGAGGGAGGAGGTAAATAAGCAAGTGTAGTAGTTCAGCTGCTTGCAGGGATAAGTGTCAGGAGGGCAAAGGAATCGTGGAGTGAGCAATCCCTGCAGAATGCGTGGGGGAGGGAGGTAAAGTTATGTTTCGTGGTAGGATGCCTTCGGAATGGCAGAAGCTACGGAGAATGATATGCTGGATGCAGTAGCTCATGGGGTGCTAGATGAACTCTATCACTGCTGAAAGTGGCGGGATGATGTTGTGAGCATGAATGTTAGAGAATAGAGCAGATGATGAGGGCAGCATTTTTAGTGGAGGGAAGGACACCCCATTCTTTAAAGAAAGAGGACATCTCTGAAGCCCTGGAAAGGAAACCTGCATCCTGGGAACAGATGTGACAGAGGAGAAAAGAGAATATCACTTTTACAGGAAAAGAGGTATTGTCAAGATAAGCATAGGAACTGGTAGGTTTATAGAAGAGTCTGGAGAGAGTGGGAGGAGCTGAAGGTGAGGAACAGTTCTGTTAGATGGAGGAGGATGGTGGTGGAGGGGAATTAGTTGGTTCTTTAGTCAAGAAAGAAGCAGAGAGCGTTGAGGCCTTCTTGATGGAGGATAGAAGTGTATAGGGACTGAACATCCATGACCAGGGAATTTAAAGTTAGTGAGGAGAATGTGGTCTTAACAAATCCATCAAAGTCTCTTCTCATTCTATCGTTAAATTCATATTTCTTTTGAGTCTCCATTTATTTTCCTTATGAAAGTCATTTTCCTCTGTTTCCAATCATCACATTCTATACAGTCTCTGCATTAAAATAATTCCCCTCACTTTCCTCATGGATTTAGTAATAACTGTCTTATATTTATGTATGCCCGTTATGAATTCCCAAAAGTAGAAACGTTTCCTTTTAATCTCTCCTTCTAAACCATACATTACTTTAAAATCTTCTCTAAAGTGTCCTCTAAAGAGAAAAGGTCCCAGCCTTTACCGTTGCTGTGCTTTATGTTCCGTGTTTGAGAGGTGCTTATTCCCTTCAGCATGCAGTTCATACATGTGGGCCATAGCAGTTATCAATTGTTTTCCTCCCTCAGCTTCCACTCATATTTAATTTTCCCATTAATAAAATGTATTTGAGCTCTCTCTACCTCAGATGAAACCAGGAAGGCAACCTTTCACTGGTTGACAGTATATACATTATAACACAAATAGTAGGTAGGTGGAATTAGCATGCAGGAATCTTGGTCAGC